>NC_092051.1:39971558-40310308 GCF_003086295.3 Arachis hypogaea | reverse complement strand
TGGTCCAACCTTTGATTAAAGTTGACCCTTCTAGTGTAGGGGCGTGCATCTCCTTGCATCATAGGCAAGTTAAACGCCAACCTCACATTTTCCGGACTAAAATTTAAGTATTTTCCCCGAACCATTGTAATATAATTCTTTGGGTTTGGGTTCTTACTTTGATCATGGTTCTTAGTGATCCATGCATTGGCATAGAACTCTTGAACCATTAGGATGCCGACTTGTTGGATGGGGTTTGTTAGAACTTCCCAACCTCTTCTTTGGATTTCATGTCGGATCTCCGGATACTCATTTCTCTTGAGTTTGAAAGGGACCTCAGGGATCACCTTCTTTTTGACCACAACATCATAGAAGTGGTCTTGATGAGCTTTGGAGATGAATCTTTCCATCTCCCATGACTCGGAGGTGGAAGCTTTTGTCTTCCCTTTCCCTTTTCTAGAGGATTCTCCGGTCTTAGGTGCAATCAATGGTAATGGAAAAACAAAAAGCTTATGCTTTTACCACACCAAACTTAGAATATTGCTCGCCCTCGAGCAAGAAAAGAAAGAATAGATGAAGAAGAAGAAGAAAATATGGAAGAGAGGGTTGTGTTGTGTGAAAATGAGGAAGAATGAAGGGCTATATATAGGGAAGGGAGGGGGGGTAAGGTTCGGCCATAAGGGTAGGTTTTGGGTGGGAAATTGATTTTGAATTTTGAAGGTAGGTGGGATTTATGAGGTAGGTTTATGGGGAAGAGTGGATGGATGTGAGTGGTGAAGTGGTGATAGGGGAGAGAGATTGAGGTGATTGGTGAAGAGTTTTGGGGAAGAGTGTTTATGGGATTGTGTGAAAGAGGAGTGAGAAGAAGTGAGTGGAGGTAGATGGGGATCCTGTGGGGTCTACAGATCCTGAGGTGTTCAAGGATTTACACCCTTGCACCAAATTAGGCATGTAAAATGCCCTTGCACACAACTCTGGGCGTTCAGCGCCAGATTGGTGCTTGTTCTGGGCGTTCAGCGCCAGCTCTTCTCCAGGGTGTAATTCTGGCGTTCAAACGCCCAGATGCTGTCCATTTTGGGCGTTCAGCGCCAAAACCATGCTCTGTTCTGGCGTTGAACGCCAGCTAGATGCTTCTTACTGGCGTTTAAACGCCAGTGAGATCCTCCTCCAGAGTGTGATTTTTCTTCTGCTGTTTTTGATTCCGTTCTCAATTTTTTTTTGATTTATTTTGTGACTTCACATGATCATGTACCTATAAAGACATGTAACTAATGAAAATATAATTAAATAAAAATTGGGTTGCTTCCCAACAAGCGCTTCTTTAATGTCAATAGCTTGACGGTGGGCTCTCATCGAGCCTCACAGATGTTCAGAGCATTGTTGAGACTCTCCAACACCAAACTTAGAGTTTGGATATGGGAGTTCAACACCAAACTTAGAGTTTGGTTGTGGCCTCCCAACACCAAACTTAGAGTTTGACTGTGGGGGCTCTGGTTGACTCTGTTTTGAGAGAAGCTTACTGTGCCTCTTTTCCATATTTACAGAAGGATGACCTTGAGTTTTTAACACAAGGGAGTCCTCATTCAATTGAAGGACTAGTTCGCCTCTGTCAACATCAATCACAGCTCTTGCTGTGGCTAGGAAAGGTCTTCCAAGGATGATGGATTCATCCTCATCCTTCCCAGTATCAAGGATTATGAAATTAGCAGGGATGTAAAGGCCTTCAACCTTTACTAACACGTCCTCTACTTGTCCATAAGCCTGTTTTCTTGAATTATCTGCCATCTCTAATGAGATTTTAGCAGCTTGCACCCCAAAGATTCCCAGTTTCTCTATTACAGAGAGGGGCATGAGGTTTATCCCTGAACCAAGGTCACACAGAGCCTTTTCAAAGATCATGGTGCCTATGGTACAAGGTATTAGGAACTTTTCAGGATCCTGTTTCTTCTGAGGCAATCTCAGTTGATCCAGATCACTTAGTTCATTGGTGAACAAGAGAGGTTCATCTTCCCAAGTCTCAATACCAAATAATTTGGCATTCAGCTTCGTGATTGCACCAAGGTACTTGGTAACTTTCTCCTTAGTAACATTCTCATTCTCTTCAGAAGAGGAATACTCATCAGAGCTCATGAATGGCATAAGGAGGTTTAATGGAATCTCTATGGTCTCTAGTTGAGCCTCAGATCCCTTTGGTTCCTCAGGGGGAAACTCCTTATTGATCACTGGACATCCCAGGAGGTCTTCCTTACTGGGATTTACGTCCTCCCCCTCTTCCTTGGATTCGGCCATGATGGTTATATCAATGGCCTTGCACTCTCCTTTTGGATTTTCTTTTGTATTGCTTGGGAGAGTACTAGGAGGGATTTCAGTGATCCTTTTACTCAGCTGGTCCACTTGTGCCTCCAAATTTCTAATTGAGGACCTTATTTCATTCATGAAACTTACAGTGGCCTTGGACAGATCAGAGACCAAGCTTGCTAAATTAGAGGTATTTTATTCAAAGTTCTCTGTCTGTTGCTGAGTGGATGATGGAAAAGGCTTGCTATTGCTAAACCTGTTTCTTCCACCATTATTAAAGCCTTGTTGAAGCTTTTGATCCTTCCATGAGAGATTTGGGTGATTTCTCCATGAGGGATTATAGGTGTTTCCATATGGTTCACCCATGTAATTCACCTCTGCTATTGCAGGATTCTCATGATCATAAGCTTCTTCTTCAGAAGATGCCTCTTGAGTACTGTTGGATGCAGCTTGCATTCCATTCAGACTCTGAGAAATCATATTGACTTGCTGAGTCAATATTTTATTCTGAACCAATATGGCATTCAGAGTATTAATTTCAAGAACTCCCTTCTTCATAGGCGTCCCATTACTCACAGGATTCCTCTCAGAAGTGTACATGAATTGGTTATTAGCAACCATGTCAATGAGTTCTTGAGCTTCTGCAGGCGTTTTCTTTAGGTGAATGGATCCACCTGCAGAAGTGTCCAATGAAATTTTAGCTAATTCAGACAGACCATCATAGAATATATCCAGGATGGTCCATTCTGAAAGCATGTCAGCAGGACACTTTTTGGTCAGTTGCTTGTATCTCTCCCAAGCTTCATAGAGGGATTCACCTTCTTTCTGTCTGAAGGTTTGAACATCCACTCTAAGCTTGCTCAGCTTTTGAGGAGGAAAGAACTTGACTAAGAAAGCCGTGACCAGCTTATCCCAAGAGTTCAGGCTATCTTTGGGTTGAGAGTCCAACCACACTCTAGCTCTGTCTCTTACAGCAAAAGGGAAAAGCATGAGCCTGTAGACTTCAGGATCTACTCCATTAGTCTTAACAGTATCACAGATCTGCAAGAATTCAGTTAAGAACTGAAAGGGATCTTCAGATGGAAGTCCATGAAACTTGCAGTTTTGCTGCATCAGAGAAACTAGCTGAGGTTTCAGCTCAAAATTATTTGCTCCAATGGTAGGGATGGAGATGCTTCTTCCATGTAAATTGGAATTTGGTGCAGTAAAGTCACCCAGCATCCTCCTTGCATTATTATTATTTTCGGCTGCCATGTCCTCTTCTTGTTCGAAAATTTCTGAAAGGTTCTTGCTGACTTGCTGTAATTTAACTTCTCTTAGTTTCCTCTTCAGAGTCCTTTCAGGTTCTGAATTTGCTTCAACAAGAATATTCTTGTCCTTGCTCCTGCTCATATGAAAAAGAGGGAACAGAAAAATAATAATAATAATAGGGATCCTTTTTACCCAAGTATAGAGGTTCCCTTATGTGAGTAGAAGAAGAGAAAATCTGAACTCAGAGAGAGAGAGAGTTCGGATTTTTGGTGAGTGAGGAAGAGATGTTAGTAAATAAATAAATAAATAGAAGGAGATGAGAGAGAGAGAAAATTTTCAAAAATTATTTTTGAAAAAGAGTAAGTGATTTTCGAAAATTGTTTTTTTTTTTGAAAAAGGTTAGTAATTTTCAAAAATTAAAATAAAAAATTAAAATAATTAGTTAATTAAAAAGAAATTTTGAAAAAGAGGGAAGATATTTTCGAAAATTAGAGAGAGAGAGTTAGTTAGGTAGTTTTGAAAAAGATAAGAAATAAACAAAAAGTTAGTTAGTTAGTTGAAACAAATTTGAAAAATAATTTTGAAAAGATAAGAAGATAAGAAGTTAGAGAAGATATTTTCAAATCAATTTTTTTGAAAAAGATATGTTTTATAAAGATAAGATAAAAAGATATTTTTGAAAAGATATGATTGAAATTAGTTTTGAAAAAGATTTGATTTTTAAAATCACAATTAATGACTTGATTCACAAGAAATCACAAGATATGATTCTAGAACTTAAAGTTTGAATCTTTCTTAACAAGCAAGTAACAAACTTGAAATTTTTGAATCAAAACATTAATTGATGATGTTATTTTCGAAAATTATGTGGTAAAGATAAGAAAAAGATTTTTGAAAAATATTTTTATAATTTTCGAAAATAAATAAGAAAAATGAAAAAGATTTGATTTTTGAAAAAGATTTTGAAAAAGATAAGATTTTTAGTTTGAAAATTTGATTTGACTCATAAAAACAACTAGATTTTAAAATTTTTTGAAAAAGTCAAATCTAATTTTCGAAATTTTAAGAGAGAAAAAGGGAAAGATATTTTTTTTTTGATTTTTTTGAAATTTTAATGATTTGAGAGAAAAACAATGAAAATGCTCAATGCATGGAGATTTTAGATCAAAACAATGAATGCATGCAAGAATACTATGAATGTCAAGATGAACACTAAGAACACTTTGAAGATCATGATGAACATCAAGAACTTATTTTTGAAAATTTTATATGTAAAGAAAACATGCAAGACACCAAACTTAGAAATCTTTCATGTTCAGACACTATGAATGCAAAAATGCACATGAAAAACAAGAAAAGACACAAAACATGAAAATACAAAGATCAAACAAGAAGATTTACCAAGAACAACTTGAAGATCATGAAGAACACTATGAATGCATGAATTTTTTTCGAAAAATGCAAGATGAGCATGCAATTGACACCAAACTTAAAATCTGACTCAAGACTCAAACAAGAAACATGAAATATTTTTTATTTTTATGATTTTCTAATTTTTTTTGGTATTTTTCGAAAATTATTTGAAAAAGAAAAATAAGGATTCCAAAATTTTTAATATGAATTCCAGGAATCTTGTGCTCTTTAGTCTAAAGCTCCAATATGAGGGTTAGGCATGGCTTAATAGCCAGCCAAGCTTTAGCATGTAACATCAGAATATACTGCTCATTACTTATCAAATTAACTTGCCTCTATGCTGATGGTTTGGAAGCCTCAGTCCAAAAGAATTTAGACATGGCTTTACAGCCAGCCAGGCTTCACATGCTTCATGAAACTCTAGAATTCATTCTTAAAAATTCTGAAGAAAAATATATTTTATTTTTTTGAAAATATTTTTTTTTCGAATATTAATTGGAAAAAAAACGAAAAAGAAGAAAATATTTTTGAAAAATTTTTTGAAAACTTTTTTTTTGAAAATAAAATAAGAAGAAAATTACCCAATCTGAGCAACATGATAAACCGTCAGTTGTCCAAACTCGAACAATCCCCGGCAACGGCGCCAAAAACTTGGTGCACGAAATTGTGATCTCAGGCAACGGCGCTAAAAACTCTGTACGCACGTCTTAATAAATTGTTTTTCATTCACAACTTCGATACAACTAACCAGCAAGTGCACTGGGTCGTCCAAGTAATAAACCTTACGTGAGTAAGGGTCGATTCCACGGAGATTGTTGGTATGAAGCAAGCTATAGTCACCTTGTAAATCTCAGTCAGGCTGATAATAATTGATTATGGAGTTTTTGAAATTAATAATAAATAAACAGAAAATAAAGATAGAAATACTTATGTATATCATTGGTGAGAATTTCAGATAAGTGTATGGAGATGCGTTCGTTCCTCTGAACTTCTGCTTTCCTGCTGTCTTCATCCAATCAATCTCACACCTTTCCATGGTTGGCTTTATGTAAGGACATCACCGTTGTCAATGGCTACTTTTTATCCTCTCTGGAAAATGGTCCGATGCGCTGTCACTGCATGGCTAATCGTCTGGAGGCATCACCGTTGTCAATGGCTGTGTCCCATCCTCTTGTGAGAATGGTCCAAATGCTCTGTCACAGCACGGCTAATCATCTGAGGTTCTCGATCATGCTGGAATAGGATTCACCCTCCTTTTGCGTCTGTCACTACGCCCAGCAATCGCGAGTTTGAAGTTCGTCACAGTCATTCAATCCCAGAGTCCTACTCGAAATACCACAGACAAGGTTTAGACTTTCCGGACTCTCATGAATGCCGCCATCAATCTAGCTTATACCACGAAGATTCTGATTAAGAGATCCAAGAGATACTCATTCAATCTAAGGTAGAACGGAAGTGGTTGTCAGACACGCGTTCATAGGGAATGATGATGATTGTCACGTTCATCACATTCATGTTGAAGTGCGAATGAATATCTTAGAAGCGGAATAAGTTGAGTTGAATAGAAAAACAGTAGTACTTTGCATTAATCTTTGAGGAACAGCAGAGCTCCACACCTTAATCTATGGAGTGTAGAAACTCTACCGTTAAAAATATATAAGTGAAAGGTCCAGGCATGGCCGAATGGCCAGCCCCCAAAACGAGATCACAGGATCAAAAAATACAATCCAGGATGTCAAATACAATAGTAAAAAGTCCTATTTATACTAAACTAGTTACTAGGGTTTACAGAAGTAAGTAATTGATGCATAAATCCACTTCCGGGGCCCACTTGGTGTGTGCTTGGGCTGAGCTTGAATGTTGCACATGCAGAGGCTCTTTCTGGAGTTGAACGCCAGGTTGTAACGTGTTTCTGGCGTTCAACTCTGGTTTGTGACATGTTTCTGGCGTTTAACTCCAGACAGCAGCGTAGAACTGAAGTTCAACGCCCATTTGCGTCATCTAAACTCCGCCAAAGTATGGACTATTATATATTTCTGAAAATCCCTGGATGTCTACTTTCCAACGCAATTGAAAGCGCGCCATTTTGAGTTTTGTAGCTCCAGAAATTCCATTTTGAGTGCAGGGAGGTCAGAATCCAACAGCATCAGCAGTCCTTCTTCAACCTCTGAATCTGATTTTTGCTCAAGTCCCTCAATTTCAGCCAGAAAATACCTGAAATCACAGAAAAACATACAAAATCATAGTAGAGTCCAGAAATGTGAATTTAACATAAAAACTAATGAAAACATCCCTAAAAGTAACTAGATTCTACTAAAAACATACTAAAAATAATGCCAAAAAGCGTATAAATTATCCGCTCATCACAACACCAAACTTAAATTGTTGCGTGTCCCCAAGCAACTAAAAATCAAATAGGATAAAAAGAAGAGAATATACTATAAATTCCAAACTATCAATGAAACATAGCTCCAATTAAATGAGCGGGACTTGTAGCTTTTTGCCTCTTGAATAGTTTTGGCATCTCACTTTATCCATTGAAGTTCAGAATGATTGGCATCTATAGGAATTCAGAGTTCAGATAGTGTTATTGATTCTCCTAGTTCAGTATGATGATTCTTGAACACAGCTATTTTATGAGTCTTGGCCGTGGCCCTAAGCACTTTGTTTTCCAGTATTACCACCGGATACATAAATGCCACAGACACATAATTGGGTGAACCTTTTCAGATTGTGACTCAGCTTTGCTAAAGTCCCCAATTAGAGGTGTCCAGGGTTCTTAAGCACACTCTTTTTTTTCTTTGGACCTTGACTTTAACCGCTCAGTCTCAAGTTTTCACTTGATACCTTCACGCCACAAGCACATGGTTAGGGACAGCTTGGTTTAGCCGCTTAAGCCAGGATTTTATTCCTTTAGGCCCTCCTATCCACTGATGCTCAAAGCCTTGGAATCCTTTTTATTTACCCTTGCCTTTTGGTTTTAAGGGCTATTGGCTTTTTGCTCTTGCCTCTTGGTTTTAAGAGCTTTCGGCTTTTTCTGCTTACTTTTTCTTTTTCTTTCTATTTTTTTTTTGCCATTTTTTTCCTATTTTTTTTCTGCAAGCTTTGTTCTTTGCTGCTTTTTCTTGCTTCAAGAATCATTTTTATGATTTTTCAGATTATCAAATAACATGTCTCCTTGTCATCATTCTTTCAAGAGCCAACATATTTAAACATTCATTCAGAAAACAAAAAGTATTGTCACCACATCAATATAATTAAACTAAGTTCAAGGATAAATTCGAAACTCATGTACTTCTTGTTCTTTTGAATTAAAACATTTTTTCATTTAAGAGAGGTGATGGATTCATAGGACATTCATAACTTTAAGACATAGTTACTAACTACTAATGATCATATAATAAGACACAAACACAGATAAGCACTTAACATAGAGAAAACGAAAAACAGAGAATGTAAGAACAAGGAATGAGTCGACCTTAGTGATGGTGGCGTTTCCTTCTTGAGGAACCAATGATGTCCTTGAGCTCTTCTATGTCTCTTCCTTGTCTTTGTTGCTCCTCCCTCATTGCTTTTTGATCTTCTCTAATTTCATGAAGGATGATGGAGTGCTCTTGATGTTCCACCCTTAGTTGTCCCATGTTGGAACTTAGTTCTCCTAGGGAGGTGTTGATTTGCTCCAAATAGTTTTGTGGAGGAAAATGAATTTGAGGCATCTCCGGGATCTCATGGTGATGAGCTTCATGCGTCTCTTGAGATCCATGAATGGGCTCTCTTGCTTGCTCCATCCTTTTCCTAGTGATGGGCTTCTCTTCCTCAATGGGAATGTCTCCTTCTATGAAAGCTCCAGCTGAGGAACATAGATGGCAAATAAGATGAGGAAAAGCTAGCCTTGCCCAAGGAGAGGGCTTTTCGGCTATTTTGTAGAGTTCAAGGGAGATGACTTCATGAACTTCTACTTCCTCTCCAATCATGATGCTATGGATCATGATGGCCCGATCCACAGTAACTTCAGATCAGTTGCTAGTGGGGATGATGGAGCGTTGGATGAACTCCAACCATCCTCTAGCCACAGGCTTGAGGTGCAGTCTTCTTAATTAAACCGGCTTGCCTTTGGAGTCAATCTTCCATTGAGCTCCTTCCACACATATGTTCATGAGGACTTGGTCTAACCTTTGATTAAAGTTGACCCTTCTAGTGTAGGGGCGTGCATCTCCTTGCATCATAGGCAAGTTAAACGCCAACCTCACATTTTCTGGACTAAAATCTAAGTATTTCCCCCGAACCATTGTAATATAATTCTTTGGGTTCGGGTTCTTACTTTGATCATGGTTCTTAGTGATCCATGCATTGGCATAGAACTCTTGAACCATTAGGATGCCAACTTGTTGGATGGGGTTTGTTAGAACTTCCCAACCTCTTCTTTGGATTTCATGTCAGATCTCCGGATACTCATTTCTCTTGAGTTTGAAAGGGACCTCAGGGATCACCTTCTTCTTGACCACAACATCATATTAGTGGTCTTGATGAGCTTTGGAGATGAATATTTCCATCTCCCATGACTCGGAGGTGGAAGCTTTTGTCTTCTCTTTCCCTTTTCTAGAAAATTCTCCGGTCTTAGGTGCCATCAATGGTAATGGAAAAACAAAAAAGCTTATGCTTTTACCACACTAAAATTAGAATATTGCTCGCCCTCGAGCAAGAAAAGAAAGAATAGATGAAGAAGAAGAAGAAAATATGGAAAAGAGGGTTGTGTTGTGTGAAAATGAGGAAGAATGGAGGGCTATATATAGGGAAGGGAGGGGGGTAAGGTTCGGCCATAAGGGTGGGTTTTGGGTGGGAAATTGATTTTGAATTTTGAAGGTAGGTGGGGTTTATGAGGTAGGTTTATGGGGAAGAGTGGATGGATGTGAGTGGTGAAGTGGTGATAGGGGAGAGAGATTGAGGTGATTGGTGAAGAGTTTTGGGGAAGAGTGTTTATGGGATTGTGTGAAAGAGGAGTGAGAAGAAGTGAGTGGAGGTAGGTGGGGATCCTGTGGGGTCCACAGATCCTGAGGTGTTCAAGGATTTACAACCTTGCACCAAATTAGGCATGCAAAATGCCCTTGCACACAACTCTGGGCATTCAGCGCCAGATTGGTGCTTGTTCTGGGCGTTGAACACCCATTTGTTGCCCATTTCTGGCGTTGAACACCAGAACCATGCTTGTTCTGGGCGTTCAGCGCCAGCTCTTCTCCAGGGTGCAATTCTGGCGTTCAAACGCCCAGATGCTACCCATTTTGGGCGTTCAGCGCCAGAACCATGCTCTATTCTGGCGTTGAACGCCAGCCAGATGCTTTTTACTGGCGTTTAAACGCCAGTGAGATCCTCCTCCAGAGTGTGATTTTTCTTCTGCTGTTTTTGATTCCGTTCTCAATTTTTTTTTTTTTTATTTTGTGACTTCACATGATCATGTACCTATAAAGACATGTAACTAATAAAAATATAATTAAATAAAAATTAGGTTACCTCCCAACAAGCGCTTCTTTAATGTCAATAGCTTGACGGTGGGCTCTCATGGAGCCTCACAGATGTTCAGAGCATTGTTGAGATTCCCCAAACCCAAACTTAGAGTTTGGATATGGGAGTTCAACACCAAACTTAGAGTTTGGTTGTGGCCTCCCAACACCAAACTTAGAGTTTGACTGTGGGGGCTCTGGTTGACTCTATTTTGAGAGAAGCTTACTGTGCCTCTTTTCCATGTTTACAGAAGGATGACCTTAAGTTTTTAACACAAGGGAGTCCTCATTCAATTGAAGGACTAGTTCGCCTCTGTCAACATCAATCACAGCTCTTGCTGTGGCTAGGAAAGGTCTTCCAAGGATGATGGATTCATCCTCATCCTTCCCAGTATCAAGGATTATGAAATTAGTAGGGATGTAAAGGCCTTCAACCTTTACTAACACGTCCTCTACTTGTCCATAAGCCTGTTTTCTTGAATTATCTGCCATCTCTAATGAGATTTTAGCAGCTTGCACCCCAAAGATTCCCAGTTTCTCTATTACAGAGAAGGGCATGAGGTTTATCCCTGAACTAAGGTCACACAGAGCCTTTTCAAAGATCATGGTGCCTATGGTACAAGGTATTAGGAACTTTTCAGGATCTTGTTTCTTCTGAGGCAATCTCAGTTGATCCAGATCACTTAGTTCAATCTAAGGTAGAACGGAAGTGGTTGTCAGGCACGCGTTCATAGGGAATGATGATGATTGTCACGTTCATCACATTCATGTTGAAGTGCGAATGAATATCTTAGAAGCGGAATAAGTTGAGTTGAATAGAAAAACAGTAGTACTTTGCATTAATCTTTGAGGAACAGTAGAGCTCCACACCTTAATCTATGGAGTGTAGAAACTCTACTGTTAAAAATACATAAGTGAAAGGTCCAGGCATGGCTGAATGGCCAGCCCCCAAAACGAGATCACAGGATCAAAAAATACAATCCAGGATGTCAAATACAATAGTAAAAAGTCCTATTTATACTAAACTAGTTACTAGGGTTTACAGAAGTAAGTAATTGATGCATAAATCCACTTCCGGGGCCCACTTGGTGTGTGCTTGGGCTGAGCTTGAATGTTGCACGTGCAGAGGCTCTTTCTGGAGTTGAACGCCAGGTTGTAACGTGTTTTTGGCGTTCAACTCTGGTTTGTGACGTGTTTCTGGCGTTTAACTCCAGACAGCAGCGTAGAACTGGCGTTCAACGCCTATTTGCGTCATCTAAACTCGGCCAAAGTATAGACTATTATATATTGTTGGAAAGCTCTGGATGTCTACTTTCCAACGCAATTGGAAGCGCGCCATTTTAAGTTTTGTAGCTCCATAAATTCCATTTTGAGTGCAGGGAGGTTAGAATCCAACAGCATCAGCAGTCCTTCTTCAACCTCTGAATCTGATTTTTGCTCAAGTCCCTCAATTTCAGCTAGAAAATACCTGAAATCACAGAGAAACACACAAACTCATAGTAAAGTCCAGAAATGTGAATTTAACATAAAAACTAATGAAAACATCCCTAAAAGTAACTAGATTCTACTAAAAACATACTAAAAACAATGCCAAAAAGCGTATAAATTATCCGCTCATCAATAGACTCTTGGGGATGTGTGATGAGGGGCAGTCTTGGATTTAGCAGCTGGACTTGTCATGTTGGCTTGATAACTGACATATGAGACTCATCAACCATAGGATAGACATACATCATATACATATTGTTTGAATTGCTTGTTTGTGCTCTAATTGGGAATGCCTATGTGAATTTAATATGCTTAACTGTTATACGTGCTATCTGCATTACTTGTATTCTAATTGTGTTTGTCAATGTCTGCTTGCTTGTCTGTGTGGTTCCACCAGAGTTAGAGGTTTTGGAGGAAAGTAGATGATGGAAGGTTAGGTTAAAGCTTTGGTTAAGTTTAGAACTTAGAGGACCACCCTGGTTTATGGTTTCTGTTTTAGTTCTTTAAGTTTTATAATATGAGTGTCGGAGTTCTAGCATTGTCTCTGGCTTTTCTGGGACCTTATATCTTATGTATGCGGCACTATTTCCATGCTGAGAACCCTCGATTCTCATTCTATACGGATATTTGTGTTTTTCAGATGCAGGTCGAGACGCACCTCGCTAGGCGTCTAGAGTTCTTTACAGCGAAGTGGGCTTTTGGGACTTTACATCTTGTTCTATTTTATTATATCTATATGTATAGACTTTCCTTATGTATATTTGTTTTACTTTTGCACCTCATAGAGGTTTATGGAGAACTAGGATTTCTTTGATGTATTTTAGGTTATGGATTTCTATATGTATATATATAAATATCCTCCAGCCAGCCTTAGCTTCGCAGACTAAGTTTAGCAGGCTTGAATATTTTGTACCTTAACTCTCTACTCTCCTAGTTTATATGTTTATGTTTGTGTTCCTATGCTTTTTTTTGTATGCAAGTAAACCTTATTCCTGAGCGTTACGCTTTTAATTTTGTGATTTTGCTTTACCTATCCTTCAAGGCTCCTCGCATATTACATTCTATCAATTATTATACGTATATATATATATATATATATATATATATTATTTAGCGTAAGGCTCTATGTGGTAGGGTATTACATTTCTTACCACAATGTTCAAATAGAAATGAAAAAGATTTTGAGACGAATACGTGATCACAAATAGCTCATCAAGCAGAGCTTTGGATTGCAAATTATGAGCAATTTAGTGTGAATGTGAATAGTAAACAAAGTCTCTCTTCTCCTCTCTTCTCTCTTAGGGCAAGGTTTGTATTTTTAATGAAATAGGGGAATGTGTGGCTGAAATGTGGCTAATGGGGGTGTTAGTAAGTGGGCCTTGGGCCCAAGTCCATTTTCTTAGCCCCTTTGGCCTAACTTTGGGCCTAAACTTTTAAGATAAGTGTTTTCATCCGAATTTCTAATTATTTTTACTTTCCAAATTCTAAATTTTAATTTCTTAATCCTTCATTGCTTATAATTAATTTATTAATGATAATTCAACTAGTTTCTACGTCGATGTCTGAACCCTGCATCGGTCTCCTAATGAGCTAACAGGCCATTCTTTACCTCTGGTCTGAGCCAGCGCGTCTGCTGGTCCCACCCTTGACGAACATCATCCAACATCTACTGGAGCCGCCAACCCATCCTTTAGTCGAATATCTTCCAGATGGCCAGTTCATGCTCAGCATCTCAAATAAAGTGCAGCTGTAACAAAGAAGCTTTAAATTTAACTAAATCCCCCAAGTGGTCCCTGAGATTGGGCAAGTTACCCATAATCGTCCTTGACTTTCAAAATTCCCTAACAGTATCCCTCACATTCAGCTCCGGAACCCATAGTTGCCCTGCGACCCTTTCTGACGCACAGTCAGCAAATGAAGTAATGATTTGGCACCTCCCATGCCATGCTGCAGCCAAGTGAAACGACGCAGTATCAATTTGGCACCCAATGAAAAAGTAAATAACGTCGTTCATGCATTGGAGCCCTTGAAAACGGTTTGCCTTCACCATATTTGTTTGAACACTCTCACACTTCATCTCCTCTCCTCCACGCTTAGTCTTTGTCTTCCCATTCTCTCATCAATGCACCGAGTTAGCTTCGTCTTCCCCGTCTCCTCCATTGTCACACTTCATTTGAAGAGTTTGGTATTCCTTTGGAGGCAAGTGGTTTCTCTGTCTTTTGCGTCGTTGAAGGTATGTGTTGGTTGAAATAATTTTGGAATTTATTTCCTGAATCAATATATGATGAAGGTGTATCATTGCGTTGTTAGTGTGTTGGGTTGTCCTAGAGTTTTATGGCTGCATTACCCTAAAGGATTGTATTTAAGGATTTTTGTTAGGGCAAAGGGTTTGGTGTGTATATGCTCTGTTCTTTGGTAATGAAACAGAGATTTTTTCAATATTGGGTCAATGCATGGTGGTGACTGTGATATTAATTATAGGTTTTTAATATGATGTTGAAGTCTTCTGTTACGATTGTGTGTGATTTAATGGTTTTGAGTTGTTGGTGCAGATGGATGTCTTATTGGATATAATGTTTCATCATGGAGGAAACTTTGAGAAAGATGATGAAAGAAAATTGAGGTATACCCCTGATAACTTAACTTGCCTAGGTGATCTGGATGAGGATACCTTGGACGTTTTCTTTATAAGGAATTATTACAAGGAGTTAGGCTATGACAAGATCCTTCATTATTAGGGGCTAGTCCCCGGGAGGACGTTAGAAACTGGATTAAGGAATCTAAACAATGACAACGAGCTTAGGGAGATGTGTTTCCTTGCTCACAAGAATAATGGATTGGTAGATGTGTATTTAAGCATGGGGTGTCATATTGATAAACTCCAATTTTGTGGTTTATATTGTGTAGAATTTGGGGGGTTTTGTCAATGTTTTTCCACACTTATTCATATAAATTGCATGGTTTTGTGTTCCCTTCCTAATTTCACTTCATGATTGAAAACATGCTTCTTTTACCTTAAAAATGCCATATTTTGATTCTCTACTATTACCATTCGATGTCGTGATATGTTTGTTGAGTGATTTCAGAGTTTATAGGCAAAGAATGGCTTAGAAGAGAGAAAGGAAGCATGCACAAGTGGAAGAAACATGAAGAATTGAGCTTTGGAGAATTGGCTGCGACGCGCACGCGTGGGTGCAAGAGGCTAGGAATGGTGCGCGAGAGTTGACGCATTCGCATGGAATGGAAAAACTCCCAGCGACGCGTACGCATGCCTGACGTGTACGCGTGGCTCGCGAAACTCAGACGACGCGCACGCGTGGCCAACGAGCACGCGTGACGCCCAGCACATGACCTCATTAATAAAATCGTGGCTGGCAATTTCTGAGGGGCTCCAGGCCCAAATTCAGCTGGATTCAGCATGGAAAAGACCTAGGAACTCTAGGGGGAAGGGGGGATCATTCATTGTACACTTTACACACATATTGAGCTAGTTTTTGGTTCTCATGTTCTGGGGAGAGAAACCCTTGCTCTTCTCTAGATCTAGTTTGATAGGATCTTCCCTTGTTGAATTGCTGAATTGGATATTTTTAATTTTAGTTTTAATTACTCAATTTGAATTTTCTAGTTTTCATTTTGTCTAGATCTTGTGTTTGAATTTGAATTTTCTTGTTATTTTCTCCTTTCTTCTCATTTTATGAACTTTGTAGATCTTGAATTTCTACTAGTGCATTGATATTTTCTATGATTAATAGTGTTGTTTGAGTTGTTTTTCATTGATAATTGTTAGTGGGTACTTGTAGTTTCCAATTAGTTTGCAAATTGAATATGTCTTTTATTAATGAATTCTATGTGTTTGATGAAATATTTCATTTGATTATAGAGTAGTTTTCTTTACTCTTGGCCTAGGCTAAGGGGATTGGGTAAACTTGAGTCATTGAGTCTAATTGATTTGGTGATTTGAGAGTCCTAGTGGTCAAGTTGATACCCATTGACACCAATCTACTACTAAGTCCATTAGTAGTTGGATTGGGATTTATGAGTTGAGATTGATCAAGCCATTTGACGTACTTAATGCTTTGAAGTAGACATTATACGTACTTCGAGCATAGAGGTAGACTTAATGAGCTTGGTTCCTCATAATTGTCAAGATATGGTTATTAAACAAGGATAGTGACCCCAATCCCTATGCCTAGCCAAGAGTGCCTTTTATCATTCATATTTGAAACCCAAAAAATTCCAATTGTTTAGTTCTTGTTGTAGCTAGTTTAGTTGTTCACTTAGACTTAGAATAGAAGTAGCTTTTATATTTTCTTGCTAGATTGAAATTGCTCATACCTTACCTTAGTTCCTTGATTTAGTTTCTTGCACTTTAAGATTCCTTGCATGTTAAGTTTAGTAGTTTAAATTCTCATTCATGACTCCCAACCCCGGAATTCTAACCAATATTGATGCACATGTTTTTCCATTCTCTTGAGGACGACCCGAGACTAATACTCTCGGTTACTTTATATTGGGGTTGACTTTGTGACAACCAACAATTCTATATTTGATCGGTAGGATTACACGTTGGTTTAGAACTATACTTACAACGTGACTATTTTTGTGTGAAATTCTAAACCAACCATAATCTTGTCTATCAAATTTTTGGCGTCATTACGGGGAATGGTTGCATCGTATGCCTTTATATTAGTTATGTGAATATGTGAATAGTGTAGATAGTTTACTTGTTTCCAATATTTTGTTTTTAGTTTAGATTTGTTTTTATGCATGAGCTATGAATTCTAAGTTAGATGACTCGGTCCCAACTAACTTAGCCGAGTTTGATCTTGAGATTGAAAGAACATTGTTACACACTCGGCAAGTTAGGCGGCGGTTGAGTTACAAGACTAGTGCTTCGGCCTCTCTTGAGGGACTTGCCAAACCATTAGACGGAATCGAGAACGACTTAGAGTCCACTACTTCTTATTCTTCTGTTGACACAACTGATACATTTTTGCATCCTACAGGTGAACACTATATGGCAGAGCCACGAAGAATCACCTTGCACGAACAAGAGGGCTCTGGATCTTATTCTTTAACCATTGCAAGCTAAATATCCAAATCTTGATCCGAACTTTGAGTGAAGAATAGTTTGATTAATTTGCTTCCCAAGTATCATGGACTTTCGGGCCAAGACCCCATCAGACATCTAAGAGATTTTCAAGTTGCTTGTTCTACGGTTCGAAGGCATGGAGCTGATGAGATTGCCATCATGGTCTTTTCTTTCCCCTTCTCTCTTGAGGTGAAAGCAAAAGAGTGGTTCTATTCCCAACCGGATGAGGTAGTGGCTGAATGGGATTTGTTGAGAAGAGAGTTTTTAGACAAGTTATTTCTGTCTGAGAAGACCGACTACATCCGGAAAGAAATCTCTGGTATAATACAAAGGGACCAAGAGACCCTATATGAGTATTAGATTCGATTCAAGAGACTCTTAGAATCTTGCCTAGACCACGGATTGGATACTCACTTGCTCATTTGCTATTTCACCGGAGGTCTTTGCACGATGGATAAGAGATTGCTCACCGCTTCTAGTGGTGGTTCCCTTTCCAAAAACAAGACAGCGGCGGAAGCTTGGAGCTTGATAAATGATGTCGCCGAGGCTACACAACATGTAAGGGTGAGGAACAACCCCCTCAAGGGTGTGGTGGAAGCACCTCCTTCCGAATCAAGTTTGACCAAGGTGCTTGGGGATATGACTACCCTCCTCACGGAGATACGCAAGGAACAAAAGGCATTCTATTCAATCCAAGCCATCTAAGGTCCACCCCAAGTCCTCCAACTTGAAGGGCCTCCTAGAGTATGTGGTTTATGCTCTAGCATCGCACATTACACCGACCAATGCCACCAAGTTCAAGAGGATTATACCCTTGCAGTAGCCAATGTGAACAATAACAACCGTCCACCCTATCAATCTCAAGGCCAAAATAATTACTCTCATAGTAATAGTTCCAACCAAGGGTGGAGGGACAATGTACAAGGGAGCAATCAAAACCAAAGATGGAACAACTCTTCTTCTCACTACCACAACAACCACCAATCTTCATCCTAATATCACAACAACAACCATCAAGCCAACCAAAATCATCACAACCAATCATATCAAGCACCTTACCAAAACCAAAACAATTATTCTAGATACCAGACTCCTCATCAAAGATAACAATCCAACCAACCTTCATCTTCTTCCACCAACCAAATTGACGATTCTAACCATGCATTCTACTATGAGCAAGAGAGACTTAGAGTTATGGTAGAGAAACATGAAGAGAATAATAAGGCTCAATTTGGTAACATAAATGCTCAATTGTCCAACATCACCGAAATGCTTTCAAGGATGTCTTTACCTTCCTCCAACAACACCAACCAATCCTCAAGCTCTTCTAACCTTCCATCCCAACCCTTCCAAACCCAAAGGGCGATCTCAACGCTATCACTCTACGGTCGGAGACTATATTGGAGGAGATACCTCCTAGGACCATGGAAGACATTCATGAGGAGGAAGTGGTTGTTGACATTCCACTTGAAGAAGAAGAGGTAGATAAAAGCTAAGAGGAAGAAGAGGTGAGACCCAAGGAGCCCAAGAGGAAGGCTATAATGGATGAATCTATTCCTATCCCATTCCCTTCCATGGTAAAGAAGGCCAAGAAAACTCCGGAGTTTGATCCCAACATGCTTCAAGTATTCAAGAAGGTTGAGGTAACCATTTCACTTCTCGATGCCATTCAACAAATTCCGAAGTATGCTAAGTTTTTGAAGGACTTGTGCACACACAAAGATATGATTGGTGAGTTGGAAACATTATCATTGGGTAGTTCCATTTCTTCATTGATGAGGTCTATTCCGGAAAAGTGTAGTGACCCCGGACCATGTTTAGTGTCTTGTTTAATTGGTGGAGTTGCATTTTATGATTGGATGTGCGATTTAAGGGCTTGTGTAAGTATCATGCCATTTTCTATATTTGCAAGGTTGAATTTAGCTCCATTAAAAAGGTCGGCCGCCAAATTTGTTTTAGCCGATAAGAGTGTGATCACCGTAGTAGGGATAGTGGAAGATGTGCTTGTGACACTCAAGGATTTAGTGTTTCCGGTTGATTTCTATATCCTTGAGATACCTCCAACGGATAATGGAAGTTCTTCCTCCGTTTTGCTTGGTAGACCATTCTTGAAGACCTCTAAGTTTAAATTGGATGCCTTTACCGGCACATACTCCTTTGAGGTAGATGACAAGACCATCAAATTTAATTTAGAAGAGGCCATGAGACACCCACCCGAAGAGCACTCCGTTCTCTAATGTGATGTGATTGATGAGGTAGTAGCAGAGATACAAAGAGAAGATCACAACAAGTTGCACTATCCTGTTGTTGAAGAGAAGGATAAACATGAGGGTGAGCAAGAGAAAGTTGATGAAGATGAGCTTCATGTTCTTAGTGAAAAAGAACCCCAATTTGAAGCAAAAAGTGAATTGAAGCCTCTATCCTCTCACTTGAAGTATGCATTCCTTGAGGACAACTAGAAGTTTTCGGTCATTATTGCTAGTGAGCTTTCTAGCCAAGAAGAAGAGAAACTCCTAGAGGTCCTAAGGAAGCACAAGAAAGTAATCGGTTGGAGCTTGGCGGACATTGTGAGGATTGACCCCCGTATATGTATGCATCGTATTTTTCTCCAAGAGGGAGCTCAGCCATTTAGACAACCCCAAAGAAGGCTCAACCCTACTATTCTTGATGTGGTGAAAAAGGAAGTCACAAGGCTACTTGATGCGGGTATTATCTATCCGATTTCTGACAGTGAGTGGGTGAGCCCGGTCCAAGTTGTTCCAAAGAAATCAAGAATCACGACTGTCAAGAAGGATGATAGTGAAGAGGTGACTACAAGAGTGCAAAATGCTTGGTAAGTATGCATCGATTATAGGAGGCTACACACCGCAACAAGGAAAGACCATTACCCCTGGCCATTCATTGACCAGATGTTGGACCGACTTGCAGGTAAATCTCATTATTGCTTTCTTGATGGTTTTACTGGCTACTTCAGATACATATTGCTCCTGAGGATCAGGACAAGACCACCTTTACTTGTCCCTTTGGCACCTTTGCTTACAAAAGGATGCCATTTGGGTTATGCAATGCACCCGCCACTTTTCAGCGGTGCATAACTAGTGTCTTTTCCGATCTTACGAGAGTTGTCTGGAAGTCTTTATGGATGATTTCAGTGTATATGGGACTTCTTTTGATAGTTGTTTAGAGAAATTGGCCAAGGTCTTAGAGAGGTGTGTTGACATTAACCTTGTCCTCAATTTCGAAAAATGTCACTTCATGGTGAGACAAGGTATATTGTTAGGACACATAGTTTCTGATAAGGGCATTTCTGTGGACCCGGCCAAGGTTGATGTCATTACCAGTTTACCTCACCCCTCTTCTATGAGGGAGGTTCATTCTTTTTTTGGGGCATGCAGGATTCTATAGGCGCTTTATCAAGAATTTCAGTAAGATTGCATTGCCATTATCGCGCCTACTCCAAAAGGACGTAGACTTTGAGTTTGATAGTGCTTGTGTGGAAGCATTTGAGGAGTTAAGGAGAACTCTTACCATGGCACCAATTGTGAGGGGCCCTGACTGGACGTAGCCGTTTGAGATCATGTGTGACGCGTCAAATCATGCCGTAGGTGCCGCACTTGCACAGCGCAATGGTAAGCTCCCTTACATCATTGCTTATTCCTCAAAGACATTGGATGCGGCATAATCCAACTATACCACTACGGACAAAGAGTTTTTAGCTATTGTTCATGCATTAGATAGATTTAGATCCTACTTGTTAGGCTCCAAAATAGTGGTATACACGGATCATGCAACTTTCAAATATTTGTTAACAAAGAATGAGTCGAAACCTAGGCTCATACGTTGGATCTTGCTCTTGCAAGAATTTGACATTGAGATTAGGGATCGAAGTAGGTCACAAAAATTAGTTGGGGACCATCTAAGCTGCCTTGAAAATCTTAAATATGATCCATTTCCGATTGACGACTCATTCCCTTTGGACAGTTTGCATGCTGTTTCAGATAGTTTTCCTTGGTTTGCACCAATGGCGAACTACTTGGTTGCTAATATTTTCCATCCCAACTTTTCAAACATTAAAGGGATAAATTGAGGAGTGTTTCTAAATATTACATTTGGGATGATCTTCACTTTTGAAAAAAGGGAGTAGACCAAGTAATTCGGAGATGTGTCCCGGAATTCGAATTCCAACCCATTTTTAAAGCTTGCCATTCATCCGAGTGTGGTGGCCACTTTGGCCCACAATGAACGGCTAAAAGTTTTGGATTGTGGATTCTGGTGGCCAACATTGTTCAAGGATGCTAACCAATTTTGTGTGTCATGTCATCAATGTCAAAAGTCTGAAAATGCAACCCAAAAGGATGAAATGCCTTAACAACTAATGTTGTTTTGTGAATTCTTTGATGTATGGGTTATAGACTTTATGGGGCCATTTCCTAACTCAAGTGGACATATGTATATTTAGTTAGCAGTCGATTACGTACTGAAGTGGGTAGAAGCGATACCTACCCGCCTTGATGACGCTAATACTGTGGTTTCTTTCATTAGAAACAATATTGTATGCCGCTATGGGTCGCCACGAGCAATCGTGAGCGACCAAGGTTCTCACTTTTGCAATAGGAAGGTAGAAGCACTACTCAAGCGATATGGGCTATTACACAAGGTTGCAACCGCTTATCACCCCCAAACCAATGGACAAGTGGAGGTATCCAATCGAGAGATAAAGCGAATTTTGGAAAAAGTGGTGAATTTACAAAAGAAGGACTGGAGCTCTCAGTTGGGAGATGCATTGTGGGCATATAAGACAGCCTATAAGACTCCGTTAGGGATGATTCCCTTTCGGATCGTCTATGGGAAAGCATGCCACCTCCCGGTGGAAATTGAACATAAGGCTTATTGGGCGGTTAAGCAGTGCAATATGGATTTCACCAAGGCGGGTATAGCCAGAAAATTGCAACTAGAGGAGCTTGAATGTCTTAGGATGGAGGCAGATGAGAATGCTCAAATATACACAGAAAAGACTAAGACATTCCATGATCACCATATTCGGAAGAAAGATTTTCAAGAAGGTGACGAAGTTCTTCTTTACAGCTCAAGACTCAGATTCATGCTCGAAAAGCTCCGTTCAAGGTGGGATGGTCTCTTTAGAGTAAAGGAGGTGAAGCCCTATGGTGTGGTCGAATTATTTCACCCTCAAAGTGGTGCAACATTCAAAGTGAACGGCCACAGGATAAAGAAGTATCATGGCTACAAATCACCAAGGGAAGTGGAGGTGTTCCTACTTGAGGATGCACCTGAAGGAGGAGAAGATTAAGGTCATGACCGTCCAACTTAAGGACGTAAAAGAAAAGTGCTAGGTGGGAGACACCCCACCATGGTATGATCTTCCTTTGTACATAATTTCTTTGTATAGTTTAGAACCTTGTTGGATTTTGTGATTGTTTAATGTTGTTGAATTTGTTTAGGTATGCTAGATTTTGTTGATTGTGTTGAATTGTTATGATATTCATGTATATTTCATTGATCTTAGTATGATTGAATTGGTAATGCTAGAGAAAATGCTTCATTTTAAGTATTGCATGAATTTGTGAGTGTTTTCTTAACTATCTAGCTTGAATGCCTACCAAGATTGTGTTAAAATTGCTTTTCTTTATGTTGTAAAAAAAATGTCATTCTACGCGTAAGCGTGGACGACGCTTATGCGTCGATGCGTTTTCCAAACTCCTGATACAAAAACCAGACAGGTGTATTGGGACTGGGTGAATTCTGTGTTGGGAGCACAACGCTTCTGACGCATGCGCATCTACGATGCGTACGCATCACCAGTCAACAACGCAAACCCATGCGTGAGCGTGGGCGACGCATACGCGTCGATTGCTGAGTTCGCAACCTCTGGTACAAAAACCAGAGAGTTGTGCGAGTTTTATGCTACATTGGTGCGAGGGGCACAATCTCACCCCATGCGTGTGCGTCGTATGACGCCTACGCATCGGTGGAACATTGGCAAACCCACGCGTGAGCGTGGGCGATGTGCACGCGTTGATCGCGAATTTTGCAACCTCCGGTACATTTTCCAAAGAGTTGTGCCACTTCTGTGCCACTTCTGTGCGCAACGCATGACTGTTTCTACGCGTGTGCGTCCACTCTCCTTTCGGTTACCCATGCATAAGCGTGGGCGACGCTTACGCGTCGCTATTCTTTTCTAGTCATCCACGCGTATGCGTGGATGATGCGCACGCGTCGCGTCCCCGACGCAGCTCATATGCAGTGCGCCCTGTTTCAAACCTTTTATTACCCTTCTTTTTCTACTCTTTCCTCCTCTCTTCTCCACTCTTCCTACCAGCTTGTCTCCGCCCATTACCACCAGCGACTTCATCCACCGGCGTCCACCACCTCTGGCGACCACCACCTACGGCGGTCCCTCATTCTCTTTCTCTCTCCTTTCTTTTCTTATATCTTCACCTGCACTCTACCTTACCTTCTTCTTCTTCTTCTCTCAAGGTTCTTACTTTTCTTCCTTCTTCTTTTGTCTTTGTTTAAATTTTCCTCTTACTAGTTGCATTTATTTGCTCTCTTCCATTTCTTCTTAGTTATATTTTGTTTAATTTGTTCTTGTTTATTTGCTTTCTTTCTTTTTATATTTTCCATGGGTGTTGAACTTTGAGCTCTCTCTTGCATTGATGGGTTATTTTGATATCTCTTGACTCCTTTGTGATTATGTGGTGTTATTTTGATATTTGGTATTTCATTTTGGGATGTTACTTTTTTAAATTCTCTCCAATTTGCTTATTGTTTGAAGATTGCACACCAAGTGTTTGTTGCAAAGCACCTATACCATTTTAGTTCATTTTTGACATTATGCTTCCAACTTAGTGCTTCTCTTCTATACACTTGTGTTTCTTTATGTGCATTGATCCCATTATGCTTCATATTTACCATTCTTATGCTCATTACCCGTGACTTGCTTCTTCATAGCATATTGCAAGATTAGTAATCCCACTTTTTTCTAACTGCACCTTCTTCCATTGCATGCTTCATTGTCTTGGAGTTAGACTAGGTGCAAGATTTTTTTGTGCTTATTCTTTTTCTTGCACATGTTGCTTTGAGTGATTATTGATGCTTGAGTTTATTCTTATCTTGCCTTATACTTGCATGCTTCTCCTACTCTTGCATCTCATGCTAGTGATATGCCCCACGATTATATTGTTGCCTTGTTTACATGTTACAGCTATCATGTCTTCAAGACGCGCTATTCCTTTGTGACATTACTACTCACTTGCATGTTATTCTCCATGTGTTGTTTCTTTGAGCTTAATGTTTCCTCGTTTCCTTCTTTTTTCAGGATGGCCACCACAAAAGGCAAGAAAAAGGCGTCAAAAAAGCCAGCCACAAAAAGGGCACCTCAAAGTTCAACCACCAAGGCGCGCCCTACACCACAAGCTAAGCCCCTCTCCAAGAGGGTACAAAAGATTATTCACATTGATGAGCAAGAGAAGGGTCACCCTGCGAAGGACCCCACAAGATTTTCTAACCGCTTTTGTGAGCTCATGTTTCCCGCTATGGTTGAAAATAATTATCATTTTGATTATCTCCTCGCCCCTCCGGAGCACATTGTTCAGTTTATGATGCCCCGAATTGAGCGACGATAATGGGGATTTCTAATGCGGAGACCGCAGGAAGCCAACCTTTCTTGGGTGGTGGAGTTCTACTCCAATTACCACTCTCCTTCTCTTCAGTCAGTTTTTGTGCGCCGAAAGCAAGTCCCGGTTTCGGAAGAAGCTATTCAAGGGATACTTAAGGTCTTGCCAGTGGCGGATGGGACAGACGGTTACCAAGCGGTCCTACGTTAGCGTAATGAATTTGAGTTTGATTGGGATTTGATCCTAGGGTCATTGGCCAACCGGAGACACATTGGACCTAAGGGAGACTCAGGCTCCGGCCTAAGTGCATTGAATCACGTGCACTTACTGTGGAAGCTCGAGCGTGAGCTCAAATCTTGTCCCACTACGTCCTTCCAAGCACTCATGAGTCTTCCATAACAGCGGACCTAGCCCTACTTGTCTGGTGCATTCTCACGGAGAGGCCAATTAACATCCCTCTCCTCATCCGACAAGCGATGGGTCGCGTCCATGCTAAGGGTAACCTCCCTTTTCCCGCCTTGGTATCAGATTTGGTTGCTGCTGCTGGTGTCCCCCACGAGGCTAAAGAAATGAAGGCAATAATTCTGGCGAAGGGCGACATTGTCCTGAGCGGAAGATATCTTAGGCCTCCTACGGACACCACAAGCCTTGACATAGCTTCTCCTTCCGGCATTCCCACCACTTCATCAGCACCACAGAAGTCAACCCACCAACTGCTTCTTGAGCTCACTGAAAAGGTGGACCGATATGAGCGGCAGAATAAACGCCGATTTTCTTACATGAAGAAGCTTTGGGGTTGTGTTAACTCGCCTATGGAGAAGCCGGACATCTCTACATCCACTTCAAATGAAAGCGAGACGAGCACTCAAGAGATGGATGATGGAGGTGGCGACCCCAATCCCACTTTGCGCATAACCAATAGCACGGAGGACTGTGCAAATCTCTGAGTGTGGGGAGGTCGGTTACCGACTTCCATAGGTAACAACCTTTTTCCTTTCAACACCCATAATTTTGATTTTCTTTTGTTAATTAGGATAAATAAATTGCATGGTTAGTTTTAGTATTTGAAGACTTTTTGCATGGTAGTTGCTTTTTGTTAGGACTACTTGGTTAGGGTGCTGACTTCTTTCCCAAGAAATTATTTTTAGGGCACCCTACCAATTTAAAAATTTTTTGTGTGAACTTGCTTGAAGAATTTATTTTGGAATATGATTTTTGAGCTAAGAACACAAGCATGTGAGTTTTGAGCCTAATTGTGTGGTTACATCTTATAACCACTTATTTCCATTCTTGTGTGCATTATTCTCTTTCTATGATTGTAATCTTTGATTTGTTTGATTCTATATGTCCATTATTTTGTGTATGAATGTACTTATATGATTGAGGCCATTGTTCACTGAGCTCACTTACCCAAATAGCCTACCTTTTATCTTCCATTGTTAGCCAATTTTGAGCCTACGCTTAACCCATTTGTTCTTAATTTTAGTACATTACAAGCCTCAAGTGAAAAACAATAAATGACCCTTGTTTGGATCTTTGATTAGCTTGGGCTAGTGAGAGTGCTTATCATTCAAGTTTGGGAGAGTGGGAACATTGGTTGGGATAAAAGAGTATTTTTTTTTATTTTTGTCAAAATTTTGGGAATTAGGTACATGCTCATGCATTAAATATTTAAACTATATGCATTGATGCTCTTGTATATATTTTAGTTGAAGAAAAAAAAAAGAAAATATGAAAAAAAATAAAAAAGAAAAGCAATAAAAGGGGGGGGGGAGAAAACACCCCAAAGTAGAGTTCAATAATATCAATGCATATAGGATGTGGATTGAAAAGAGAATGCATGAGTGTGTGAAAAAGTGAGGATTATGGGTAGTTAGGTTTGTTTAGAATTTTATAGGTTGTTATATAGGTTAGGTGGGAAGCTTAGGTTAATCAAAGATTCAAACTCTAGTCCACTTACCTATATGCATCCTACCTTGACCCTATCCCCATTACAACCTATGGGAAGTCCTCATGATATTTGTATGCATGCATTGAACAATTGTTGATTGTTAGAAGAAAAACAAATCATGGAAAGCATGATTAGAGGGGAATTGAGTGAATCAACCCGATACACTTGAGCGACTAGAGCGGAAACACTTTCGGTGAGGGTTTGATGCTCAACCCCTTGTTCCCGGCTTTCACGAGCTTTCTTCATGCAAGTTATGTACACACTACTTTGATGTTTGAATTGGTAGAGTTCATGAACTATATTGTTATTTTGGCCCAATGTGCTCATATATGTTCTTGGAAGCTGATTCACAATTGACCGAGTAGATAGATACATTTGCATTAGTTGCATGCATTCATGTAGGAAAGTTTGCATTTCATGAACCCCATTCTCCTATATTCTTTGGTTTATTTTTAGCATGAGGACATGCTTGGTTTAAGTGTAGAGAGGTTTGATAAACTCCAATTTTGTGGTTTATATTGTGTAGAATTTGGGGGGTTTTGTCAATGTTTTTCCACACTTATTCATATAAATTGCATGGCTTTGTGTTCCACTCCTAATTTTGCTTCATGATTGAAAACATGCTTCTTTTGCCTTAAAAATGCCATATTTTGATCCTCTACTATTACCATTCGATGACGTGATATGTTTGTTGAGTGATTTCAGAGTTTATAGGGCAAGAATGACCTGGAAGAGAGAAAGGAAGCATGCACAAGTGGAACGAACATGAAGAATTGAGCTTTGGAGAATTGGCTGTGATGCGCACGCGTGGGTGCAAGAGGCTAGGAATGGCGCGCGAGAGTTGATGCATTCGCGTGGAATGGCAAAACTCCCAGTGACGCGTACGCATGCCTGACGCGTACGCATGGCTCGTGAAACTCAGACGACGCGCACGCGTGACCGATGCGTACGCGTGACGCCCAGCACGTGACCTCATTAATGAAATCGTGGCTGGAGATTTCTGAGGGGCTCTAGGCCCAAATTCAGCTGGATTCTGCATGGAAAAGACCCAAGAACTCTAGGGGGAAAGGGAGGGGGGATCATTCATTGTACACTTTACACACATTTTGAGATAGTTTTTGGTTCTCATGTTCTAGGGAGAGAAACTCTTGCTCTTCTCTAGATCTAGTTTGATTTGATCTTCCCTTGTTGAATTGCTGAATTCGATTTTGTTAATTTTAGTTTTAATTACTCAATTTGAGTTCTCTAGTTTTCATTTTGTTTAGATCTTATGTTTGAATTTGAATTTTCTTATTATTTTCCCTTTTCTTCTCATTTTATGAACTTTGTAGATCTTGAATTTCTACTAGTGTATTGATATTTTCTATGATTAATAGTGTTGTTTGAGTTATTTTCCATCGATAATTGTTAGTGGGTACTTGTAGTTTCCAATTAGTTTGCAATTTGAATATGTCTTTTATTAATGCATGCCATGTGTTTGATGAAATGTTTCATTTGATTATGGAGTAGTTTTCTTTACTCTTGGCCTAGGCTAAGGGGATTGGGTAAACTTGAATTATTGAGTCTAATTGATTTGGTGATTTGAGAGCCCTAGTGGTCAAGTTGATACCCATTGACACCAATCTACTACTAAGTCCATTAGTAGTTGGATTGGGATTTATGAGTTGAGATTGATCAAGTCATTTGACGTACTTAATGCTTTGAAGTAGACATTATACGTACTTCGAGCATAGAGGTAGACTTAATGAGCTTGGTTCCTCATAATTGTCAAGATATGGTTATTAAACAAGGATAGTGACCCCAATCCCTATGCCTAGCCAAGAGTGCCTTTTATCATTCATATTTGAAACCTAAAAAATTCCAATTGTTTAGTTCTTGTTGTAGCTAGTTTAGTTGTTCACTTAGACTTAGAATAGAAGTAGCTTATATATTCTCTTGCTAGATTGAAATTGCTCATACCTTACCTTAGTTCCTTGATTTAGTTTCTTGCACTTTAAGATTCCTTGCATGTTAAGTTTAGTAGTTTAAATTCTCATTCATGACTCTCAACCCCGAAATTCTAACCAATATTGATGCACATGTTTGCCCATTCTCTTGAGAACGACCCGAGACCAATACTCTCGGTTACTTTATATTAGGGTTGACTTTGTGACAACCAATAATTCTAAATTTGATCGGTAGGATTACACGTTAGTTTAGAACTATACTTACAACGTGACTCTTTTTGTGTGAAATTCTAGACCAACCATAATCTTGTCTATCACATCTCCAGATTATTTACAAGATCAGGAGGAAAAGGTAGGCATGGACAATATAGGAGTGGATGTTGCAGAAGAAGAAGGTGCTACGGTCACTCCTAATGACAAAACGAGGAACCCCAGCAATCAATCCCCCCAAAACAAGCCAACGCCTATCAACACCATTGACATTTCGAACCCTCCTATTAATCCAATACCTCCTACTAATCCAACACTTCCAACTAAGCCAAAATCTCTCATGAATCCAAAACCTCCAAGTCAGGAGAAACCTCTTGCCAATCCAAATGATGAATCTCAGGCAAAGCCTCCTAATAATCAAAAGCCAAAACCTCCCACTAATCCAAAGCCGAAGCCTCGTACTAATCAAAAGCCAAAACCTCCTACTAATTCAAAGCCGAAGCCTCCTACCAAGCCTATTCTCCCTAAAAGTGTGTCAACAGCAACATCCAACTCCACACCCAAATCTACCCTCAAGAAGAAAACGACAACAACCACCCATAATAGTCATTAAATAATAGTCATTAATGTAACACCCTGATTACCCTAAGCCTTTCCTCTAGCCGTAAAGCAAAGGTTAATCAGAGGTTACGACAGTCCTAAGGCTTATACATATATATGTATATAGAAGGAAATAATATAATCTAGATGCCTAATGAAGGAGTAAGCTCAAAAATAAAATTTCAGAAGTGCGAAACGTTCACACGAAGCTAACGCACAAGATACCAGATATAGGTACAAGAGAATAGAAAGAATGTATAAATATAGTGATATAAGCATAGGGAACCAGCTGCAGCTCGCGGAGTTTAAGCCGACTAGTTACAAATATAAAAAAAATACAGAGTTTTAGAATTAAAACGGCTTATACAACCTATCTCTCAACATAGCCCCTAAGGCCATAAAGATAAAATACAAAAAGATGTGAGAGTAACTATAACAAAGTAAAATAAATTAAACCAAGGAGGAACCATACTCCGCTCTGTCACCACATCTGCAATCTCACCGAAGTAGGTTACGACCTGCATCTGAAAAACAACAACAAAGTATGGAATGAGAACCGGAGGTTCTCAGTATAGTGACAGTGCCCAATGATGTAAGATGTAAGGCTCCGGGACGCCGAAGGTAATCTTAGAACTTCACATCACATACTGATATTCAAGCTTAGCATCAAAATAAATAAAAGAACTTAAACCATAGACCAGGGTTATCTAAACTTAGGGGAAATTCTAACTAATACTAATCACACCGCTGTATCCCACAGCCCTCTCCAACCTAACCTCCGTGCGATCCCATCCCACCGCCTACCTAACCTCCTCAGCACCAAACAATCACAATTAATACAAACAAGTAAAACACAAATAATATTCATATACAACAAGTAGTCTAAGAAGCAGATAGGCATGTTACAATTAGGCAAACTCAAGTAGTCTAAGATGCACATGATGGATGTCTGCCCTATTGGCTGTGATATCACATTGTCGGTTTAACTGCCAACCCGACATATCTCCATGGAGACGTCGCCCTTCGAAATTCTCATATGGGAACCCCCGAGATATAGTGCTCGGATCACTGTCCAGGTACCGGTGCCTGCACGCTCTACAGATCCGAAGGGATGCGAGCGGGATCTATTGCTACCGACCTTACATCTAAGAGCAAGCGGGACGAACCACCGCCCTTACGCCGCCGCCGCTACCTCGAACAGGCGGGATCCAACCTGAGCCCCTGCCCGGGCGCATAGCGTCTCTTAGTTTCAATAAAAAGTAGTGTAGTGGTTTTCAAAACATTTTCAATATATCATGGATCCTTCATCTTATTCAGAGTCCTCGACTCATCTCAACCACTGTTAATTCAACATATCCATTCCTCATTCTCACTCTACCAACCCATCCTCAATACACCAGAAACCTAAGCCTCCATTCTCTAATATTTTATAATAATTATTGACTACAACCCTTAGCCTATTTCCCATAATCCCATACTTAAAAGTAAGCCCAAAAGCTTTAAAATAGTGTTATAGAAGCTTACAACCTTGTTGGGAAGGTGACATAGTTGAAAACAAAGTTTAAATGTATGAAACAGGGCGTGTGCGTCCGCACAGGGGCGTGCGTGCGCACGCCCAGGAAGATTTTGAAAGTATGCATACGCATAGGGGTGTGCGTCTGCACAAGTACTAAAATTTATAAAGTCTGTTCACTCGCACAAGCTGTGCGAGCACCCCAACAGACGTCCCTTCCCGACTTGTGTGTGCGCACAAGGCTGTGCATCCGCATAGGTCGTAATTCTTCATTGATGTGTGCGCGCACAACCTATGCTAGCGCTACCACCAGAGCCCTTTCCCCTACCTGTGCATATGCACAGGTCCGTGCATTCGCACATAATAGGATTTTCGCAGGGTTGTGCGTGCGCACATATCAGAAAATCCTGAAATTCTGCAACTTTGCAGAATTTCATATTTTTAACACCAACTTTGAATGATCATAACTTCCTCTACAAAATTCCAAATTTCACAAACTTTATATTGATTTAAAGAGTTTTCAAAGATCTTTAATTCTAGACAAATTTTATTAGATTTTGAAAATCGAGACAAAAGTTATGATCAGACAAAGTTCACCAAAAACCAACTTTTACCCAAAAGCCTCAAAGCCTTAATTTTAACCAACTTTCCATTCAAAGTCAAATCAAAACCTACCCAAACATCATAAACTACTACCACACACAACACATTACCTCTTCATACCATTCTCCTCAATTTCACTTAAATTACTCAACCATTATGCCATATGTCACTATCAAATCCATAATTTCCTACAAAATCATAAATCCACACTTATAGTCACAATCAACCAACAACAACCTCAACTACCAAAACAATTCCTCATAAATTGCAATTATCATTATCAAACCCCATCCATCATTAACCAAATCCATCATAAAGCTCATCAACACCAATAACATTCTCACAACTCATTATCAATCATCAACAACACCAACCACTCTCAATATAATCCAATAATTTCATCATTTCACAACAACATTTCACATCAATAAATTCTTATACATTGATCCATCACTTACCATCATCATCATCATAATACTCACCCAAAACCAACATCTTCCAACAATCATCATCAACCACAACAATTCAATACCACCAACAATTAACATCAATTCACATATAATTATTCATGTGCCAACAACATTCAATCCTATCTTAGGGTCAACTAGCCTAAGAGTCCAGAAACATTACATATTACATAAAGAAAATCGAAACCATACCTTTACCTTTTCCAAAGAGGATTGGGATAATTTCCAATAATTATCCGCTACTAGAGATCACCTAAACAAGCAAAACCACAAAACTTGCTCAAAACCCCAACCCAAAAACGTGCAGAAACTTAGGGCAGAAAACTGGTATGTAAGATGCAATTTCTAAGCAGATTTTCTTAGATAGAAAGGAAGAGCTCGTCAAGATTTTTGCGTGGCCGCAAACGGTTTGTCAATCAGAGGTCCGGATCAAAAGTTATGGAGCTTTGAAAGAGGAGGTGAATAGTAACAATGGCTTCTCCTCCTCTCTTCTTCTAAACCGCACCCCTCTCTTCAAAGTGAAGGGAAATGAGCTGAAAAGCTCATTAAGTGGGTTTATATATGTTGGACCTTGGGCCCGGTTTGGGCCCGGTCTAACCCGTTAACGCTTTATGTCCGTTTGGCCTACTTTGAGCTAAAATCTTTAAGATTAGTGTCCGGTTTTCGATTCTAAATTATTTTTATCCATTCAAAACAATAAACCAAATTTCCAAAATCATATCTTTTCTAAAAACACAGTACTGGACAGACTTAAATCGGTTCGACTGGTTCGTTTGCCGGTTCACAGTTTTTCTTAGAAAATACATTTTCTGACTCATAAAAATTCACTGAAATCAAATTTCACATTTTTGTTTTCAAATTAAAACTTCTAAAATTTTGAATCTATTACGGGCACTAAGATTATTTTATTAAAACGGTTTTACGTGAAAATGCAGGTTCTTACAATTAATACAACAATTAACACAACTAGACAATTCCAAACAGAAAAATAATTCAATACCTAATGTATTGAATCTAACCTAACTTAATTATCCTAAATGCACTAAGATTAGAAAACTAACTCTGAACTAACTTTGAAACTGATTCAAAATTGAAAGTGAAATTCAAATCAAATCTAAACTAAATTTAACTAAAATTAAACAATTAGCAAACAATCTCAGCAATAATTTCTCAGTAAAACCATTTTCAATGCAGCAATTAACATAATTAGACACTTCCAAACACTTCAACAATTCAAGACCTAATGTATTGAATCTAACATAACTTAATCAACCTAAATCTACTAACATATTAATAACATAATAAACACTAATAAATAATAACATAAGAAGAAACTCAATAAATAACAAATAATTCTAAAAGTGTTTCAGTTTAGTAAATAAAAAAAGGGAGATTACATAGTATTTTAGTTTTAAAATAATTAAATTAAAATGAATAAGTGTTTTGGTTAGTAAATTTACTAAACACTAATTACTCTAAATTAATTCAACAATAAACCCTAAATCAATCCTAACTAAACCCAAGTTACTCTAAATTAATTTAAACCATATACCGTATCTAAAATTAACCTAATTTAACAAAATTAATATATTAATCTATATGAAACCTTGATAACAAAAATTAAACTCTAAATACTCTATTCTAATTTAATTAAGGGTTAAGTATGATTTTAGTCCCTAAGATAGGGGTTGAAATTTTTTTTTTGGCCCAAACCTTTTTTTTACTTACAAAATCATCCTTCAGACGAAAATACCCTTCCCCCCTTTTTTTCCCAAAATCCACCAGAAACAGAAGCAGAACCAGAAGCTGAAGAACAGAAGCAGAAGCAATAATGATAAAACAACAACAACTAGACGTTGAAGAACAACAACAACAATGGATCATGTATACAGTTAACCATTTCAAAATAATTCCAGTAGCAATTATAGCAAATCAATAATTTCAATCCTTTCAGCCCAAATCAATTTTTCAACAATTCAATAACCTGAGCTAGTTCTATCATACCCACCTAAAATCCACTAACAGAAAATTAAAATCCAGCTAAATTAATCCAGAATCAAATCAAGGAACTAACACTAACCAAAAATAGAAATTGAAAGCAAAATAGTAACTTGGATTATGAAAAGAGAAAATAGAAAAGAGAGGACAGGGGAGGCAGTGGTGTCGCATCAGCAGTGATAGAGAAGCAAGGGTAGTATAGCAACTGGAGGAGCGTCGGCGGTCTGGGCATGACGGGAAGGGACTGGAGCTGCCGTCAGTTCTGGTGTTTTGGTGGCTCTGGTTTCTTCTACGACAGGGATTGAGGGAGGCAAGGGCGAGATGGTGCAAACAGTGCTGGGTAGAGAAGAGGGAAGAGGTTCACGGTGGAGATAAGGCTAGGGACAGTAAGGAAGAAGGGCTCCATGTTGCTGCGCAGTGGTGAAGCAAGGAAGGCTCGCCGGCGGTGAGCTGTGGTTTGAGGAGGTCCGAGACAGGGAAGGAGAGAAGGAGGGGAGAGGGTCGCGGTTGCTCTGGGGTTAGCACGAAGGTGAGAGGAGCAGCAGCGGTGAGGAGCAAAGGCGGTGGCCCTTCCCCTTCCCTTCCCCCTCTTCTTCCCTGAACCAACTCCCCTTTCCCAACTTGATTCCCTTCCCCCTTTCCCTCTTATTCAACGTTTTCTTTTTTTAGTTAGGGATATTTTTGGAATAAAAATTAAAAATTTGGTTAAAAGGAGGATTTTAAAACTAAGTTAAACCTTACGGATGATTGTGTAAGCAAAAAAGGTTTGGGACGAAAAAAATTTTCATCCCCTAACTAAGGGATTAAAATCGTACTTAACCCTTTAATTAACTTACATTAAACTAACATATTAACCTAATTTAGTAATGAATTATGTTCATTACTAACATAATTAACCTAATTTAGTAATGAATTATGTTCATTACTAACATAATTTTAATTTTTTCGATTTTATTGAAAATCTTATAGAAATTTCGACGGAGTCTACCCTAACATTAGGATTTCTCCACCTTTCAAGGGTTCTATCCAAACCAAATATCCATCAACCCTTCTTAACCAGTTAATTTTTTCAATTATTATTAAGGTAATACACAAACAGTTCAATCATTATTAATACAGTCAAGCATTTTTCTAACAATTTCAGTAGTAGGAATTAGCAAACAGCTCAATAATCCAAATTTTTAGTAATGTTAGAGTCTAATATAACATATTCTAACCTATCCGAACCACCTAAATCCACTAAAGTAGAAAATTAAAGTAACTAAACTCTACTAACTAATTAATTAACTTGATATAATAGAATTTGAAATAAACGGAGTTCAAACAAAATACCTTGAATGCAGAATAAGAGAAAACAAAGAGGAGGGGTTGAGGTGCAATGGCGGTAGAACCAAAAGTGGCAGGGGTGTTGCAGCAGCGGCGACAGTGACCCTACTAGGTGGCGGTGGTAGCGTCAAAGGTAGCAGCGGCAATGTCTGCAGTAGAAAAGGTTGATAGAGAGGAGAGAGGAGAAGGTTAGAGAGAAAGTGGGAGGGTTAGAGGTTAGAGAGAGAGAGAGAGGAAGGTGAGAAGTTAGGGAGAGTGAAATCGAAATAAAGAGGGAGGGGGTTTGTGGCGCCAATTTAGGGTAGAGTTATCGTCAGATTTACCGGCAGATATTTCCAACAGTAACGCGATGCAGATCACCAAAATGCAATGTTCCATTAAACGTGTCTTTTTTATGGTAAATCTGACGGTAAAGTTTGGTGCCTATTTGTCATGGTTTCCCTCCGACCGTAATTAACGCCAATAATCCAATGATAAATTCGATAGTTCTCAGCGTTTTTTTGTAGTGTAAGAACTTAGTTACAAAATCTAATATAGTATAGGTATTCAATTGAAAAGAAAAGATGTATAATGAACTAATTGAAAATTCGATGAAACAATAAGAAGTAATAGGATAATTAAACCTTAAAATTATTCAAAATTTTTAGAATTGACATTGTAGGAAATAATATAAATTATTTGTGAAGAGAAGAAAATAACATATGTATTAAGAGCATTGATTGGTTAACCTTTGTGTGCAAGGAAATTGCAATTGAGTCATGAAAGTTTGATTAAAGTTGAATTGATTAATTTTATTGTTGGGTTAATTTGGTAATCGGAGTACCTAGTAGAGACTCTTACGTTGATGCATGGTAATTCTTTAAGTGTTTAGTTGATGTCAAGGAACATTGATACAATATCGTACATGATAAACCCGAATAGAAAACCTCTTTGTAGGATATTTAGTGTAGTGTCGAGTTACATTAAGTAGAACTTACAAGATTTTGGTGGTACGTGTGGAATATTAATTCGAAATGAACAAGGTAGCAGGTTGGATGACTCTCATGCTTCGGCAAAGCCAAGAAAAATAGAGCACAAATACTAAGGAATGATGATACTACACTCAGAAATCCAGTGACCATCTTCTCCCATGTGTCTAAGCTCTTCTTGGGCTGAGAATCAAGCCACTGCTTTGCTCTATCCCTTACAATAAACTGGAAGAGCATGAGCTTGTAGACCTCAGGATTCACTCCATTCATTTTAACCGTGTCACAGATCTACAGGAATTCAGATATGAATTTGTTGGGGTCCTCTTGAGGGAGTCCATGAAACTGACATTTTTGCTGCACTAGAGTGACCTGTTGAGGCTTAAGCTCAAAATTGTTGGCACCAATGGCAGGTACAGCTATACTGCGCCCATAGAAGTCAGGTGTGGGTGCAGTATATGAGCCTATCATCTTCCTTGCTTGCTCCTCAGCGTTCAGATTCTCGCCATAAGCTGCCATGGTGGATTCTTCAACTGCCTTCTCAAAGGCTTCCTTAAGATTCTCTCCAACTTTGTACGCTTTAGCTTGTTGCAAACGCTGCCTTAAGGTTCTCTCGAGTTCAGAATCAAACTTGAGAAGGGGTTCTTTGTCCCAATTCCTACTCATAAACAACAAGAAATAAAGAAAAAGTGGGAGTCTCTATGTCAGAGTATAGAGAACTCCCAGGGAGATATCCTATGTAAAAAGAACTAAAATAAAATAAAGTAAGCGATTAACCAAAAAAAAATTGAAAATAAAGATGAACAATTAGCCTAAAAATTTTCGAAAATAAAAATAAAGAAAAGAAAAGATACAAGAATTTTTGAAAAGAAAAGATAAAACACTAAAGAGACACCAAACTTAAAATCAGAAACTAAAAGAAAATAAATAAGCAAAAATTCAAAAATAAAAAGAAAATTCAAAAATTAAAAAGAAAAAGTGATTAAACAAAACTAAGAAAAAAATACCTAATCTAATCAACAAGACAACCGGTAGTTGTCTATCGCAAACAATCCCCGGCAACGGCGCCAAAAACTTGGTGTAGGAAATCAAATTTCCCACAGCTTAACTGGCAAGTGCACTAGGTTATCCAAATAATACCTCAGGTGAGTGAGGGTCGATCCCACGAGGATTGTTTTCAAGCAATAGTTATCCTGTTGGACTTAGTCAGGAAAACAGTAAAAAGAGTTGTTGTTGTTGTAACGCATAAAACAAATAACAAGAAAATAAAGAAAGTAATCAAAGGTTTGGTGTAAAAACAATATAGGAAAATGGTTAAGGTCTCGGAGATGTTTTTCTTTCTAGATTAAAATGTCTTACCAACTATTTTAACAATGAATGATTCATTCTATGGAAAATCATAAGTGTCTAAACCCTAATCTCTTAGCGATTTAGCCTCCCCTAATCTTCGTCAACCGCCACTCTCGTGGTCACTTAACTCAGATTAGAGGGTGAAGTTCGGAAAACTAGTTCATACCATGAAGGCCCTAATCACCCCAAACCGGCTGAATAGATGTTGCTTTTCCCCATCGGTTTGTGTAATTAGCCGTCTAATAGGAATGTTTTCAATCTGTAGTTCAAGTGAGATAACTCTCTCGAGAATCACAAGAACTCATGTAGAAAAGGGTCATACTCTCATTCCACCCAGTTCATAAGATTGAGAACGAAAACAATCCTTAGAATTGAACCAAACATACAATAAAATAGAAGAATAATAATCTTAATCCATAGAAATAAACAGAGCTCTTAACCTTAACGAGGAGGTTTAGTTGCTCATGACTTACAGAGAAAACAGGATTCTGAAAAGTGTGGAAGGAAGAAGATCCTAAACCTAAGTGATCTTTTCCTTTAAATACTAACCTAATTTGATAAGGAAATAAAATAAAATAATAAATAATAAACCTAAAAGATATTGTTTGTAATTAAAAATTACAAAAAGTAAATAAAATTAAGTTAAAGGGTGCAAAATCCACTTGAGAGGCCCAATTGAGTGTGAAACGGGCTGCTGCTGACATTAAACTCCAGAGATGGACCTTAAACCCCAAGGGAGGAAGTGCAAGTTTCTCGTTTGTGCCCCCTGCTGGCGTGAAACACCGGGTGGGCATTCAGCGCCCAGGGGGTGCTGTCAGCATTTTCCTTTCTTACTTCAAACTTCTTCAAACTGCTCCGAATTTCAGCTAAAATTATAAAACACAAAAAATATCAAAGTAGCATCAAAAGGTGATTTTTTCACTATAATCAAGTAAAAATAAATAAAATCTAACTAGAAAATGATAGTAAAAAGGGTATAAGATGCTCACGCATCAGGCTAGTACACTTATGATGGAGAAATTGGGTTTGACATGTGTTTGACATCCTAAACCATATACATTGCAGTGGTTGAATGACAGTGGTGAGATCAAGTTTGACAATTAGGTGACATGTAACACCCTTACTATCATAATGTCACGCTTTTAGCTACACCACTCAGATAGTGAGGAGTATTACGACGACTTCCATACTAAATAATATAATAGGAGCCTTTGCAAAACTCGAACCGTATAAACTATTCTTTTAAAAATCAGAAATACTTTTTCTTTGAAAATGCACTTACATACATACAAGTCAATCACAACCACTTAGACATACACACATATATATACGCACATAATAACTAAGTCCTTTACACCATAACTTACAAACATAACAATCAAAACTCCTAACCCTCTTTACAAGATACAATATTGAGGGCGAGGGATAAATAAATAATGACTAAACTAGTATAATGATATCGAATAAGTAAAACGCAAATAAACTCTTTGTAAGATTCTTCACTCGATTCCTGAAAAGATAAACCTGTAGGGGTGAGAACCTAACCACATGATCTCACCACAGATTTTCAAAATTGTTATAAGAAGATATCTAATAAGAAAAATGTTTTCAAGCTCAGTGATTATCATTGTCTTATGAATCTTTTGAAAACCGACAGTTTAACCATCCAAAAATTTAGAACCTTTTAAAAGAAGTCAGTTAATTATCCATAAATCCAAAACTCACTTTTCTTATATAAAAATCTTAAAAGTTTCCTAACAGTATGAATGACCAACATGTTCTAAACATAGGTTCATTAATTCTATGCTGAACTAACTTGATTTTTCATACTTAACTAAACCCCAATAAGAAACCAACCATGCAATCAATTAACACTATCATCAATTCAGCACTAAAACTCAATCTCAAAAGTACCACACCAGAACAAACACAAGCAAAACAGACAAGAAAAACATAGGTATAGATAGCAATTAGGCAAACCAAAACAAGTTCAAACCTAAACAAAGCATGCAAATGCATATGATGCATGTCTGCCCTATGGCTAATTAGTCCCATCTGTCAGTTGTAAAGCCAAACCCGACATATCCGGTAGCTAACTATGGATAGAATACCAAACACGGAGTAAGTGGGATCAAGCCACAACCCTTGCATCTTACCCGCGTACCCGAAGCAGGAGACAACTTTCCCCTATCGCTTACCCAGAATGTGTTACAGTTCTCGACCTAGAGCAAGCAGCGACAGAACTCAACCCTTGCATCTTACCCGAAGCCTATAACTCTTATCCGGAGCAAGTGGATCATACCACTACATCTTACCCGGAGTCTCAGCTCTTACTTAGAGCAAGTGGAAAACACCACCGCCTCTTACCCGGTCACCTACATCTCATAATCATTCAATTCATTCAAATATTGTACTGCAATATCAATCATCCTCATCCTTCATTCAAACTCAATCTCTCACTCAGTTATCATTTAGTTTCATTCAAAAATCATGTTTTAAAATCATAATCTCATCATTCTTCATTCTCTTTCAATCATCATCATTCTTCCCATTCCGTTCATCAACATAATTCATTCTTTTCTAAATAAATCAATCTCAAAACATAATTCCTTTTCTTAATAACTCAAAATAAAATTATAAAATCCTTAAAAATCCAACTCATTCTAAGAAGCACTTCAAACGAAACTTTTAGTTTTTATAAAAATTTTGGCAGCATCTCCTCTAAAATTTGGACTCTGCCACCTTTCAAGGTTCCTAAGCAAACCATTTCTCAAACTCTTTTCAAATCATTTCCAAAATTAGACCAATTCCATTATCTCAAACTATTCCCAATCCTCAAAAATCATTTTTGATAAATCCAACAAACCAAATCCCAATACCGATTCATTTTCAATATCAAATTAACTCCAAAACTAAGAAAACAACTTTTCACAATATTCAATCAAATTAACTTTTGTAATTCATTTTTTATCAGCAATCAAACACCACTCAAGCAATGAACAATTCCATCTAGCAATCAAACACATCCATAGACCCACATAATCCCAGAAATATATTTTTCACATCAAATCTATTTATAACAATTCCATAATAGAAAATAAGTTTTAAGAAAAACCCCTACCTTGATTTTCAAAACTCAAAAACTCTAAAATGTGCCATGGTACACGGAATCGTGATCTCAACACTTCTTCACAACTTTGCGTAACTAACCAGCAAGTGCACTGGGTCGTCCAAGTAATACCTTACGTGAGTAAGGGTCGATCCCACGGAGATTGTCGGCTTGAAGCAAGCTATGGTCATCCTTGTAAATCTCAGTCAGGCGGATTCAAATGGTTATGAGGTTTTGATAATTAAAATATAAATAAAACAGAAAATAAAATAAAGTTACTTATGTAATTCACTGGTGAGAATTTCAGATAAGCGTATGGAGATGCTTTGTTGCTTCTGAACCTCTGCTTTCCTATTTCCTTCTTCCAACCATGCGTTACCTCCTTCCATGGCAAGCTGTAAGATCCTCTCAGTGAAAATGGTCCTCTACGGTTTCTGCACAGCTAATCAACTGTCGAATTTCTCATCTCGGATGAAAAATACCAGGTACAGCTACCACATGGCTAATCATCTGTCGGTTCCCGCTAGAGTCGGAATAGGATCCATTGATCCTTTTGCACACTGTCACTTGCACCCAACATTCGTAGGTTTGAAGCTCTTTGCAGTCATCCCTTCCCGGATCCTACTCGGAATACCATAGACAAGGTTTAGACTTTCCGGATCCCAGGAATGCTGCCAATAATTATAGCCTATACCACGAAGATACTAATCTCACGGACTCGGTCCGTGTATTAGATATCCAAGAGAATATACTCCGGCTGTCGTCCAATGACTACGTTGAACATCATGTAGACCACTTGTGGTTGTCAGGCACGTGGATCTTGGCTAAGCGAGTAACGAAGATTGGGTGATTGTCACGGGTCACTCCTTTATTCTGACTTAACTAAATTAAGAACAAGAGTATATCTTGGAGAAGAAGTAGGCGTGAATTGAAGGAAAAATAGTAGTAATTGCATTAATTCATGAAGAACAGCAGAGTTCTACACCTTAATCTATGGGGTGTAGAAACTCCACCGTAGAAAATACATAAGTGAAAAAGGTCTAGGCATGGCCGTAAGGCCAGCCTCCAAATGTGTACAATTCTCTCAGATCAAATTCTGAAAACTCGATCAAAAGATGAACAAAAGATATAAAATAAATCTCTAAAAGTAGTTTTTATACTAAACTAGTAACCTATGGTTACAAAAAATGAGTAACTAAGTGCAGATAGTGCAGAAATCCACTTCTGGGGCCCACTTGGTGTGTGCTTGAGTTGAGCATTGAAGCTTTTTCGTGCATAGGCTATTCTTGGAGTTAAACGCCAGCTTTGGTGCCAGTTTGGGCATTTAACTCCAATTCTGGTGCCAGTTTGGGCGTTTTACGCCAAGATGTTTTAGGCTGACTTTGGAAGCCTATTTAGGCTATCAAATCTCGGGCAAAATATAGACTGTTATATATTGCTGGAAAGCCTAGGATGTCGACTTTCCAACGCAATTGAGAGCGTGCCAATTGGGTTTCTGTAACTCCAGAAAATCCATTTCGAATGTAGCATTGTCAGAATCCAACAGCATCTGCAGTCCTTTTTCAGCCTCTGAATCAGATTTTTGCTCAGGTCCCTCAATTTCAGTCAGAAAATACCTAAAATCATAGAAAATAGACAAACTCATAGTAAAGTATAGAAATGTGATTTTTGAATAAAAACTAATAAAAATATAATAAAAAGTAATAAAAACATACTAAAAACTATGTAAAAACAATGCCAAAAAGGGTATAAATTATTCGCTCATCACGCCACAAACTCGTTTGTCTCCTGGCCCGCAAAAGCGGCAGCCATAACCATAGCTCAAAAACACATTTGCAGCAACCATAACAACTCTAATAGCAACATACAATAACCAGAACTCAACCCTATGCTACCAAAATCTCAGAATTTCTAACCAAACATAATAGAAAACATATTTTCAAAGGTTTTAGAATGTAAACGCTTACCGTAACAAAGGAAGAACAACTAAATTGAGCAGTAGCAACCCCAGCGGTGTTTCTGGTGACAACAGTGCCATACCTAGTGAATAAAAACTCTGGCAACGGTGACGACAGAGGAAAAGTGGCCTCAGGAAGCGTCGGTGACAGAATTGTGACTCCAAAAATGGCGTGCAGTTCACCGGCAACTATGGCAGTGGCGGAGGATGACAAAAGTGGTGGCAAACGTAGTGGAGGCGGTGACAGCCCCGGACCCCCTCTCTCTCTCATCTTCGTGCATATTCTCTCTCTTCGAATCTCAACGGCGATGCATAGCGAGGTGCTCATCTTCTTCTTCGCTGCATCTCTGGCTTGTGGCGCTCTCTCCCTCACTGCAAATGGTTCTGCTCGGCAGTGGCAGCAGCGGGGACATCTCCCTCTCTCCTTGCGTGGTGGCTCGGCATCATGACGGCGCGGTGGTAAGATGGGCTGGACTGCAAGGCCTTCCCCTCCTTCTTTCTTCTCCTCCGTTCAGCTCTCTCTTTCCTCTTCTCTCTTCCCTTTCCTTCTTGTTTCCGTGTGTGTGTGTGTGAAATGGGATGAAGGTGAGGGTTTTGGGGTGGGGTGGCGGCTGTGATGTTAGGGTTGTGGGTGAGAGTGTGATTTAATTAGAGCTACGATTTGGGTAGAATAAAGTTAGGTTTGGGGCAGTTTTAGGTATTTTTATTAAAAATAGGAGTAATTTAATAATTGAAAAATTTAATTTTTAATCCAACTATAACTATATATAAAAATACTATTTATTCATCAATTTATAACTTATTTTTAAATAAATACTAATTTAATAAAAATTGGAGATAATTAAATTAATTCTCCTTTATTTATAAAATAAGGTTCAAAAGCTTAATATTAAAATTAAGGTATAGTTCTCATTATTTTCAATTATTAAAGTTCTAAATTATAAATAAGAAATTTCCTAGTTTTTATATATAAAACTCTCACAAAAGAGGCTTATATTAACTTCACTATTTTTAAACAATTTAAGGAAGAAGCAAAAAGATCTCAGCATATAAACATATATACGTTTCAAATATGAAGATATTTATATGGCATAAACGTATAAGGATGGAAGTGCAATTGCAAAGTAGAAGTTACAAGGCAAGCTTGATGCAAAAGATGATATGATTCAAACATGCGATGGTAAAGCAAGGCGGCGAAGGGTAATAAAATAGGTTGGGGTTAAAATGATGTGATTAACGTCCGCATACTAATCTCGTATCAGCTTCAGAGCTTCAACTTCCCAAACTTCGACTTCTAGCATTTCCGAAACCCCATGATATGTATTACCTATTAGTTCTATTGCGTCTATGATAACCCGCTAGTGTTCTCATATACATAAACTATTAGCGTTAGCCTGGCCAAGCTTAAACTACGAAATATGCAATGATAGACTAACGGCATTAATCAATAGACTGTCATGTGTATTGATAAACCCAATTTTGTGGTTTATTTTGTGCTTAATTTAGGAGATTTTATAAACTTTTCTCACATTTATTCAATGAAATGGCATGGTTTCATGACTTTCTCCTAATTTGTGCTTAAGAGAGAAAACATGCTTTTTAGGCCTTTAATTTTCTAATTTTAATTCACCTTTGATTCCACAAGATGTCTTGATGTGTTTGTTAGTGAATTCAGGTTGAAAAGGCTAGGAATGGATCAAACGAGTGAAGAGAAAAGCATGCAAAATGGAAGATTCATGAAAAATCAAGGATTTGGATTGCATGCATCGACGCGCACGCGTGACAGATGCGCACGCGTGAATATGAAGTCGCATGGCGACGCGTACGCGTGACATGATGCGTGCGTGTGAGAAGCAAAATGCCAAACGACGCGTATGCGTGACCCATGCGTACGCGTCGCAGCTCGCACGTGACCTCATTAAAGTGAAAATGTTGGGGGTGATTTCTGAGCTGCCCATGCCTAAATCCAACTGATTTCTGAGGCTATTACATGCAGAATTTAAGAGGGGTCAGGGGAGAGCACATAGTTTAGTTTTCACCATGCTTTAGTTAGTTTCTAGAGGGAGAAACTCTCTCTTCTGTCTAGAATTATGTTAGATGTAGATTATGATTTCTTTAGATCTAGGTTTAATTCATGCATTGATTTACTTTTCCTTTCTAATTTCTTGTTTCTTTACCTTTGCTTTCCTAGTTTAGTATTTTACTCTTGTATTTGTTTACTTTGTTGTTGATGCACTCTTATTTCTTCTATTTTTCTTTAATGCAATTTATGTTTGATTTCTTTTATTGTTTAATTGCTTTGTTGTTGTTAATTTCTTGCAATTGGTAATTGTAGATTTATATTTCTTGCAATCTTATTTTGCCTTCCTTTTATGCCTTCCAAGTGTTTGACAAAATTCTTGGAAGGATGTTAGAGTAGTTTTTTGTGTTCTTGACTTGGGATGGTAACTTAGGTGAACTTGAGTTGCTAATGTCCAAGTGATTGATGATTGGTGTCCATTGACTCTATCTTCCACTAAGTTAATTAGTGAGGTGGCTAGGACTTATGGATTAGGATTGATGTAGCTCATTTGACTTTCCTCCACTTGTTAGAGGATGACTTAATGGGGTTAATCCTTGCAATTATCATGTTGTGGTTAGTAACAAGGATAAAGATCCTTAACCATCAACCCTTGCCAAGACCTTTTCATTATTTGAGTTTCCTTTACTTTATTGCCATTTATTTTTCTTGTCCCTTATTCAAAACCCCAAAAACATTTAATCCATAGCCAATAATAAGAACACTTCCCTGCAATTCCTTGAGAGACGACCCGGGATTTAAATACTTCGGTTATTTTTATTGGGGTTTGTTCCTGTGACAAGCAAAATTTTAATCGAGAATTTTTTGTTCGTTTAGAACTATACTTGCAACAAGAATTCATTGAGAAATTCTAAACCATACAATTTTTCTCTCATCAAATGGCGCCATTGCCAGGGAATTGCAAATGTGTGCCTTGTTATTGGTTATTGTACATATGTTAATATTGTGAATAGCTTGATTTTTGGACTACTTGTTAGTTCTTTCTAGTTCTAGGATTTTGTCTTCTTTGTTTCTTATTAGCTTTTGTTTTCATTTGCTCTTGCTATCATGAATTCTCCCATTTGGCTATGAGTTTGGTTACAATTATGTTTTAGGAAGTAGAGATTATAATGAAGATATGCATCAAGGATGGAACAATCAAAGGTGGGAGGAGCCTTAAGCTTATGGACAACCTTCTTGGCAACAACCTCCTTTGGTCTCTTATAGGTATAATTCCACTCCTAATACATATAAATCCAATGGCTATGGTAGACATCCATGTGACTATCAACAACTATATGCCTATGAGCCTCATCCTCAACATAGTCCTCAACCATACTCACAAGCCTCTTTTTACCAAACACCTTCCTATGACCTTCATCCATCATATAACCAATCATCATTACCTCATCTTTATGACCATTATGAGAGAAAACCTATAGAACCACCCACATTCCAATACCATCACTCCCAAGGACCACAAATTCCATACACACCGCCTCCATACCCTTACCAAGAAGAACAACTTTCCTACTATAAACCCTTTCTCCAAAATAATGAACCCTCCTATCCACCCCAATCTCCAACCCTTGGTCTTATCCTTTAAGGGCAAGAAGAGATGAAAAGGGAGGTACTAGAATTCACGGCTGCCTTGGACGAGGTAGTAAATTTCCCAATGTTTGAGCACTCAAGGAACTCCCATGGCCACATGTGGATAATCAATTGAAGAGCATAGCATGAAGGAGAGATTGGAAATTCCGGTGGAAAATGAGAAATGTTGCTTTGTGTTAGAACAATTGGAGGAACCTATGATTGTTAAAGAAGAGGAAGAAGTGGTTGAAGACTTAGGAGATGCGGAACCTCCATGGGAATCTAGAGTCATAGAAAATCCCTCCAAGAAGATTGAATTTGATGTTGAAGAGGAAAGTGCACAACCTCCAAAACAATTTTTGATTGAAGACTTGGAAGGAATGAAGTAAGAATTGAGTTCCCTTGGTGATGAAGATCATGCATTAAACCTTCTTGGTGGTGAATCCTTTGAACTTGAAGAACATTCTCCCGGTAAAATAGAAAGCAATATGGAGGTAGATTTCTCTCATCCTCCCATTTATAATTTGAGTGATGGAGAAGAGTTAGATGAAATTGATGAACAAAGGATTGAAATTGGGAAATCTTGTGAAGAGGTGGAAGTCCTTAGAAAAAGAAGGACGGGAGTTGAATACGCTTTGTCAAGATCCTTGGAAGCTTTTTTACCTAGGTTGTCATCTACTTCTTCATTTGAGTGGGTAAAAATCATCTCTATTAGCTTTATTGTCCCACTCGAATATGGCTTGTTTGAAATAGATGGTCAACCTAGGGCGCTTTGTGGGATGAAGCGTAAGAGAAGGATGTTTCGTGGTTGGCGTTGCAAATCAAGGCTCATTTTGGTTGACACATCAAAGATGAGATACAAAGGTTGGACTAGTGCTCAATTAGGTGGGTCTAGAAGGAGAGTTTGACACTTTATTGAGAATTCATCTTGCTTGCCACCCGGATGGATTAATGATGATCAACTTGAAGACGGGTGTAGAAACAAGATATGGGATCCGGGAATACATGAGGATCAATTTTGGGAGCCCTTAGCTTGTGCGGAACTCCATCAAGACTTGGTAATATTAATTTTGAAGAATGGAGCTCATTGGAAGTCCAAGCATTGGTGGTTGTTCAAGGAAGAGTTCAAGCACAAGCCACCCTGATGAAGAGCTCCCTATAAGTCCAACTTAAGGACAATAAACAAAAGTGTTAGGTGGGAGACACCCCACCATGGTAACATCTTTTCATTTGTCTCTTTTGTAAATATTGGTAAAATTAGTTGATTTCATGTTTTGTTTAGTTTGTTGAGTTTATTTGGTAGTTTGGTATGTTAAATAAGGTTTTAAGGTGTTTTGGTAGCTGTTTGGAGGTTTGGAATGCTTGGTTTGGTGCAAGAACTTAGAAAAATTTTGAAAAACAGAGCACCATGCCAGGCGTACGCGTCACCATGAGTACGCGTGACCCCAAGTTTTTCGCCAACCCACGTGTACGCCTTACCCACGCGTATGCATGGAATCCAAAATTTCCACTTCCCATACAAATTCCAGAGAGTTGTGTGAGTTTTGGGCTGGAACTGTGCCTTTCGCACAAGCCCATCCACGTGTATGCATCACCCCACGCGTACGCGTCGCCTCTCTGATTTTCCTATCACGCGTATGCATGACCCATGCGTACGCGTCGCTCCTATCTCACCTCGCCACGCGCACGCGTCACACCACGCGTACGCGTGGATTACCCTATTTCACTACTCTTCTTTTGTCATCTTCTTTCCATTTCTTTCCTTCTTTTCTCTTCTCTTCTTTTCTCTCCCTTCTTCAACCATCATCCAACACTACCATACACCATCAACCACTGGTTAGTTTAGTTAGTTAGATATTTAGTTAGTTTCATTTTTGTTTAATTTTTGTTTTCATAATAAGTGTTGGATTATTAATATTGTTTGCTGTTTATTACTGCTGATTACTGATAAGATGTTGTTTTAACATCATTGTTGCTAATTCCCATTGTTGGATTTTCTTGTTGAGGTTATAATTTGTTACTTGGTTTTAAATTTTTCGTGCTTAACCTTTGTGAACTCCAAGTATATGAGAATTGCCTTTAACGAATGTTAAATCTTTTTGAATTGCATGATTTGGCCACCATGTGATTTGAACTCTTTTCTTTGATTAGGCAATTTCTTGATGGATGTTGTGCACTTATCTTAATGCATTGTATTTCTTGATCATATGCATCCATATGTTATGCTTATGCCTTAAATGACATGATTGACCATTAATTGTTTACTTATGTGCTCTACACATATTTGAAACTAGTCATTTTGGAATAATGTTTCTTTTGTGAAATTGGATTGGAAGTTCACCTAGGGAAATCCTTTTGAATTTCTCAAGCTATATGGGCCATGCTTGCTATGTGATTGACTTTTCACCTTGATGAGCGGATAATTTATACGCTTTTTGGCATCGTTTTTACATAGTTTTCAGTATGATTTAGTTAGTTTTTAGTATATTTTTATTAGTTTTTAATTAAAATTCACAATTCTGGACTATACTATGAGTTTGTGTGTTTTTCTGTGATTTTAGGTATTTTCTGGCTGAAATTGAGGGACCTGAGCAAAAATCAGATTCAGAGGTTGAAGAAGGACTGCAGATGCTGTTGGATTCTGACCTCCCTGCACTCAAAGTGGATTTTCTGGAGCTACAGAACTCCGAATGGCACGATTCCAATTGCGTTGGAAAGTAGACATCCAGGAATTTCTAGCAATATATAATAGTCCATACTTTGCCCTTGTTTAGACGATGCAAACTGGTGTTGAACGCTAGTTCCATGTTGCAGTCTGGCGTTCAGCGCCAGAAACAAGTTGCAAAGTGGAGTTCAACGCCAGAAACACATCACAAACTGGCGTTCAACTCCAAGAATGACCTCTCCACATGTAAACTTTAAGCTCAGCCCAAGCACACACCAAGTGGGCCCCGAAAGTGGATTTCTGCATCATTTACTTATTTCTGTAAATCCTAGAAACTAATTTAGTATAAATAGGACTTTTTACTATTGTATTTACATCTTTAGTTTCATCTTTAGATCACGTTTGGGGGCTGGCCATTCGGCCATACCTGAACCTTATCACTTATATATTTCCAACGGTAGAGTTTCTACACTCCATAGATTAAGGTGTGGAGCTCTGCTGTTCCTCATGAATTAATACAAAGTACTACTGTTTTTCTATTCTATTTAACTTATTTCGCTTCTAAGATATTCATTCGCACTTCAACATGAATGTGATGATCGTGACACTCATCATCATTCCCTATGAACGTGTGCCTGACAACCACTTTCGTTCTACCTTAGATTGAATGAGTATCTCTTGGATTTCTTAATCAGAATCTTCGTGGTATAAGTTAGAACCCATGGATGGCCATTCTTGAGATTCAAAAAGTCTAAACCTTGTCTATGGTATTCCGAGTAGGATCCGGGAAGGGATGGCTGTGACGAGCTTCAAACTCGCAAGTGCTGGGCATAGTGACAGACGCAAAAGGATGGTGAATCCTATTCCAGTATGATCGAAAACCTCCAGATGATTAGTGATGAGCGGATATTTTATACGCTTTTTGGGGATAATTTCATATAGTTTAGAGTATGTTTTAGTTAGTTTTTAGTCTAATTCTAGTAGTTTTTAGGAAAAATTCATATTTCTGGACTTTACTATGAGTTGTGTGTTTTTCTGTAATTTTAGGTATTTTTCTGGCTGAAATTGAAGGAGCTGAGCAAAAATCTGATTCAGGCTGAAAAAGGACTGCTGATGCTGTTGGATTCTGACCTCCCTGCACTCAAAGTGGATTTTCTGGAGCTACAGAACTCCGAATGGCACGATTCCAATTGCGTTGGAAAGTAGACATCCAGGACTTTCTAGAAATATATAATAGTCCATACTTTGCCCTTGTTTAGACGATGCAAACTGGTGTTGAACGCTAGTTCCATGTTGCAGTCTGGCGTTCAGCGCCAGAAACAAGTTGCAAAGTGGAGTTCAACGCCAGAAACACATCACAAACTGGCGTTCAACTCCAAGAATGACCTCTCCACATGTAAACTTTAAGCTCAGCCCAAGCACACACCAAGTGGGCCCCGAAAGTGGATTTCTGCATCATTTACTTATTTCTGTAAATCCTAGAAACTAGTTTAGTATAAATAGGACTTTTTACTATTGTATTTACATCTTTAGTTTCATCTTTAGATCACGTTTGGGGGCTGGCCATTCGGCCATACCTGAACCTTATCACTTATATATTTCCAACGGTAGAGTTTCTACACTCCATAGATTAAGGTGTGGAGCTCTGCTGTTCCTCATGAATTAATACAAAGTACTACTGTTTTTCTATTCTATTTAACTTATTTCGCTTCTAAGATATTCATTCGCACTTCAACATGAATGTGATGATCGTGACACTCATCATCATTCCCTATGAACGTGTGCCTGACAACCACTTTCGTTCTACCTTAGATTGAATGAGTATCTCTTGGATTTCTTAATCAGAATCTTCGTGGTATAAGTTAGAACCCATGGATGGCCATTCTTGAGATTCAAAAAGTCTAAACCTTGTCTATGGTATTCCGAGTAGGATCCGGGAAGGGATGGCTGTGACGAGCTTCAAACTCGCAAGTGCTGGGCATAGTGACAGACGCAAAAGGATGGTGAATCCTATTCCAGTATGATCGAAAACCTCCAGATGATTAGTGATGAGCGGATATTTTATACGCTTTTTGGGGATAATTTCATATAGTTTAGAGTATGTTTTAGTTAGTTTTTAGTCTAATTCTAGTAGTTTTTAGGAAAAATTCATATTTCTGGACTTTACTATGAGTTGTGTGTTTTTCTGTAATTTTAGGTATTTTTCTGGCTGAAATTGAAGGAGCTGAGCAAAAATCTGATTCAGGCTGAAAAAGGACTGCTGATGCTATTGGATTCTGACCTCCCTGCACTCAAAGTGGATTTTCTGGAGCTACAGAACTCCGAATGGCACGATTCCAATTGCGTTGGAAAGTAGACATCCAGGACTTTCTAGCAATATATAATAGTCCATACTTTGCCCTTGTTTAGACGATGCAAACTGGTGTTGAACGCTAGTTCCATGTTGCAGTCTGGCGTTCAGCGCCAGAAACAAGTTGCAAAGTGGAGTTCAACGCCAGAAACACATCACAAACTGGCGTTCAACTCCAAGAATGACCTCTCCACATGTAAACTTTAAGCTCAGCCCAAGCACACACCAAGTGGGCCCCGAAAGTGGATTTCTGCATCATTTACTCATTTCTGTAAACCCTAGTAACTAGTTTAGTATAAATAGGACTTTTTACTATTGTATTTACATCTTTAGTTTCATCTTTAGATCACGTTTGGGGGCTGGCCATTCGGCCATACCTGAACCTTATCACTTATATATTTCCAACGGTAGAGTTTCTACACTCCATAGATTAAGGTGTGGAGCTCTGCTGTTCCTCATGAATTAATACAAAGTACTACTGTTTTTCTATTCTATTTAACTTATTTCGCTTCTAAGATATTCATTCGCACTTCAACATGAATGTGATGATCGTGACACTCATCATCATTCCCTATGAACGTGTGCCTGACAACCACTTTCGTTCTACCTTAGATTGAATGAGTATCTCTTGGATTTCTTAATCAGAATCTTCGTGGTATAAGTGAGAACCCATGGATGGCCATTCTTGAGATTCAAAAAGTCTAAACCTTGTCTATGGTATTCCGAGTAGGATCCGGGAAGGGATGGCTGTGACGAGCTTCAAACTCGCAAGTGCTGGGCATAGTGACAGACGCAAAAGGATGGTGAATCCTATTCCAGTATGATCGAAAACCTCCAGATGATTAGTGATGAGCGGATATTTTATACGCTTTTTGGGGATAATTTCATATAGTTTAGAGTATGTTTTAGTTAGTTTTTAGTCTAATTCTAGTAGTTTTTAGGAAAAATTCATATTTCTGGACTTTACTATGAGTTGTGTGTTTTTCTGTAATTTTAGGTATTTTTCTGGCTGAAATTGAAGGAGCTGAGCAAAAATCTGATTCAGGCTGAAAAAGGACTGCTGATGCTGTTGGATTCTGACCTCCCTGCACTCAAAGTGGATTTTCTGGAGCTACAGAACTCCGAATGGCACGATTCCAATTGCGTTGGAAAGTAGACATCCAGGACTTTCTAGCAATATATAATAGTCCATACTTTGCCCTTGTTTAGACGATGCAAACTGGTGTTGAACGCTAGTTCCATGTTGCAGTCTGGCGTTCAGCGCCAGAAACAAGTTGCAAAGTGGAGTTCAACGCCAGAAACACATCACAAACTGGCGTTCAACTCCAAGAATGACCTCTCCACATGTAAACTTTAAGCTCAGCCCAAGCACACACCAAGTGAGCCCCGAAAGTGGATTTCTGCATCATTTACTTATTTCTGTAAATCCTAGAAACTAGTTTAGTATAAATAGGACTTTTTACTATTGTATTTACATCTTTAGTTTCATCTTTAGATCACGTTTGGGGGCTGGCCATTCGGCCATACCTGAACCTTATCACTTATATATTTCCAACGGTAGAGTTTCTACACTCCATAGATTAAGGTGTGGAGCTCTGCTGTTCCTCATGAATTAATACAAAGTACTACTGTTTTTCTATTCTATTTAACTTATTTCGCTTCTAAGATATTCATTCGCACTTCAACATGAATGTGATGATCGTGACACTCATCATCATTCCCTATGAACGTGTGCCTGACAACCACTTTCGTTCTACCTTAGATTGAATGAGTATCTCTTGGATTTCTTAATCAGAATCTTCGTGGTATAAGTGAGAACCCATGGATGGCCATTCTTGAGATTCAAAAAGTCTAAACCTTGTCTATGGTATTCCGAGTAGGATCCGGGAAGGGATGGCTGTGACGAGCTTCAAACTCGCAAGTGCTGGGCATAGTGACAGACGCAAAAGGATGGTGAATCCTATTCCAGTATGATCGAAAACCTCCAGATGATTAGTGATGAGCGGATATTTTATACGCTTTTTGGGGATAATTTCATATAGTTTAGAGTATGTTTTAGTTAGTTTTTAGTCTAATTCTAGTATTTTTTAGGAAAAATTCATATTTCTGGACTTTACTATGAGTTGTGTGTTTTTCTGTAATTTTAGGTATTTTTCTGGCTGAAATTGAAGGAGCTGAGCAAAAATCTGATTCAGGCTGAAAAAGGACTGCTGATGCTGTTGGATTCTGACCTCCCTGCACTCAAAGTGGATTTTCTGGAGCTACAGAACTCCGAATGGCACGATTCCAATTGCGTTGGAAAGTAGACATCCAGGACTTTCTAGCAATATATAATAGTCCATACTTTGCCCTTGTTTAGACGATGCAAACTGGTGTTGAACGCTAGTTCCATGTTGCAGTCTGGCGTTCAGCGCCAGAAACAAGTTGCAAAGTGGAGTGCAACGCCAGAAACACATCACAAACTGGCGTTCAACTCCAAGAATGACCTCTCCACATGTAAACTTTAAGCTCAGCCCAAGCACACACCAAGTGAGCCCCGAAAGTGGATTTCTGCATCATTTACTTATTTCTGTAAATCCTAGAAACTAGTTTAGTATAAATAGGACTTTTTACTATTGTATTTACATCTTTAGTTTCATCTTTAGATCACGTTTGGGGGCTGGCCATTCGGCCATACCTGAACCTTATCACTTATATATTTCCAACGGTAGAGTTTCTACACTCCATAGATTAAGGTGTGGAGCTCTGCTGTTCCTCATGAATTAATACAAAGTACTACTGTTTTTCTATTCTATTTAACTTATTTCGCTTCTAAGATATTCATTCGCACTTCAACATGAATGTGATGATCGTGACACTCATCATCATTCCCTATGAACGTGTGCCTGACAACCACTTTCGTTCTACCTTAGATTGAATGAGTATCTCTTGGATTTCTTAATCAGAATCTTCGTGGTATAAGTGAGAACCCATGGATGGCCATTCTTGAGATTCAAAAAGTCTAAACCTTGTCTATGGTATTCCGAGTAGGATCCGGGAAGGGATGGCTGTGACGAGCTTCAAACTCGCAAGTGCTGGGCATAGTGACAGACGCAAAAGGATGGTGAATCCTATTCCAGTATGATCGAAAACCTCCAGATGATTAGTGATGAGCGGATATTTTATACGCTTTTTGGGGATAATTTCATATAGTTTAGAGTATGTTTTAGTTAGTTTTTAGTCTAATTCTAGTAGTTTTTAGGAAAAATTCATATTTCTGGACTTTACTATGAGTTGTGTGTTTTTCTGTAATTTTAGGTATTTTTCTGGCTGAAATTGAAGGAGCTGAGCAAAAATCTGATTCAGGCTGAAAAAGGACTGCTGATGCTGTTGGATTCTGACCTCCCTGCACTCAAAGTGGATTTTCTGGAGCTACAGAACTCCGAATGGCACGATTCCAATTGCGTTGGAAAGTAGACATCCAGGACTTTCTAGCAATATATAATAGTCCGTACTTTGCCCTTGTTTAGACGATGCAAACTGGTGTTGAACGCTAGTTCCATGTTGCAGTCTGGTGTTCAGCGCCAGAAACAAGTTGCAAAGTGGAGTTCAACGCCAGAAACACATCACAAACTGGCGTTCAACTCCAAGAATGACCTCTCCACATGTAAACTTTAAGCTCAGCCCAAGCACACACCAAGTGGGCCCCGAAAGTGGATTTCTGCATCATTTACTTATTTCTGTAAATCCTAGAAACTAGTTTAGTATAAATAGGACTTTTTACTATTGTATTTACATCTTTAGTTTCATCTTTAGATCACGTTTGGGGGCTGGCCATTCGGCCATACCTGAACCTTATCACTTATATATTTCCAATGGTAGAGTTTCTACACTCCATAGATTAAGGTGTGGAGCTCTGCTGTTCCTCATGAATTAATACAAAGTACTACTGTTTTTCTATTCTATTTAACTTATTTCGCTTCTAAGATATTCATTCGCACTTCAACATGAATGTGATGATCGTGACACTCATCATCATTCCCTATGAACGTGTGCCTGACAACCACTTTCGTTCTACCTTAGATTGAATGAGTATCTCTTGGATTTCTTAATCAGAATCTTCGTGGTATAAGTTAGAACCCATGGATGGCCATTCTTGAGATTCAAAAAGTCTAAACCTTGTCTATGGTATTCCGAGTAGGATCCGGGAAGGGATGGCTGTGACGAGCTTCAAACTCGCAAGTGCTGGGCATAGTGACAGACGCAAAAGGATGGTGAATCCTATTCCAGTATGATCGAAAACCTCCAGATGATTAGTGATGAACGGATATTTTATACGCTTTTTGGGGATAATTTCATATAGTTTAGAGTATGTTTTAGTTAGTTTTTAGTCTAATTCTAGTAGTTTTTAGGAAAAATTCATATTTCTGGACTTTACTATGAGTTGTGTGTTTTTCTGTAATTTCAGGTATTTTTCTGGCTGAAATTGAAGGAGCTGAGCAAAAATCTGATTCAGGCTGAAAAAGGACTGCTGATGCTGTTGGATTCTGACCTCCCTGCACTCAAAGTGGATTTTCTGGAGCTACAGAACTCGAAATGGCATGCTTCCAATTGCGTTGGAAAGTAGACATCCGGGGCTTTCCGGAAATAATTAATAGTCCATACTTTGCACAAGGATAGATGATGTAAACTGGTGTTCAACGCCAGTTCTCTGTCCAATTCTGGCGTCCAGCGCCAGAAAAGGATCAAAAACTGGCGTTCAACTCCACAAATGGCCTCTGCACGAAATCTCAGCCCCAACACACACCAAGTGGGCCCCAGCACACCAAGTGGGCCCCAGAAGTGGATCTCTGCATCATCCATCATAGTCCACCCATATTTTGTAACCCTAGGCTACTAGTTTAGTATTTAAACAACTTTTAGAGACTTATTTTGTATCTCATGACATTTTAGATCTAAACTTTGTATTCTCTGACGGCATGAGTCTCTAAACCCCATTGTTGGGGGTGAGGAGCTCTGCTGTGTCTCGATGAATTAATGCAAGTATTTCTGTTTTCCATTCAAACACGCTTGTTCCTATCTAAGATGTTCATTCGCGCTTAACTGTGATGAAGGTGATGATCTGTGACATTCATCACATTCCTCAACCCATGAACGTGTGCCTGACAACCACCTCCGTTCTATATCCGATTGAATGAGTGTCTCTTAGATTCTTTAATCAGAATCTCCGTGGCGTAAGCTAGAACTGATGGCGGCATTCATGAGAATCCGGAAGGTCTAAACCTTGTCTGTGGTATTCCGAGTAGGATTCAAGGATTGAATGACTGTGACGAGCTTCAAACTCCTGAAGGCTGGGCGTTAGTGACAGATGCAAAAGGATAGTAAATCCTATTCCAACCGGATCGAGAACCAACCGGTGATTAGCCGTGCTGTGACAGAGCGCGTGAGCGTAGTTTTCACTGGAAGGATGGAAGGTAGCCATTGACAACGGTGATCCACCAACACACAGCTTTCCATAGGAGGACGTGCGTGCGTGAATCAGAAGACAGAGGAAAGCAAAGATTCAGAAGACAAAGCATCTCCAAAACTCCAACATATTCTCCATTACTACACAACAAGTAACTTTTAATTTATGCTCTACTGGTTATTCATAATTCAACTGATAAACATAATTGACTTCCTGACTAAGATTTACAAGATAACCATAGATTGCTTCAAACCAACAATCTCTGTGGGATTCGACCCTTACTCACGTAAGGTATTACTTGGACGACCCAGTGCACTTGCTAGTTAGTTGTGCGAAGTTGTAAGAGAGTAATGTGAACAGTAACATTACAATTTCGTGCACCAATTAGCCATGCAGTGACAGCGCATCGGACCATTTTCACAGAGAGGACGGGATGTAGCCACTGACAACGGTGATGCCCAATATACAGCTTGCCATGGAAAGGAGTAGGATTGATTGGATGAAGACAGCAGGAAAGCAGAGGTTCAGAGGAACGAAAGCATCTCTATACGCTTATCTGAAATTCTCACCAATGAATTACATTAGTATCACTATCCTATTTTATATTTTATTTATCTTTTACTTATTAATTCATAAAATCAGTTGAATCTGCCAGACTGAGATTTACAAGGTGACCAGAGCTTGCTTCAAGCCGACAATCTCTGTGGGATCGACCCTTACTCACGTAAGGTTTATTACTTGGACGACCCAGTGCACTTGCTGGTTAGTTGTACGAAGTTGTGAAACAAAATTAAGAATATGAACGTGCGTATGAAGTTTTTAGCGCCGTTACCAAGGAAGTAAAGATCACGATTTCGTACACCAAGTTTTTGGCGCCGTTACCGGGGATTGTTCGAGTTTGGACAACTGACGGTTCATCTTGTTGCTCAGATTAGGTAATTTTATTTTAATTTTAAGCTTTTTATTATTCTTATTTTCGAAAAAAAATTAAAATTTTTTTCTCTTTTTCGTTTCTTCCAATTAATTTTCGAAAAGTAAAAAAAAAAATTATAAAATCACAAAACCAAAAATAATTTTTGTGTTTCTTGTTTGAGTCTAAAGTCAAGATTTAAGTTTGGTGTCAATTGCATCTTTTTAATTTTCTAAAAATTATTTTCGAAAATTTCATGCATTGCATTCTTCATGATTTTCAAGTTGTTCTTGGCCAGTCTTCTTGTTTGATCTTCATATTTTCTTGTTTTGTGTCTTTTCTTGTTTTTCATATGCATTCTTGAATTATTAATGTCTAAAGAATAAATATTTTTTAAGTTTGGTGTCTTGCATGTTTTTTTTTCTTGAAAATTTTTCAAAAATAAGTTCTTGGTGTTCATCTTGACATTCAAAGTGTTCTTGGTGTTCATCTTGACATTCATAGTGTTCTTGCATGCATCACATGTTTTAATCCAAAATTTTCATGCATTGAGTCTTTTTGATGTTTTTCTCTTTCATCATTAAAAATTCAAAAATAAAAAAAATATCTTTCCCCTTTTTCACTCATAAATTTTTGAAAATTTGAGTTAACTTTTTCAAAACTTTTTAAAATTTAGTTGTTTCTTATGAGTCAAATCAAATTTTCAATTTGAAAATCCTATCTTTTTCAAAATCTTTTTCAAAAATCAAATCTTTTTCATTTTTTCTTATTTATTTTCAAAAATTATAAAAATCTTTTTCAAAAATCTTTTTCAAAAATCTTTTTCTTAATTCTATCTCATAATTTTCGAAAATATTATCAACAATTAATGTTTTGATTCAAAAATTTCAAGTTTGTTACTCTCTTGTTAAGAAAGATTCAAACTTTAAGTTCTAGAATCATATCTTGTGATTACTTGTGAGTCAAGTGATTAATTTTGATTTTAAAATTCAATTCTTTTTCAAAACTAATTTTAATCATATCTTTCTATCATATCTTTTTAAATCATATCTTTTTCAAAAAATTTGATTTTAAAATATCTTTTCTAACTTCTTATCTTCTTATCTTTTCAAAATTGATTTTCAAATCTTTTTCAACTAACTAATTGACTTTTTGTTTGTTTCTTATCTTTTTCAAAACCACCTAACTACTCTTCCCTCTCTAATTTTCGAAAATACCTCCCTCTTTTTCAAAAATTCTTTTTAATTAATTAATTGTTTTAAATTTTAATTTTAATTTTATTTCCCCTTTAATTTTCGAAAATCATCAACTCCTTTTCAAAAATTATTTTCGAAAATTTCTCTCTCTCATCTTCTTCTATTTATTTAATTACTTACTAACACTTCTCTTCATCTCATATCTCTGCTCCTATCCTCACCCTTGTGTTTGGATTATCCATTCTTCTTCACTCTTATTCCCTTTCTTCTTCTACTAATAATAAGGAACCTCTTTACTGTAACATAGAGGATTCCTCTTCTTTTCTTGTTCTCTTCTCTTTCATATGAGCAGGGACAAGGAAAAGAGCATTCTTGTTGAAGCTGATCCAGAACCTGAAAGGACTCTGTAGAGGAAACTAAGAGAAACTAAAATACAACAATCCAGAGACAACCTTACTGAAATTTTCGAACAAGAAAAGGAGATGGCAGCCGAACCTAACAACAACAATGCAAGGAGGATACTTGGTGACTTCACTGCACCTAATTCCAATTTACATGGAAGAAGCATCTCAATTCCTACCATTGGAGCAAACAACTTTGAGCTTAAACCTCAATTAGTTTCTCTGATGCAACAAAACTGCAAGTTTCATGGACTTCCATCTGAAGATCCCTTTCAGTTGTTAACTGAATTCTTGCAGATCTGTGATACTGTTAAGACCAATAGGGTTGATCCCGAGGTCTACAGGCTTATGCTTTTCCCGTTTGCTGTAAGAGACAGAGCTAGAGTATGGTTGGACTCTCAACCTAAAGATAGCCTGAACTCTTGGGATAAGCTGGTCACAGCTTTCTTAGCTAAGTTTTTTCCTCCTCAAAAGCTTAGTAAGCTTAAAGTGGATGTTCAAACCTTCAGATAGAAAGAAGGTGAATCCCTCTATGAAGCTTGGAAGAGATACAAGCAACTGACCAAAAAGTGTCCTTCTGACATGCTTTCAGAATGGACCATCCTGGATATATTCTATGATGGTCTGTCTGAATTAGCTAAGATGCCGTTGGATACTTCTGCAGGTGGATCCATTCACCTAAAGAAAACGCCTGCAGAAGCTCAAGAACTCATTGACATGGTTGCTAATAACCAGTTCATGTACACTTTTGAGAGAAATCCTGTGAGTAATGGGACGCCTCAGAAGAAGAGAGTTCTTGAAATTGATACTCTGAATGCCATACTGGCTCAGAATAAAATATTGACTCAGCAAGTCAATATGATTTCTCAGAGTCTAAATGGAATGCAAGCTGCATCCAACAGTACTCAAGAGGCATCTTCTGAGGAAGAAGCTTATGATCCTGAGAACCCTTCAATAGCAGAGGTGAATTACATGGGTGAACCCTATGGAAACACGTATAATCCCTCATGGAGAAATCACCCAAATCTCTCATGGAAGGATCAACAAAAGCCTCAACAAGGCTTTAATAATGGTGAAAGAAACAGGTTTAGCAATAGCAAGTCTTTTCCATCATCCACTCAGCAAAAGACAAAGAATTCTGAGCAGACCCCATCTAGCTTGGCAAACATAGTCTCTGATCTATCTAAGGCCACTCTAAATTTCATGAATGAAACAAGGTCCTCCATTAGAAATTTGGAAGCACAAGTGGGCCAGCTGAGTAAAAGGATCACTGAAACCCCTCCTAGTACTCTCCCAAGCAATACAGAAGAAAACCCAAAAGGAGAGTGCAAGGCCCTTGAATTGATCATCATGGCCGAACCTACAAGGGAGGGAGAGGACGTGAACCCCAGTGAGGAAGACCTCCTGGGACATCCAGAGATCAATAAGGAGTTTCCCTCTGAGGAACCAAAGGACTCTGAGGCTCATCTGGAGACCATAGAGATTCCATTAAACCTCCTTATGCCATTCATGGGCTCTGATGAATGTTCTTCTTCTGAAGAGAATGAGGATGTTACTGAAGAGTAAGTTGCCAAGTACCTTGGTGCAATCATGAAGTTGAATGCCAAATTATTTGGTAATGAGACTTGGGAAGATGAACCTCCCTTGCTCACCAATAAACTGAGTGATCTGGATCAACTGAGATTGCCTCAGAAGAAACAGGATCCTGGAAAGTTCTTAATACCTTGTACCATAGGCACCATGACCTTTGAAAAGGCTCTATGTGACCTTGGGTCAGGGATAAACCTCATGCCACTCTCTGTAATGGAGAAACTGAGAATCTTTGAGGTGTAAGCTGCCAGAATCTCATTAGAGATGGCAGACAACTCAAGAAAACAGGCTTATGGACAAGTAGAGGACGTGTTAGTAAAGGTTGAAGGCCTTTACATCCCTGCTGATTTCATAATCCTAGACACTGAGAAGGATGAGGATGAATCCATTATCCTTGGAAGACCCTTCCTAGCCACAGCAAGAGCTGTGATTGATGTAGACAGAGGAGAGTTGGTCCTTCAACTAAATGAGGACAACCTTGTGTTTAAAACTCAAGGATCCCTTTCTGTAACAATGGAGAGGAAGCATGAAAAGCTTCTCTCAGTACAGAGTCAACTAAAGCCCCCACAGTCAAACTCTAAGTTTGGTGTTGGGAGGCCTCAGCCAAACTCTAAGTTTGGTGTTGAACTCCCATATCCAAACTCTAAGTTTGGTGTTGGGAGTCTATAAAATTGACCTGATCACCTGTGTGGCTCCATGAGAGGCCACTGTCAAGCTATTAACATTAAAGAAGCGCTTGTTGGGAGGCAACCCAATTTTTATTTATCTAATTTTATTTCTATTTTTATTGTTCTTTCATGTTTTATTAGGTTCATGATCATGTGGAGTCACAAAATAAATACAAAAATTAAAAACAGAATAAAAAACAACAGAAGAAAAATCACACCCTGGAGGAAGGACTTACTGGTGTTTAAACGCCAGTAAGGAGCATCTGGCTGGCGTTCAACGCCAGAACAGAGCATGGATCTAGCGTTGAACGCCAGAAACAAGTAACATCCTGGTGTTTAAACGCCAGAAATACACCCTGAGAAGAGCTGGCGCTGAACGCCAGAAACAAGCATGAAGCTGGCGTTCAACGCCAGAAACATGCTGCACATGGGCGTTGAACGCCCAGAACAAGCATCACTTCGGTGTTTAAACGCCAGAAATGCATGCCAAGGCATTTTGCATGCCTAATTGGTGCAGAGATGTAAATCCTTGACACCTTAGGATCTGTGGACTCCATAGGATCATCTCAGCATCTGTGGATCCCACAGGATCCTCACCTACCTCCACTCATATTCTTCCCTCTTCTCAACATTCATCCTCTCTTCCCAATAAACACCCTTCCCCAAAACCCTTCACCAATCACCTCAAACTCTCTTCCCTATTACCCCTTCACCACTCACATCCATCCACTCTTCCCCATAAACCCCACCTACCTTCAAAATTCAAAATTACTTTCCCACCCAAACCCACCCAAAATGGCCGAATACACCCCCTCCCTCTCCTCCATATTTTCTCTTCTTCTTCTTCTTTTCTTTCTTCTCTTGCTCGAGGGCGAGCAATATTCTAAGTTTGGTGTGGTAAAAGCATAAGCTTTTTTGTTTTTTCATTACCATTGATGGCACCTAAGACCGGAGAAACCTCTAGAAAAGGGAAAGGGAAGACAAAAGCTTCCACCTCCGAGTCATGGGAGATGGAAAGATTCATCTCTAAAACCCATCAAGACCACTTCTATGATGTTGTGGCCAAGAAGAAGGTGATCCCCGAGGTCCCTTTCAAACTCAAGAAAAATGAGTATCCGGAGATCCGACGTGAGATCCAAAGAAGAGGTTGGGAACTTCTAACCAACCCCATTCAACAAGTCAGAATTCTAATGGTTCAAGAGTTCTATGCCAATACATGGATCACTAGGAACCATGATCAAAGTAAGAACCCGAACCCAAAGAATTATCTTACCATGGTTCGGGGGAACTACTTAGATTTCAGTCTAGAAAATGTAAGGCTGGCGTCCAACTTGCCAATGATGGAAGAAAACGCACGCCCCTACACAAGAAGAGTCAACTTTGATCAAAGGTTGGACCAAGTCCTCATGGACATATGTGTGGAAGGAGCTCAATGGAAGATTGACTCAAAAGGCAAACCGGTTCAACTGAGAAGATTGGACCTTAAGCCTGTAGCTAGAGGATGGTTGGAGTTCATTCAACGCTCAATCATTCCCACTAGCAACCAGTCTGAAGTTACTATAGACCGGGCCATCATGATCCATAGTATCATGATTGGGGAGGAAGTGGAGGTTCATGAGATTATACCTCAAGAACTCTATAAGGTGGCTGACAAGTCCTCCACTGTGGCAAGGTTAGCCTTTCCTCACCTCATTTGCCATCTATGCAATTCGGCTGGGATTGACATAGAGGGAGATATCCTCATTGATGAGGACAAGCCCATCACTAAGAAAAGGATGGAGCAAACAAGAGAGCCTATTCATGGATCTCAAGGGACGCATGAAGAAGCTCATCACCAAGAAATCCCTGAGATGCCTCAAGGGATGCACTTTCCTCCACAGAATTTTTGGGACCAAATCAACACCTCCCTAGGAGAACTAAGTTCCAACATGGGACAACTAAGGGTGGAACATCAAGGGCACTCCATCCTCCTTCATGAAATTAGAGAAGATCAAAGAGCAATGAGGGAGGAGCAATAAAGATAAGGAAGAGACATAGAAGAGCTCAAGGACATCATTGGTTCCTCAAGAAGGAAACGCCACCATCACTAAGGTGGACTCATTCCTTGTTCTTAAATTTTCTGTTTTTCATTTTCTTATGTTAAATGTTTATCTATGTTTGTGTCTTTATTACATGATCATTAGTGTCTAAGTGTCTATGCCTTAAAGTAGTGAATATGAATCCATCACCTCTCTTAAATGAAAAATGTTTTAAAAACAAAAGAACAAGAAGTACATGGTTTCGAATTCATCCTTAAAACTAGTTTAATTATTTTGATGTGGTGACAATACTTTTTGTTTTCTGAATGAATGCTTAAACAGTGCATATGTCTTTTGAAGTTGATGTTTATGAATGTTAAATATGTTGGCTCTTGAAAGAATGATGAAAAAGAGACATGTTATTTGATAATCTGAAAAATCATAAAAATGATTCTTGAAGCAAGAAAAAGTAGTGAATACAAAAGCTTGCAGAAAAAAAAAATATAGCGAAAAAAAAATTGGGAAAAAGAAAAAGCAAGCAGAAAAAGCCAAAAGCTCTTAAAACCAAAAAGAAAGAGCAAAAAGCCAATAACCCTTAAAACCAAAAGGCAAGGGTAAATAAAAAGGATCCAAGGTTTTGAGCATCAGTGGATAGGAGGGCCTAAAAGAATAAAATCCTGGCCTAAGCGGCTAAACCAAGCTGTCCCTAATCATGTGCTTGTGGCGTGAAGGTGTCAAGTGAAAACTTGAGACTGAGCGGTTAAAGTCAAGGTCCAAAGCAAAAAGAAGAGTGTGCTTAAGAACCCTGGATACCTCTAATTGGGGACTTTAGCAAAGCTGAGTCACAATCTGAAAAGGTTCACCAGTTATGTGTCTGTGGCATTTATGTATCCGGTGGTAATACTGGAAAACAAAGTGCTTAGGGCCACGGCCAAGACTCATAAAGTAGCTGTGTTCAAGAATCAACATACTGAACTAGGAGAATTAATAACACTATCTGAACTCTGAGTTCCTATAGATGCCAATCATTCTGAACTTCAATGGATAAAGTGAGATGCCAAAACTATTCAAGAGGCAAAAAGCTACAAGTCCCGCTCATCTGATTCGAGCTATGTTCCATTGATATTTTGGAATTTATAGTATATTCTCTTTTTTTTATCCTATTTGATTTTCAGTTGCTTGGGGACAAGCAACAATTTAAGTTTGGTGTTGTGATGAGCGGATAATTTATACGCTTTTTGGCATTGTTTTTACATAGTTTTCAGTATGATTTAGTTAGTTTTTAGTATATTTTTATTAGTTTTTAATTAAAATTCACAATTCTGAACTTTACTACGAGTTTGTGTATTTTTCTGTGATTTCAGGTATTTTCTGGCTGAAATTGAGAGACTTGAGCAAAAATCAGATTCAGAGGTTGAAGAAGAACTGCAGATGCTGTTGGATTCTGACCTCCCTGCACTCAAAGTGGATTTTCTGGAGCTACAGAACTCCAAATGGCGCGCTTCCAATTGCGTTGGAAAGTAGATATCTAGGGATTTCCAGCAATATATAATAGTCCATACTTTGTCCGAGTTTAGACAACGCAAACTGGCGTTGAACGCCAGTTCCATGTTCCAGTCTGGCGTTCAGCGTCAGAAACAAGTTGCAAAGTGGAGTTCAACGCCAGAAACACGTCACAAACTGGCGTTCAACTCCAAGAATGACCTCTCCACGTGTAAACTTTAAGCTCAGCCCAAGCACACACCAAGTGGGCCCCGGAAGTGGATTTCTGCATCATTTACTCATTTCTGTAAACCCTAGTAACTAGTTTAGTATAAATAGGACTTTTTACTATTGTATTTACATCTTTAGTTTCATCTTTAGATCACGTTTGGGGGCTGGCCATTCGGCCATGCCTGAACCTTATCACTTATGTATTTCCAACGGTAGAGTTTCTACACTCCATAGATTAAGGTGTGGAACTTTGCTGTTCCTCATGAATTAATACAAAGTACTACTGTTTTTCTATTCAATTCAACTTATTCCGCTTCTAAGATATTCATTCGTACCTCAACATGAATGTGATGATCGTGACACTCATCATCTTTCCCTATGAACGTGTGCCTGACAACCACTTTCGTTCTACCTTCGATTGAATGAGTATCTCTTGGATTTCTTAATCAGAATCTTCATGGTATAAGTTAGAACCCATGAATGGCCATTCTTGAGATCCGGAAAGTCTAAACCTTGTCTGTGGTATTTCGAGTAGGATCCGGGAAGGGATGGCTGTGACGAGCTTCAAACTCGCGAGTGCTGGGCGTAGTGACAGACGCAAAAGGATGGTGAATCCTATTCCAGTATGATCGAGAACCTCCAGATGATTAGCCATGCAGTGACAGCGCATCGGACCATTTTCACAGAGAGGACGGGATGTAGCCACTGACAACAGTGATGCCCAATATACAGCTTGCCATGGAAAGGAGTAGGACTGATTGGATGAAGACAGCAGGAAAGCAGAGGTTCAGAGGAACGAAAGCATCTCTATACGCTTATCTGAAATTCTCACCAATGAATTACATAAGTACCACTATCCTATTTTATATTTTATTTATCTTTTACTTATCAATTCATAAAATCAGTTGAATCCGCCTGACTGAGATTTACAAGGTGACCATAGCTTGCTTCAAGCCGACAATCTCTGTGGGATCGACCCTTACTCACGTAAGGTTTATTACTTGGACGACCCAGTACACTTGCTGGTTAGTTGTACGAAGTTGTGAAATAAAATTAAGAATATGAACGTGCGTATGAAGTTTTTAGCACCGTTACCAAGGAAGTAAAGATCGCGATTTCGCACACCACACCTCTAGTTCTCTTTTACTACATTGCATAGCAATCATGTTTCCCATCTTATGTCCACTAGGTGAGGTGAGCCCAAATTCAAAGTGTGTCATTGATTGATGTGTAAATTTCATATATCACTTGGTCCATTAAGTTCTCTTTCACATCAATCAATGTCCATTCATTATCCAATTTACAATTGCTTGATTTAATTGCTTGAATGCTCTCATGCTTCTTATTGCTTATTTGGTTGTCTTACCCTAAAAATTATTTTTTGAAGTATTTCAAGCACACTAGAATGAGTGAAGTGCATGTTCCTTTTGTGCAATTGTGACATAGCTCTCTATGCTAATGTGTGTGTTCTAAACGGTGCCCAATTTGGAATTCACACACTACTATCCATTAATGTCAGACTAATTCACTCACTCCATTCTAGTGGTTTTTACCTCATTTCAACAATATATGCTTCCTTGCTTTTGCATTTACTTTTCTTACTATCCTATATTCTATTTTCAGGATGAGTCTTTATAAGCAAAAATAGAAGCGGGAGAAAGAACACGCAGCAATCGGTTGATCCACCAACTGAAGGTGGAAACTCAAAAAGTCGCATACCCCCTTGCTCATTTTTGAATGCACCGAGGACGGTGCAAACTTTTAAGTGTTGGGAGGTCGTCCGACCAATTGGTGTTTTTGGGTGACAAATTTCTAATCTCAACACTTTTGCATTTCATTTTTTAGGTCTTTTAGGATTTTTTGTTGTATTTTCTATTTTTGCATATATATATATATATATATATATATATATATATATATATATATATATATATATATATATATATATATATATAATAAGCTTAGTCAAAATAATGAATTTTTCAAGAAATTTATCTATAGGGTATCCCAATTGATTTGAGTAAAACTTTTTCATTGAACTTGCTTGAATTATATATTGTGGATCATGTTTTTAAGCTAAGAACACATAAGCATGTGAGATTTGAGCCTAATTGTGTGGTTACATCATATAACCACTTATTTTCCTTCTTGTGTGTATTATTCTCTTTCTATGATTGTAATCTTTGATTGGTTTGATTCTTTATGTCCATTATTCCATGTAGACATGTATTTATATGATTGAGGCCATTTTTTCAATTAGCTCACTTACCCAAATAGCCTACCTTTTATCTTCCATTGTTAGCCAATTTGGAGCCTACGATTAACCCTCTTGTTCTTAATTTTAGCACATTACAAGCCATGAAGCGAAAAATAATAAATGTCCTTAATTTGGATCTTTAATTAGCTTAGGCTAGTGAGTGTGGGTATCATTCAAGTGTGGGGAAACTTGGGACATTGGTTGAGGTAAAAGGGTAGTTTTGTATTTCTATTGAAAACATTGGGAATTGGGTACATACTCATGTGTTAATTAAATGTAAAACCATATGCATTGATGCTCTTGTATATATTTTAGTTTAAAAATAAAAAAATAGAAAAATAAAAAGAAAAAAATATGTAAAAAAAGAAAAAAATAGAAAACGAAAGAAAAAAAGAAAAGCAATAAAAAGGGGACAAAATGCCCCAAAGTGAAGTCCAATAAAAATCAATGCATATGGAGTGTGATTAAAAGAGAACGCATGAGTGCGTGAAAAAGTGAGAAGAATGGATAGTTAGGTTAGCATTTAAATTGTATAGGTTGTCATAGGTTTGGTGGGAAGCTTAGGTTAATCAAAGATTCAAATTTTAGTACACTTAGCCATATGCATCCTACCTTGACCCTAACCCCATTACAACCTATGGATAAGTCCTCATGATATTTGTATGCATGCATTAAATAATTGTTGATTGTTAGATGAAAAACAAATATTGGAAAGCATGATTAGAAGAGAATTGAGTGAATCAACCTTATACACTTGAGCGACTAGAGCGGATACACATCCGGTGAGGGTTCGATTGCTCAATTACATGTTTTCACCCATGATCATCTCTTTTGTTGCAAGTTTGTAAAATCTTTCAATAACTCAATTCAATTGTGGGTTTGATTTGATTGCTATTGCTTGAGCCCTTATGCTTATATTGGTTCTCTTGGGAATTGATTTATTTTGACCAAGTAATTTCATCCATTTGATAGATTACATGTAGGTAGATTGCATCTAGTAAGTTTGCATTTAATAAATGATGATACCCTTTGTCTCTTTCTTGGTTTAGCATGAGGACATGCTTGGTTTAAGTGTAGGGAGATTTGATAAACCTCAATTTTGTGGTTTATTTTGTGCTTAATTTAGGGGATTTTATCAACTTTTCTCACATTTATTCAATGAAATGGCATGGTTTCAAGACTTTCTCCTAATTTGTGCTTAAGAGTGAAAACATACCTTTTAGGATTTTAATTTTCTAATTTTAATTCACCTTTGATTCCGCTAGATGTCTTGATGTGTTTATTAGTGAATTCAGGTTAAAAAGGCTAGGAATGGATCAACAGAGTGAAAAGAAAAGCATGCAAAATGGAGGATTCATGGAAAATCAAGGATTTGGAGTGCATGCATTGACGCGCACGCGTGACAGACACGCACGCGTGAATATGAAGTCGCATGGCGACACGTACGCATGACATGACGCGTACGCGTGAGAAGCAAAACACTAGACGACGTGTACGCGTGACCCTTGCGTACGCGTTGCAGCCTGCACGTGACCTCATTAAAGTGAAAACGCTGGGGCAATTTCTGAGCTGCCCAGGCCCAAATCCAACTGATTTCTGAGGCTATTACATGTGGAATTCAAGAGGGGTCAGGGGGAGCACATAGTTTAGTTTTTACCATGCTTCAGTTAGTTTCTAGAGAGAGAAGCTCTCTGACGAGAGGACTTTTGCTAGTAAAGAAATTTTTATAAAAATATAATCGTGTTGTAAGTATAGTTTCTAAACCAACAGAGAATCCTTTCGTACAAAAGTTTTGGTTGTCACTTAAGCAAACCCAATAAAATTGATAACCGAAGTATTTAAACCTCGGGTCGTCTTCTCAAGGAATTGCAGGGCTGTATGATTTATTATTGATTATGGAAAAAGGTGTACTTTTGGGTTTTTGAAATAAGGAACAAGTAATTTTAAATGACAAGAGGAATAATAAATTAATAATTAGAAAATCTCTTGGCAAGGTATGAGAGCTGGAAATTCTATCCTAGTTATCCTTATCAGGTATGATGAGAATTGGATTTTTGCTCCCACTTAGTTAACCTTTACTAAATAAAGGTAAGTCAAGTGGACTAATTAACTTGATTCCTCGGTCCTAATCAACTCCTATGGAAAGACTAGCTTTAGAGGGATTCAAATCAATCAGCAATCCTAATTTTCAATCAACTGCTGAGTTTGATAACTCAAGTGTTACCAATTACTTAACTAAAGCCAAAACGGGAAAATAAATCTAAATTAAATTGAAAGCATCATAAATAGAATAAAAAAAATCATTAATCTGAAATACCTCGAATTATATTAAATAGAATATTCAAATCTTAACATGAAAAGGTTCATAAGCCAATTTTGAAACATTAACAAGTAAAAGCATTGGAATGAATAAAAGTAGAAAGAGAAACATTAATTAAAGGAACATTGAACCTAGCATTGAAGTAGTAATCATAAAATAAAATAAAAGGAATCCTAATCCTAAAACTTGAGAGAGAGGAGAGAGCCTCTCCCTCTAAAACTACATCTAAAACCTAAAATTATGTATTATGAATGTTGTATATCCTCTCTCTTTTGATTCCTCCATTCTCTGGATTATATTCTGTGTTTCTGACTTGGATTTGGGCCGAAAAAGGGTCTAGAAATCGCTGGGGACATTTTCTACAGATTCCTGTGCGTGGCATCTGTCACGCGTTCGCATGGGTCACGCGTTCACGTGGTTTGGAGTTCTTTCTTGTCACGCGTACGCATCGGTCACGCATCCGCGTCATTTGCGTTCTGCTCAAGGCACGCGTCCGCGTTATTCACGTGTTCGCGTCTATGCCGTTTCGCGCTAGGCACGCGTTCGCGTCATCCATGCGTTCGCGTCGCTGCCTTTTCTTCAAAACTCCATTTTTGTACTTTCCTTCCATTTTTGTATGTTTCCTTTTTGTCCTCTAAGCCATTTCTGCCCTATGAAGCCTGAAAATACTTAACACACAGATCACGACATCGAATGGTAATAAATGATAATTAAAATTAATACTTTTAAAGCATAGGAAACATGTTTTCACACTTATCACATAATAAGGAAGGAAAAGTAAAACCATGCAATTCATATGAATAAGTGGGTGAAGAATTGATAAAAATACTCAATTTGAGCACAAGATGAATCATAAAATAGGGGTTTATCAACCTCCCCACACTTAAACAATAGCATGTCCTCATGCTAAATCCAAGAGAAAAGAGTAAAGGTAGAATGGTGGAATCTTATGCAATGCAATCTATTCTAAATGCAAGCTACCTACATGAAACATGCAATTCTAATTACTATCCACTTATATATAGAGAGCTTACATGTGGTTAATTTGATTCATATTTTCAAGGAATCATATAGCCAAGCCTATATCATGTTAAAGCACTTTCACAATTGAGTTGGGTTAAAATATTTCACAAACTTGCAAGACAGTTAAATAATTAAATCTGGATATATGGAGATGAGCTATTGAACCCTCACTGGATTTTGTGTTTACTCTCTAGTCACTCAGTGTTTGGGGTTAATCACTCTATTCTTTTCTACTCCTGCTTTCTAAAACTTTGTTCTTCATCTAACCAATCAACAAATATATAATGTGTACATACAGACATCATGAGGTCTTTTCAAGGTTGTAATGGGGCCAAGGTAAAGGTAAGGGTATATATATATATAAGGCTAAGTGAGCTATAAGTTGAATCCTTAATTAGTCTAAGATCTCACCTAACATATACATACTCTATATATAATTAAAATTATCCTGGTTTTCTCAAATTTTCCCACTTTTTTATCACATACTCATGTATTAATCTCTTATTTATGATTTTATTCCATGTGCATTGATTTCTTTACTAAACTTATTATTGGGGTAATTTTGTCCCCTTATTGATTTAATTAAAAAGATTTTTTTTGAAACATAAACATAACATTTTCAATGCACATGGTATTTTAATTTAAATTTGATTTCACATGAGCATGCTCCCAGATATCTTACTTTTTATTAAATTAATCTTTTCCTATCAACCCATGTTTCCACGTTTCCCCACACTTAGTGTGTATCACAATTTCCATCTTAAGCTAACCAAGGATTCGACTTGGGGTTTTTAATTTGTTTTTCTGCTTAAGGCTAGTAATATGGTTATATAACAAAAGGGAATTAAAAGGCTCAAGGGGGCTAACAAAGGTGATGTAGGAGGTAGGCTTATTTGGGATATGTAAGGGAAAATTCAAATGATGGCCTCAATCATATGTGGGTATATATCTACATTCTATATTGGACATATAGATTAAAACAAAGTAAAGATTACAAGCATAGAAGAGAAGTGTGAAACACACAGGAATGAAATTTATGGTTGAATGTAACCATACAATTAAGCTCAAAAACTCACGGGTTGTGTGTTCGTTGGCTCAAAAACTATGTATCAGTTATGTATGTCATGCAAGTAGAAATCAAGAGTTCCCATTATTCTCAATGTGAATCTTAGGATGGCTCCTAAAAACTTAGTGTTCTTCCTTGAAGAAATGTTGTTAACTAACTTACATTTGTTGCTATATATATACAGTGTGTGGATTGTTGTGATTCTGTTATACTAAAGTCTCTAGTTTACTCTTTCTATTTCTAATTAATCCAAATTATCGTATGCTAAAAGGGTAAACTAAACTAATTAATTCATATATTCTATATCACAACTTAATAAGCTAAAAGTGCAACTAAACTAGATATCTAAGATAAATATATAAACCCAAGTGCAAAATACAGAAATATAGTAAAAATACAGCAAAAGAAAAATGTGCAAGTACTGAAAGATAAATAAGATAAGATAAAATAAAAATAAAAATAAAAATAAAAATACAGAAAATAAACAAAATAGGATAAAAAGAGAGTCTGAAAAGTGGTTCACCAAAATAAAGTTTTCCAGAGATGGCGACCTCCCCACACTTAAATAATAGCATCGTCCTCGATGCTCACTCAAGCTGGGTGTGTAGAAGTGTTATCTCTGGAAGGGTGTGCAGTAGGTGTCTCTATGGTGGTCTGAGGCTCTGCAATCTGGATGAGTGTCGGAGGGTCTGCCTGCTGAAGTAGAGGCTCTGCCTGTAGAGGGATCTCTGGATCAGCTGGCTATATCTGATGGGGCTCCTCATGGTGTGGTGCAGCCTGCTTAGGTTCTGCCTGCTCAGCCTCTGCGTGTGCCTCCTCATGATCGTCCGCCTCCTCCTCAGATGGCTCAAAAGGGGTGTCAGGCTCGGAGGGGATGTCACTGCCGGATCGGATCATCAACTTTAAGTGCTAATAGCGTCGCTTGTTGCGACGCTCCATACGATCCAATCGTGCGAAGATTCGGTGCATGAGGTGATAAATGAGCTCTGAGGCAGGTGGAGGTGCTGTAGTGCTGGCTGGGGCACTGGATGCAGAAGAGGCAGCAGAAGATGTAGCTGCCTCAGCAGAGGTAATGAGAAATGGAGGTCTGTAGCCCAAAGCCTGAAACTTCCTACTGTGAGGGATAATCTTCTTGCAGTCGGCGGCGGTTGGCTTCTCATATGCTAGCTCCCAGGGCACCTCAGCTCGGCGGCCCAGCTGAGTAATCAAGTATGGAAAAGGGATGGTGCCACTGACATGGACTCTGGCCATGTAATACCGGATGAAGCGAGGGAGATATAATTCCTTTCCCTCAATCATACACCAGATGAGGGTAATCATAGCAGCTGGCACCACTGTCTCATGAGTGCTCGGCATCACGTAGTTACTCAGGATCTGCTGTCAAAGTCGAGCCTCATCGTTCAGGTAGATAATCTTTATTCCTTTTGGGGCCACTGTGGACTTGCCCATGACCCATGGGAGAGTAGGATCAATAGCAATAGTCCTCTTGACTGCATCCCAGTCAAATCTCATGAATCTCATATCCTCCTCAGCCTTTTGGTAACCATCTGGATGATCTGACTTAGGCTAAAGTTGGAGGATTTCTTCAATGGCTTCCTCAGTGATCAGAATTTTCTTCCCTTGGAGTTGGACTACATCCAGGGTCATTTTGAAGTAGTTGCAATAGAATTCTCTGACCCAGGATGAGTTGACTTCAGTCAAGTTCCTTTCCAAGAAGAACCAACCTCGCTCTTTAATTTGTTCTAAAGTATATTGTTTGAGTTCTTCTGGAATTGTGAGGGTCCTTTCCAGGTATAGGTTCCTGGAAGTGGCAAAAACTGGATACTTTAGCTCACAGTATCTGTTGGCAAACTTGACAGGATCTGTGGCAGTCAGTAGCTGATCGGCCTTTTCCTACGGGGTAAAGTTCTTCTCCCGCCAGGAATCATCGTGGAGGATATCCAAAATAGAGGTAGAGGATTCTCCTCTTTTCCTTTTGCTAGTGGTTGCTTTACCCTTTCCTTTACTTTTAGGGTCAGACATCCTGAAAAGCAGAATTTTCATAAGACAGTTTAAGAATTAAAGCAGGAAAACAGGTAAGCAAATAGGAATATATCAATAGAAGCATAGATTGGCAAAAGAGGAATAAAGTGGCAAATGTAAGCATGAATTGAGTTAAATAGGTGTAAACTTTAGAATTGTATTCGAGTGAAAAGTTTGAGAATGAAAGTCACAATCCAGGATTACTGATATGTGCAGAATGGGTTGTTAACTAGGAACAACACTAAACATGCCTTGAAGTGGTTTGAAAGTAGTTAGTTGAAAACTAAAAAGTTAGGAAGTTAAAAATGGTTAAGAGTTAAGAATGAAATTAAAGTCAGCGGCATGGTGTTGTGGTTCCCAATAACTAAAATTGCACAAATTTGAAAACAAGTAACTCAAATTCAAGGAAAAAGTGCATATTACTGATGATTAATCATGGAAAAGATTTGCAAATTCAAAGTGAAATCATCAATAATTTGATTTAATCAAATAAGGGAATTAGAAAGAATGAGAAAGCTGGCCCGTGCAGTCATGAATTGCTTTGGTTAAAACCATTTAGTGCAAAATTAGAAAATTCCAAAACTAATTCATGAATGGTAGTAGAGTGAAATAATATGCTGAAAAAAATTGGGCAGCATTTCGTCTAAAAATTGGACATTTTCGGGTAATAAATAACAGCAAAAACCAGTTCATATGATAATAAAATAGTGCAAAAAAGAGTAACAATTAGTAATTCACAGGGATTTAAAATGAACGACTCAATCTGCATCAAAGCAGCATATGAACAGCAGTAACATCACAGCAATATTCAGATTGTGAAACAGGTTAAACAAATAACAAGAACGGCGCAATTAGCATGCCTAAATCCACTAACCACATCCTAACTACCTAACCACCTAAAATCCACTATGATCATGCATCTCTAACTATCCTAATTTGAACAAAAATTGAAAAATGTGCAACTAACTAACTAACTGATAGAGGAATCGGTGTTCAGCAGAACCTGGTGTGTAGAGGAACAAATGTATAGATCAGAGAGATGGTGCGAGTGTGGTGGTGGTGGTGGTGACGCGGCGGCGATGGATGGCGGCGCGGCGGCGTTCCTAGAGTGAAGGCAGGGACAGCTCGGTGGGATATGGAGGGGTATGGGGTGAAGGATGGGAAGGAGAAAAGGATGGGTGAGGGTTGAAGGGGGTGGTCGCCGGTGGGTGGTCATGGGTGGTGGTGGCGGCGTTGTGGCGGATTGGAGACGGCGCGGGGGTCGTGGAGGAGAAGCGGGGAAGGAAGAAGAAGAAAAGGGAGGTGGTTCCGGCGAGGGCGGCGCGGCAGGGGTGGTCGGCGACGGTGGGGGTGGCTCGGTGAGGGGTGGTGGTGGTGATATGATGGTTGGGAGGGAAGAGAAGAGAGAGTGCAGAGGGGGTTGGGGGTGGGTTTGGGGGACGCGAAAGGGGTAGGGTTTCACGTGATTTGGGGTTAGGGTATTTGAATCCACGCGGACGCGTGGAGCACGCGATCGCGTGATTGGGGCAAAAAGGGAAATGACACGAACACGTCATTGACACGATCGCGTGAGTCAGGTAAAATGGAAGTGACGCATACGCGTGAAGCACGCAAACGCGTCGTTGAGAATTGTGCTAAATGCACAGTTCCAGCGTCATTTTGGCGCAACTCTCTGGTTCCAATAGGGTCCATAAAATCCAAGCGACGCATACGCGTCGCTCACGCTTTCGCGTGGGGTGTGTGTAGTGCAAGTGACGCGTTTGCGTTAGGGGCGCGAACGTGTGGGCCAATTTGTGTTAAACGCACACCAGCCACATGATTCCAGCCAAACTTTCTGGGCGTTGGATCTTTACGCCGATTTCTAATCGACGCCCACGCGTGGCCCATGCGCACGCGTGGGGTGCTCTTTTTTTATGCAAGATGCAAAATGCAATGATAATGTGGATGCTATGAATAATTTCAGGTTCAATGAAGATATAATAAAATAAAACTTAAAAATAAACAAAATGAAATAAAATTAAAAATGAAAAAGGAACGATCATACCATGGTGGGTTGTCTCCCACCGAGCACTTTTAGTTAAAGTCCTTAAGTTGGACATTTGATGAGCTTCCTGCTATGGTGGCTTGTGCTTGAATTCATCCAAAAATCTCCACCATTATTTGGAATGCCAACAACCTTCGGGGTCCCAAACTAGGCATGTAAAGCCCTTGAGCAAATTCAAATAGGTTTTCAAGCTCCTGGGGTGCTGATTATTAGAATAGATTCCAGGATCCCAAACCTTGCTCTTATATCCGCCTTTGTCTCGATCTACATTTTTCCAGCCGGGCGGTTTGGAAGTTGTATTCTCACCAAGATGACCAAACATTTTCCGAGACCCATTCAATCGAACTCGAAACCAATCCCTACACTTCAAAGTGAAGCGTGGAACCTCATTGAATCTTGCATACCAGCCTTGAGCACGAACCATTTCCCTTTTACTCTTAAAGCCGTAAAGAGCTCTAAGCTGGCCATCTGTTTCAAGCAAACCATATTCAAGTGGAAAAGTAAAGATAAAGGCTAAAGATTTTACCCACTTGAAATTTGTATTGGATGGTAATGGCCTTAGAAAAGGTGTTTCCAGTGGTTTTGCAAGCTCCACTCCCTTGTGTTCTTCTGTGAATTCTTTCACTTCTTTGCAAACTTCTTCAACTGCAATCACGTCTTGATCCAAGTCTTCGATATCTTCCTCATCACTCAAGTCATAATTTGGAGGTTGAGAAAAGTCTACCTCCGTATCATTTTCATATTCACTTGGGGAAGATTCTTCAATCTCAGAGAATTTACTTGTGGATGCAAGTTCAGTACTAGGATAACTTGACTCGTGATTATCATTATCAAGGAAACTCGCTTCTTGAGTTGTTCCGTCCAGTTCTTCATAAGGCACCTGCTTTGGGGGCTGTGCACTATCTTCCTTAGCATCAATTGTAAATTCCTTGACGAAATTCTCCACAACTCTGGATTCCCATGGAGGTTCAGCATCTCCTAAGTCTTCAACCAATTCTTCTTCTTCGATAATTTCAGCTTCCTCCACTTGTTCCAGTACAAAGTCATGCTCCTTACTGTCCAGTGGGGTTTCTAGTATCTCCCTCATGCTGCGTTCCTCATTAGATTGTCCGCATGAAGCCATGGGGGTTCCTTGAGCGTCTGAACATCGGGAGGGTAATCGATTTATTGCTTGATTCAATTGGTGAAGGGTTGCATGAAATTTTTCCACTGTTTCCTTGAGACGCTCCATTGATTCTTGGGTTGATGGATATGGACATGGTGCATAGGGAAGTGGTGGTTCTTGGGAGTAATTGGGTTAGAATTGGGGGGGATATGAGTTAGGGTCATATGGAGGTGAATGGTGGTAGTTGGCTTGTGAGTGTGGTGGTTCAAAGCTGTGTTGAGGAGGTGGTTCATAGGCATATGACGGGGCTTGTCGGTAATTACAAGGGGGTCCACTATATCTATCATCTTGGTATACACCTCGGAATGGTGCTTGACTGTAGTAATTTGGTGGGTGATGGTTGTCACGAAGGGGTCCACCATAACTATTGTCTTGACATGCATTGTTGAATGGTCGTCGTCCATGGTACTTTGGAAGGTGTTGTTGCCTAAAGGGTTGATCAGATCCTCGTGGCTCCGTCCATCTCTGATTGTTTTGACCTTGATGCATATTCCTGTTATAGCTTCCATTCCTTTCAACAATATTAGAACCTAACTCAAAGCGACGAGGGTGAGAACTCATAGTAACTAATAAAAAATTAAAAACAAAAATAAAAACAAATAAACAGGTAAAAGAAAATATTTACAATAACCAATAATAAGGCACACAGTTGCAATTCCCCGGCAACGGCGCCATTTTTGACGAGAGGACTTTTGCTAGTAAAGAAATTTTTATAAAAATATAATCGTGTTGTAAGTATAGTTTCTAAACCAACAGAGAATCCTTTCGTACAAAAGTTTTGGTTGTCACTTAAGCAAACCCAATAAAATTGATAACCGAAGTATTTAAACCTCGGGTCGTCTTCTCAAGGAATTGCAGGGCAGTATGATTTATTATTGGTTATGGAAAAAGGTGTACTTTTGGGTTTTTGAAATAAGGAACAAGTAATTTTAAATGACAAGAGGAATAATAAATTAATAATTAGAAAATCTCTTGGCAAGGTATGAGAGCTGGAAATTCTATCCTAGTTATCCTTATCAAGTATGATGAGAATTGGATTTTTGCTCCCACTTAGTTAACCTTTACTAAATAAAGGTAAGTCAAGTGGACTGATTAACTTGATTCCTCGGTCCTAGTCAACTCCTATGGAAAGACTAGCTTTAGAGGGATTCAAATCAATCAGCAATCCTAATTTCTAATCAACTGCTGAGTTTGATAACTCAAGTGTTACCAATTACTTAACCAAAGCCCAAAGGGGAAAATAAATCTAAATTAAATTGAAAGCATCATAAATAGAATAGAAAAATCATTAATCTGAAATACCTCGAATTATATTAAATAGAATATTCAAATCTTAACATGAAAATGTTCATAAGCCAATTTTGGAATATTAACAAGTAAAAGCATTGGAATGAATAAAATTAGAAAGAGAAACATTAATTAAAGGAACATTGAACCTGGCATTGAAGTAGTAATCATAAAATAAAATAAAAGGAATCCTAATCCTAAAACTTGAGAGAGAGGAGAGAGCCTCTCCCTCTAAAACTACATCTAAAACCTAAAATTATGTATTATAAATGTTGTATATCCTCTCTCTTTTGATTCCTCCATTCTCTGGCTTATATTCTGTGTTTCTGACTTGGATTTGGGCCGAAAAAGGGTCCAGAAATCGCCGGGGGCGTTTTCTGCAGATTCCTGTACGTGGCGTCTGTCACACGTTCGCGTCGGTCACGCGTTCGCGTGGTTTGGAGTTCTTTCTTATCACGCGTATGCGTCGGTCATGTGTCCGCATCATTTGCGTTCTGCTCAAGGCACGCGTCCGCGTTATTCACGCGTTCGCATCTATGCCATTTCGCGCTAGGCACGCGTTCGCGTTATCCATGCGTTCGCGTCGCTGCCTTTTCTTCAAAACTCCATTTTTGTTCTTTCCTTCCATTTTTGTATGTTTCCTTTCTGTCCTCTAAGCCATTCCTGCCCTATGAAGCCTGAAAATACTTAACACACAGATCACGGCATCGAATGGTAATAAAGGATAATTAAAATTAATACTTTTAAAGCATAGGAAACATGTTTTCACACTTATCACATAATAAGGAAGGAAAAGTAAAACCATGCAATTCATATGAATAAGTGGGTGAAGAATTGATAAAAATATCAATTTGAGCACAAGATGAATCATAAAATAGGGGTTTATCACTCTCTCTTCTCTCTAGAATTAGGTTAGATGTAGATTAGGATTTCTTTAGATCTAGGTTTAATTCATGCATTGATTTACTTTTACTTTCTAATTTCTTGTTCCTTTACCTTTGCTTTCCTAGTTTAGTATTTTACTCTTGTATTTGTTTACTTTGTTGTTGATGCACTCTTTTTCTTCTATTTTTCTTTAATGTAATTTATGTTTGATTTCTTTTATTGTTTAATTGCTTTGTTGTTGTTAATTTCTTGCAATTGGTAATTGTAGATTTATATTTCTTGCAATCTTATTTTGCCTTCCTTTTATGCCTTCCAAGTGTTTGATAAAATGCTTGGAAGGATGTTAGAGTAGATTTTTGTGTTCTTGGCTTGGGATGGTAACTTAGGTGAACTTGAGGATTGTTTGTTGGTTTAGAACTATACTTGCAACGAGAATTCATTGGAAAATTCTAAACCATAAAATTTTCTCTCATCATGTATAAAGCTCTAACTCTTGTCATCAGGATCAAGACCTACAACGTGACAGATGCTGAGAGTATGCAACTGAAGCATAGTCAGTCCAATCCTCAGGCTCTACAGGAAAGACTGCTCTGATACCATAATGTAACACCCTTACTACTAGAATGTTATGCTTCCGGCTACACCACTCTGATATTGAGGAGTATTACGACGACTTCCATACTTAATAATAAAATAGGAGACTTTGCAAAACTCAAATTGTATAAACTATTCTTTTAAAAATCGAAAATACTTTTTGTTTGAAAATGCGCTTACATACATACAAGTCAGTCACAAACACTTAGATATACACACACATATATATATATACACATAATAACTAAGTCCTTTACACCATAACTTACAAACATAACAATCAAAACCCCTAACCCTCTTTACAAGATACAATATTAATGGTGAGGGCTAAATAAATAATGACTAAACTAGTATAACGATATCAAGTAAAACGCAAATAAATTCTTCGTAAGTTTCTTCGCCTAATTCCTAAAAAGATAAATCTGTAGGAGTGAGAACCTAACCACATGATCTAACCATGGATTTTTAGAATTCTTATAAGATATTTAATAAGAAAATCGTATTCAAGCTCCATGATTATCGTTGGCTTATGAATCTTTTATAAACCGACGGTTTAACTATCCAAAAATTCAGAACCTTTTAAAAGATGTCAGTTAATTATCCAGAATTCCAAAACTCACTTTTCTTATGAAAGGATCTTAAAAGTTTTCTAACAGTATGAATGACCAACCCGTTCCAAACATAGGTTTATTAAGTCTATGCTAAACCAACTTGAGTTTTCATACTTAACTAAACCCCAATCAGAAACCAACCACGCAATCAATCAACACTATCATCAATTCAGCACTAAAACTTAATCTCAAAAGTACCACACCAGAACAAACACAGGCAAAATAGACAAAAAAAAATGTAACATCCTGTTACCCTAAGCCTTACCTCTAACCGTAAAGCAAAGGATAACAAAGTGCCATGACAGTTTTAAAGCTTCATATATATATATATATATATATATATATATATATATATATATATATATATATATATATCCAAGAATTTATATAACTAGAAGCCTGATGAAAGAGTAAAGCTCAAAGTCGCATAAAATGGAATTACGAAATGCGAAGTGTTCACACACGATAACTAAATGCGTAGGCATGGACAGAACAAGACATAATATATATAAAACCTTGTAGATAGCTCTAGGATACACAAAGTAACAATTAAATTAACAAGATATATATATATATATATATATATATACCAAAAAGAGGACTAGTCACAACCTGCGGAGTTTAGGCCGGCTATTCAAACTGAAATACAAAAGAGTTTTAGAAGTTTAAAACAGCTTATACAACTTATCTCTCAAATCAAGACGCTAAGGTCATAAAGTATAGAATACAAAAGGTGAGAGAATAACTACAACAAAAGTAAGGTAAAATAAAGCATAAGAAAGATCATCCTCCGCTCTGTCACCATATCCACAAACTCACCGAGGTGGGTTGCGACTTGTATATGAAAAACAACAATAACATATGGTATGAGAACCAGAGGTTCTCAGTATGGGAACAGTACCCAATATATAAAATGTAAGGTTCTGAGACGCCAAAGGCAATCTTAGAACTTCACATCGATACTAATATTCAAGCTTAACAAAATAAATAACTTAAACCATAAACCATAAACTGGGTTATCTAAACTTAAGGAATTTCTATCTAATACCAATCACACCGCTGTATTCTACAACCTTCACCAACCTACCCTCCATGCGATTCCATGGCCACTGCCTACCTAACCTCCACAGCACCAGACAATCACAGATAATGCAAGCAAGTAAAAGAGAAGTAGTATACATATATAGCAGGTAAATCAACTAGCATTTAGGCATGTTATTTAAATAGGCATAACTCAAGTAATCAAAGCAAACAAGCATGTAGAAGATTCATATGATGAATGTCTATCCTATTTGGCTCGTGATATCACTTGTCGGTCCATAAATGCCAACCTGACACATCCTTTCGAATGTAGCTCTTCTGCCACGCCAGGGATATAGTGCCCTGCACATTATTGACTCACGGATATAGTGTCGGGCACACTCACATGCATAACCCAAGGATATAGTGCCTGGCACACTTTTGCGGCAGAAAAGGTTATCCATCATAATTCAACCCAGGGATATAGTGCCCTGCACACTATCTTTCCAAGGATATAGTGCCTGATACACTTTCCACAGTCAATCAGTCTCAAAATCTTATTTTAAAAATCATTCTTACCCACGGATCTCGTACTGAGCACACTTTTAACATCCAACAAGTCCATCAACCTCAAATCATTGTCTATCATCACCATTTTCTCCTCTCAATCCATTCTCAACCCTCAAGTCTCAACATTCCAGGATATAATGCCCGACACACTATCGTTCCAAGGATATAGTATTTGGCACACTATCTTTCAATATCCATCAAGCTCATCATTCGTTTCCAGGTTCTCAACTCATCATAACCATCATCAACTTTCTATTTCATCATAATAATTCTCCTTTCTCAAAATCTCCTCAAAGACGTACTTCACAACTCAACATATACTAATTTCGTCCACAACCATCCAGAACCTAAGTCATCAGCTCTAAACTCATATAGAATTTCACTAATTTGATTCACCAGACTATCTCTATCAATCTTAAGGCCTAATTAATCATTAGCAATCTTATACAGTAGATAAAGAAGTTTAGAAGGCTAGAGAATCCTTGAAAATGAAGAAAAAAAAAACCCTTTTTTCAATAAAACAGGATTTCTACGTACGCACACGTTGAAAAAGAACGTGTCCATGTATGCGGAACTCTATTCGCGTAGGCGACCCTTAGCAGACTTGGAAAAATTTTAAGCTGCAGAATTTTCAGATTTTTGCACCGAACTTCAAATGTTCATAACTTCCTCTACAAAACTCCATTTTCCTCAACTTTATATTATTTTAAAGGTCTTGAAATCATCTTTAATTTGAAATAAAAACTAATCAATTTCAAAATTTGTGGCTCAAGTTATGATCCGCCAAAGTTCGTTAAAAATAAGGTTTTACACAAAAACATCAAAGTTCTCTAGTTTCCAAATTCCAAGACCAAACCAAACCAAAACCTACTCAATTCATAACAAAACATTACCACATACTACACTTTACCATTCTATTGCACTTCAATAAACTCAACCTCCATTTCACTCAACCTTTCCACCATAATTCAACAAAATCAACAATTCATAAATTAAGATCCCAACCTTAACAGTTTAACATAATTTAACTCTTCATAAGCATTATTCACCCCCATTCAATATCAACACGAACCACAAGATTCAAAACCCAATATTATCAACAATATTTATCATCAAACATTAACCCTTACCATCATAATTCATCACAATCATCAAAATCATCATATATCATAAATCCAACAATCATCAACAACCATTTTAATCCTATCCTATAGTCCATTAGCATAAGTGTTCAGAAACATTACATATTACATAGAGGAAACCGAAACCATAACTTGGCCGATTCTCCGAAAAGTACAAACACCCAAAGCTTGATTCCAACAAGATCAACAAGCCTCAAGCACCAACACCACTTTCAAAACTCACCAACTATCAAGCTATACACATATAACATACCAAGAATCAACACATGGCTAACCAAAACATCAAACCACAAGAGTTTGAAGAAACTTACCTTACCCAATGATATTAGGGAAAAAATCTAATAATATTCCAATGCTAGATCATCCCTAAACAACCAAAATCACAAAAATATATTTGAAAACCAAACCTATAAATGCAAAATTAATTAGGGCAGGAAACTGGAGCATGATACGCAAGTTTTTACTAGCAAAGCTTAGTTAGAAATGACGGGCTCGGCAAAAGCTTCTCGTGGCCGCAAACGGCTTGTCAATCGGAGCTCTGTAGCTCAAGATATAGCCAAAACAAGGAGGAGATGAATTGAATAGTAGCAATCACTCTTCTCCTCTCTTCCCTTACCAGCGCCTCCCCTCTCTTATTTGTGCTGAAAGTGGCTAGGTTGGCCACTTAAATGTGAATATATATTTTGGGCTTAGGCCCAACTTGGGCCTGGTCTATCTCGTTAGCATTTTTAGCCCGTTTGGCCCACTTTGAGCCAAAACCTTTAAGATTAGCACCCGATTTTCGATTCTAAATTATTTGTCCTTTCAAAACAATAAATTCAATTTTTAAAACATTATTTTTCTCAATATACAGTACCCGTCAGACTAGAGCCAGTACTGCCAGCTTAAGTGCTAGTACACATTTTTACAAAAATTTTCTGTAAAAGATACATTTGCTCACTCAGAAAAATTCATTGAATTCAAATTTCACCATTTTATTTTCAAAATATCATTTCTAAATTTTTGAACCTATTTCGGGCATTTAAAATTATTATTTTATTAAAGTGGTTATTCCGGTTCTTACAGAAAACACAAGCATAGATAACAATTACAGCAAGTAGCTTAGATAGCAATTAATAACAGTTAAGTAATTAGGCAAACCAAAACAAATTCAAACCTAAACAAAGCATGCAAATGCATATGATGCATGTCTGCCCTATGATCGATGAGTCTCATCTGTCGGTTGTAAAGCCAAACCTGACATGTCCGGTAGCTAACCCTGGACAGAACACCAAAAATGGAGCAAGTGGGACCAAGCCACAACCCTTGCATCTTACCTGCGTACTCGAAGCAGGAGACAACTTCACCCTGCCTCTTACCCAGGCGGTGTTATAGTTCTCGACCCGGAGCAAGCAGCGACAGAACTCAACCCTTGCATCTTACTTAAAGCCTAGAACTCTTATCCAGATCAAGTAGATCACACCACTGCATCTTACCAGAGCAAGTAAACAACACCATCGCCTCTTACCCGGAGCCTCAATTTCTACCCGGAGCGAGTGAACAATGCTCCCGCCTCCTGCCCGGTCACATACATCTCATAATCATTCAATTCATTTAAATATCATACTTCAATATCAATCTTCCTCATCCTTCATTCAAACTCAATCTCTCACTCAATTACCATTCAGTTTCATTCAAAAATCATGCTTTAAAATTATAATCTCATCATTCTTCATTCTCTTTCAATCATCATCATTCCTCCTATTCCGTTCATCAATAATTCAAACTTAAAACATAATTCATTTTTTTCTAAATAAATCAAACTCAAAATGTAATTTCTTTTCTTAATAACTCAAAATCAAATTATAAAATCCTTAAAAATCCAAATCTTTCTAATAAGCACTTCAAATGAAACTTTCAGTTTTTATAAAAATTTTGGCAACATCTCCTCTAAAATTTAGACTCTGCCACCCTTCAAGGGTCCTAACCAAACCATTTCTCAAACTCTTTTCAAATCATTTCCAAAATCAGACTAATTCCATTATCTCAAACCATCTCAATCTTTAAAAATCATTTTCGATAATTCCACCCAACCAAATCCCAATACCAATTCATTTTCAATATCAAATTAACTCCAAAACCAAGAAAACCACTTTTCATAATATTCAATCAAATTAACTTTCCAAATTCATTTTTTATCAGTAATCAAATACCACTCAAGCAATGAATAATTCCATCAAGCAATCAAACATATCCATAGATCCACATAATCACAGAAATATATTATTCACATCAAATCTATTAAAACAATTCCATAATAGAAAATAAGTTATAAGAAAAGCCCCTACCTTGATTTTCAAAACTTGGAAACTCTAAAATGTGTCACAAACACGTTTATCTCCTGGCCCGCAATAGTAGCAGCTATAACCACAGCTCCAAACCACTTTCGCAGCAACCACAGCAACTCGAATCGCAACATACAATAACCAGAACTCAACTCTACGTTACCAAAATCTCAGAATTTCTAACCAAACATAACAGAATATAGATTTTAAGGTTCCAAAATGTAAACACTTACCATAACAAAGGAAGAACGACTAAACCAACCAGCAGCAACCCCGGCGATGTTTCTGGCGACAACAGCACTATACCCAGTGACCAGAAACTCCGGCAACGGTAACGGCAGAGGAACGGTGGCCTCAGGCAGCGCCGGTGACAGAACTACGACTCCAAACACCACGTGCAGCTCACCGGCAACTATGGCAATGGCGGAAGACAATAGCAGCAGCAGTGAACGCAGTGGAGGCAGTGACAGAAACCTACTTAGCCTCAGACCCCTCTCTCTTTGATCTTCGCGTGCATTCTCTCTCTCTTCGAATCTCGACGGTGACGCATAGTGAGGCGCAATGGCAAACCTAGCTCAACGGTAGCTGGCCAGTAGCGGAGCACGATGGCTCCTCTTCTTCCTAGCAGCATCTCTGGCTTGTGACACTCTCTCCCTCACTGCAAATGGTTCTACTCGACGGTGACAGCTGGTGTGCGAAATTGAACTCACACAACTTCACCGGCAAGTGCACCTGGTCATCCAAGTAATACCTCAGGTGAGTGAGAGTCGATCCCACGAGGATTTTTGGATTGAGCAAGCAATGGTTATCCTGCAGATCATAGTCAAGCAAATAGAAAGATAGTGGTTGTTGTTGTAGGCGCATAAAATGAAATAGTAAAGAAACCAACAAAGAATTAATCCAGAAACAATAATGAGAAATAAATTAAGGGTTTGGAGATGCTTTATCTTTCTGAATTAATACTTCTTACTGACTAATTTAACAATGAACGATTCATTCTGTGGCAAAGCTGTAAGTGATTAACACCATTGGTCATGGTCAATTAATCTCCTCTAATTCACATCAAATGCCGTTGTCAGTGGTCATTTAATATGAATAAAGATAAACCTCACACAATTCATTCTCCCTTGATCCTACTTAAAGTGCCACAAACAAGGTCAGATCTTTCGGATCAGAGAATGAAGCTCAATATCCTAGCCTTAGCACCACAGAAACCTCAATTACCAATAACTAATGAGATTATATATCACATATCCCAATTAGCCCAGATAACTCGTTGGTTTAGGAGATGTATTCTCAAGCTATAGCTCAATACTATCTGGGTCAGAACTCGCAAGAACTCATGTAAAATAAGGGGTCACACTTCCATTCCACCCCATATTCATTTAGATGAAGAATGACAATACATCACAGAATGGAATCAAACATATATTAAAATAGAGAAGTAATAATATTAATCCATAGGACAAGCAGAGCTCCTAACCTTAACCTAGGAGGTTTAGTTGCTCATGCTTTACAAAGAAAACAGAAAAGATCTGTCTATCAATTCATCAATTCTCTTTAATCCTAAGTGATCTCCTCTTTAAATAGTAAATACTAACCCTAAGAAATGTTAATTTTAAATTAAAAAGTTCTAAAATAAGACTGCATAAGCTGAGTGCTAAAATCTACTTTGGGCCACTTTGGTTGAGTGCTTTGTCCAAGCCTGGCGTTCAACTTGGAGAATGGGCATTGAACACCCATTAGAGGGTGAATGCGCTGCTTCCTTGCTCCCTTGGTGGCGTTGAACGCCAGCTTTGGGCGTTCAATGCTGGGATTGGTTTTTCTTGGGCGTTGAACTCCAGATGTGGACGTTCAACGCCAATTGTGGCAATGATTCTGGAAGAGAAGTATAGACTATTATATATTGCTGAAAAGCTCTAGAAGTAAGCTTTCTAACACCATTGAGACTGCGTCAATTGGACCTCTATAGCCCAAGATATTCTCAATGGAATACACGGAGGTCGGGATTTGATAACATCTGCTATCCTTTCTTCGTGTCTGAACAAGGCTTTGCCAACTTTGCCAATTTCACCCAAAAATCACCTAAAATCATAGAAAAAACACAAAGACTCAAAGTAGCATCCCAAAGGTTGAATTTTGCACTAAAACATACTAAAACTTAATAAAATATAACTAAAAACTCTAAAAAAATGCTATCAAAAAGGGTATAAGATATCCACTTATCACAACACCAAACTTAAACTGTTGTTTGCCCCCAAGCAACCAAAAATGAGATAGGACTAAATAAGAGAAAAATACTTAAGGTTTTTGAGTTGTCAATGAAGCTCAGTTCCAATTATTGAATGGGGCTATTAGTTCTTTATTTCTGAATAGCTTCGGCATCTCACTTTCCTTTGAAGCTCAGAAATATTGACATCCTTTGGAACTAGAATCCGGATGATATTATTGATTCTCTTCTTTTAGTTTTTCTTGATTCTTGAACACAACTTTTTTATTTGGTGCTTTTCACCTTTTGAGCCTAGCTGTGACTCTAACCATTTTGTTTTCAAGTATTACCACCGGATACATAAATGCCACAAGCACTTAACTGGGGAAACTCTTTGGATTTGAATTTGGCTTTGTTTAAATTCCCATACAGTGGTGCTCAGAGTTCTTAAGTGTACTCTTTAGCTTTGGATCACGACTTTAAATGCTCAGTCTCAAGCTTTTTACTTGACACCTTTACACCACAAGCATATAGTTAGGGATAGCAACTCATTTGTGCTTTTTAGGCCAATTTTGACCCTCCAAACCATTGACGCTCAAAGCCTTGGATCCTTGCTCTTTCAAATTTTCTTTTTCTTATTTTTCTTTCTCTTTTTGCTATTTCTTTTGCTTCAAGAATCAATATTTTTTTCAGAGAATCCATAATACTTCTCTAAATTCACCATTCTTTTAAAAGCCAATATGCTTAACTCCAATATCAATTATGCACGGTTTATTCATACATTTAGAAGCGAAAGATAAGGCCACCACATCTTAAATAATTGGAATAACTCATGATATAACTCAAAATCTTATATACCTTTACTGCTTCTTTTTCAAGAAGTTTTTTCTTTTAAGCTTGGTGATGGATACATAAGATATCTTATAACAAAACAAAGAAAAGAAAACAGTACTAGAAAGGAATGAAATACTGAATGTGATCATGCACTAGAATAGAAGACGGATAATGAAATAAAGTACAATGAAAATAGAAATAACATAGATAAAAAGAGAATGAAACTCAACCACCTCAGTGACGGCGACGGCTGCTCCCTCCTAGGAATCCTCTGGAGCATTTGAGCTCCTCAATGTCTCGCCCTTGTCTCAGCTGCTCCTTCCTCATGCTCCTCTAATCTTCCATTGAGACAAGGGCGAGACATTGAGGCTCCTCCCCGTACAGATGAAGTCAGCTCCCCTAGAGAGGTAGTCAGTTAATCCCAATAGTCTTGGGGAGGGAAGTACGTTCCCTAAGGCATCTCCGAAATCTCTGGTAGAGGCGACTGAATAGGTTTGTGCTGTGGTCTGTGTGCAAGCTCCCTGACATGCTCCATCCTCCTTTTTATGATGGGTGTGTATTGGGAAGAGAGAAAGTAGGGTGTGGGTTTTAAGGGTGTAAGGGTAGGACAGAGAAGGAAAGGAGTGAATGAAAGGTGGGGTAGGTAGAGATTCTGTGGGACCCATAAGCTTATGAAGCCTAACTCGAGTAGCCCTGCCCCCTCTTGGGCGTTCAATGCCAGGTATGGGAGTTGAACACCAGGAGTGGATCATTTTTTTTCGTTGGTGGGACATTCAACGCCAGGTTTGGGCATTCAACGCCCAATGGGGACCAAGAAAATGGTCCAGAGCTTCCTTAATAGGCATTGAACCCCCTTGCTCCCTCCTCTTATGGTGCTGGGCGCCAGTTCTGGCATTCAACGCCAGTAAGGGGTATCTCTAGGGTGTTCTGTTTTCACTCCTATGCATTCCTGTCCTTGTTCTAGGTGATACATATGATCACAAACATTATAAAGCAAGGGAAAACTATGGATATTAATAGAAAATAAAATAACATGAAATCAAGCTAAAATAAATGAAAGAAAAGAAAATAGAGACACTATACATATGGTTGGGTTACCTCCTAACAAGCACTTCTTTACTGTCATTAACTTGACAAACACCTCCTTTATGGAGGTTTATAGGGGCTCAGATCTTCACCCCTCATGGTGAACTTTTTTCCAGTGCTCTCATGGATTAATTCAACATGCTCCAGAGACAGGATCTTATTCACAGTATGTGGAATGACTAGACTTCCAGTGAAGACAACTCGCATACCAGGTGGGAAGTCTTCAGTTGGAATCTTCTTGTTTCTCCAGCCCTTGGGTACCTTCTTATTGGTGCCTCCTTCCTCAGTAGCTGGTAATGGATGCCCAACACCAAACTTAGGTTTAATGTATGAGGGCTCTGTAAGACTCTGCACTGAGAGAGAGGGCTGAAACACCAAGTGTTCTATAGTGGTACCTCCTTTATCTGAGAGAGACTGAGGGTTGGGAATTTTAAACAGTATATGATCCTCCCATAGCCTCGGAATTAACTCTCCCTTTTCCACATCAATTAAGGCCGTCCAAGGATGATGGAGTTGTCCTTATCCTCTCCAGTGTCAAGTATCACGAAGTTCACAGGGAGGTAAAGGTCTTCAACCTTTACAAGGATGTTTTCTACCATGCTATATGCCCGTTTCAGGGACTTATCTGCCATCTCCACTGAGATTCTGGTGGGTTGCACCTCTTGGATTCCCAGCTTCCTCATCACAAAGAGAGGCATAAGGTTAATGCTGGAGCCAAGGTCACACAATACTTTCTCAAAAGTGATGGTCCCTATAGTACAGGGGATCAGAAAGCTTCTTGGGCCTAGCATCTTCGGAGGTAACTTCTTTTGGACCAGGGCGCTGCATTCCTTGGTCAGTACCACGGTCTCATCTCCCCTCAATTCCTTCTTTTCAGAGATGGCATTCTTCAAACAGGTTATAGAGGGGGGTTACTTTTCCAACACCTCTTTAAAGGAGATATTAACTTGCAGCTTCCTGAGAATTGCCAAAAACTAAGCAAGTTGCTCATCCTCAGGCTCCTCTTGCACGTTTGGAGAGGGTTGTTCTTTGGGCTCCTCCATCTTCACAGGGATATGCATGGTGATACTCCCAGTCTCTTCCTGAGCCTTGATCTCCTTCAGTTCTTCAGTAGTAGGTTCCTCATTGGGTTCGGCCTCTGCTTCCATAATGAGGGCCTTGCACTCTTTTCTTGGGTTTATTTCAGTGTTTCTTGGAAGAGTGTTGGAGGAAATCTCTGGTATCCTCTTGCTCAGCTGACTTAGCTGTATCTTCAGATTCTAAATGGAAGACCTAGTTTCTGCCATGAAACTGTGAGTGGTCTTGGAGAGGTTAGAGACTATGGTAGCAAAGTCAGAGACGCTCTGTGTAGGGGTCTCCATCTGTTGCTGAGAGGGTTGGAATGGTCTATTATTGAACATGTTCTGGTTTGTTCCACCCTGATTGTTACTGAAGCCTTGTTGAGGCCTCTGCTGATCTCTCCACCCGAAGTAGGGGTGGTTCCTCCATCCCTGATTGAAAGTATTCGAATAGGGATTGTTGTTGGAGTTTCTGGAGGAGTTTCCCATGTAGTTTACCTCCTCCATGGTAGTCCATGCAGTGTCACCAGTATCCACTTCATACGCTGCCTCTGGAGAATAAGCAGTTGAACTCTATTTCCCACTCAAGTGCTGAGAGATCATATTGATCTGCTGGGACATGAGCTTGTTCTAAGCGTCCAGAGTGTCCATCTCTATGACTCCACTCTTCTGAGCAGCCCCAGTGTTCACATGGTTCCTCTCAGAAGTGTACATATATTGGTTGTTGACAACCATTTCTATAAGCTCCTGTGCCTCCTCAGGCGTCTTCTTCATGTGGAGTGAGCCACCAGCAGAGTGGTCCAATGACATCTTGGATATCTCAAAGAGGCCATCATAGAAGATCTCTAACATGGTCCACTCTAAGATCATATCTGGAGGAAATCTTCTAATCAGTTGCTTATACCTCTCCCAAGCTTCATAGAGGGATTCTCCCTCTTTCTATCTGAAAGGCTAGACTTCCACCCTAAGCTTACTCAGCTTCTGAGGTGGAAAGAACTTGGTCAAAAATCCATTGACCACCTTCTCCCATGTGTCCAGGCTCTCCTTAGGCTGAGAATCTAGCCATAGCCTTGTTCTATCCCATTACAGCAAAAGGAAAGAGCATGAGCTTCTAAACCTCTAGATGTACTCCATTAGTCTTGACATTGTCAGAGATCTGCAGGAAATTAGAGATTTGTTGGGGTCATCCTGTGGGAGTCCATGAAATTGGCAAAATCATTGCACTAGAGTAACTAGTTGAGGCTTAAGCTCAAAGTTGTTTGCACCAATGACAGGTATGGAGATGTTGCGCCTAGAGAAGTCAGATGTGGGTGCAGTGTAAGATCCAAGGACCTTTCTTGCATCTCCTCCAGCTTTTGGATTAGCTGCAATAGTTGTATCTTCAGCTTCTTGCTCAAGAGCTTTCGCGAGATTTCCTCTGGTTTTGCTAGCCTGAGCTTATTGCAAAAACCTGCTTAAGGTTCTCTTAGGTTCAAGATCAGGATCAAGAAGGGCTTCTCTATCCCTATTCCTGCTCATAAACAAGAAGAAAGAAACCAAGAAGAAAAAAGAAAGGAGTCTCTATGTCAGAGTATAGAGGACTCCCTGTTAGAAATTCCAACAAAGAAATTAAATGAGGTAAAGTAATGAGAATTCGAAAATAGAGGTGTCCTAAGAATTTTCGAAAATAAAGAGAGAGAAAGAAATTAAAAATTTTCGAAAAAGAAGAAAGAGAAAGAAGAATTAAAGAAACACCAGACTTTAAAAATTAAAACAAAAAATTAACTAACAAGAATTAAAAAAAGATAAAAGAATTGAAATTGAAGATTTTCGAAATTTAAAAAGGAAAAGTCAAATAAAGATTTTGAAATTAAAAAATTAGAGAAAGTCAAAAGAGAGAAAGAAGATAAGACAAGATTTGAAGATTTAAAAATTTTGAAATTAAATTTTAAAGAAAGAAAAAACTAACAAAATACTAAACTTTTAAAATTTTAAATTAAATTAAAGATAAGATAACAAAATTTTAAAAATTAAAGAAAAAGAGAAGATAAAGATTTAAAGATAGAAAAGATAAATAAGAAAATTAAATTAAATAAAATGATTACTAACGGGACACCAAACTTAAAATTTTTAAATCAAGAAAGAAAAAGATTCAAAATTTTCGAAAATATAAAAGAAAAGTTTCTTTTTTTGAAATTAAAAGGAAAGAAAAAACACTAGATGGACACCAAACTCAAAGATTTAGAAATCAAATAATACAAATTTCAAAAAATAGAGAGAGAAACACTAAAAGACACCAAACTTAAAAAGTTTTGAAATAAAACAAGAGAAAAACACCAAAAGATTCAAACACAAAGACATAATTAAAAGGTAAAACAATATTGAAATAAAAAATTCAAGAAAGCAAATAAGAAAGATTTTCGAAAATTAAGAAGAAAGAAAAATAATTGACCAAAACTTAAAAGACACCAAACTTAAAATCTAAAACAAAATTCGAAAATGAGAAAGATGACTAAAATGAATTTTTGAAAAATTTTAAGAAAAGAAACCAAGAGGATTCAAAACATTTTAACAAGAAATACAATTAAAAAGAAAAACCAGTAAAAAGTATCTGATCTAAGTAGCAAGACAACCGGTAGTTGTCAATCTCGAACAATCTCCGGCAACGGCGTAAAAATCTTGGTGCGCGAAATTGAACTCGCACAACATCACCGGCAAGTGCACCGGGTCGTCCAAATAATACCTCAAGTGAGTGAGGGTCGATCCCACGAGGATTGTTGGATTGAGCAAGAAATTGTTATCCTACAGATCTTAGTCAGGCAAATAGAAAGATAGTGGTTGATGTTGTAGGCACAAAAAACAAAATAGTAAAGAAAGCAGCAAAGAATTAATGCAGAAACAATAATGAGAAATCAGATAAGGCTTTGGAAATGCTTTATCTTTCCGAATTAATACTTCTTACTGACTAATTTAACAATGAATGATTCATTCTATGGCAAAGCTGTAAGTGATTAACGCCATTGGTTGTGGTTAATTAATCTCCTCTAATTTACATCAAACACCATTGTCAGTGGACATTTAATATGCAAGAGGATGAAGCTCACGCAATTCATTCTCCCTTGATCCTACTTAAAGTGCCACAGACAAGGTCAAATCTTTTGGATCGGAGAATGAAGCTCAATATTCTAGCCTTAGCACCACAAAACCTCAATTACTCATAACTAACAAGATTATATGTCACATATCCCAATTAGCCCAGATAACTTGTTAGTTTATGAGTTGTATTTTCAAGCTATAGCTCAATACTATCCGGGTCAGGACTCGCAAGAACTCATGTAGAATAAGGGATCATACTTTCGTTCCACCTCAGATTCATTTAGATGAGAACAACAATACATCACAGAATGGAATCAAACATATATTAAAACAGAGAAGTAATAATATTAATCCATTAGACAAGCAGAGCTCCTAACCTTAACCTTGGAGGTTTAGTTGCTCAAGTTTTACAAAGAAAATAGAGAGGATCTGTCTATCAATTCGTCAATTCTCTTTTGATCATAAGTGATCTCCTCTTTAAATAGTAAATACTAACCCTAAGAAATGTTAATTTTAAATTAAAAAGTACAAAAATAAGACTGCATAAGCTAAGGAGTGCTAAAATCCACTTTGGTTGAGTGCTTCGTCCAAGTCTAGCGTTCAACTTGGAGAATGGGCATTGAATGCCCATTAGGGGGGTAAATGCACTGCTTCCTTGCTCCATTGGTGGCGTTGAACGCCAACTTTGGGCGTTCAACGCTGGGCTTGGTCTTGGGTGTTGAACTCCAGATGTGGACGTTCAACGCCAATTGTGGCAATGATTCTAGAAGAGAAGTATAAACTATTATATATTTCTGGAAAGCTATCGAAGTTAGCTTTCCAACGCCATTGAGACCACGTCAATTGAACCTCTGTAACTTAAGATATGTTTGTTGGAATGTACGGAGATTAGGATTTGATAACATTTGCTATCCTTTCTTCGTCTCTGAACAAGGCTTTGCCAACTTTGCTAATTTCATCCAAAAATTACCTAAAATCATAGGAAAAACACAAGAACTCAAAGTAGCATCCAAAAGATGAATTTTGAACTAACACATACTAAAAATTAATAAAATATAACTAAAAACACTAAGAAAATGCTATAAAAAAGGGGTATAAGATATCCACTTATCTGCAGCGTCGGCTTGAACGGCAACCCGGAGCTGGCAGTAGCGGCGACATCTCCCTCTCTCCTTGCGTGGTGGCTCGGCGTCATGTCGGTGGCAATGGTGAGATGGGTTGGATAGCAAGGCCTTCCCCTCCTTCCTTCTTCTTCGTTCAACTCCCTCTTCCCTCTTCTCTCTTCCCTTTCCTTCTTGTTTCCATGTGTGTGTGTGTGTGTGTGTGTATGTGTGTGTGTGTGTGTGTGTGTGTGTGAGTAAAATGGGATGAAGGTGAGGGTTTTGGGGTCGGGTGGTGGCTGTGATATTAGGGTTGTAGGTGAGAGTGTGGTTTAATTAGAGCTAGGGTTTCGGTAGAGTAAAGTTAGGGTTTGGGGTAGTTTTAGGTATTTTTATTAAGAATATGAGTAATGTAATAATTGAAAAATTAATTTTTAATCCAACTATAACTATATATAAAAATATTGTTTATTCATCAATTTACAACTTATTTTCAAATAAATACTAATTTAATAAAAATTTGAGATAATTAAATTAATTCTCCAAATGTGAGTGAAAAGAAAGAAAAGAGTACATGTCATGGGAATAGTGTAAATATAGAGAAAAATGAGAAAGTTGAGAGCACATTGTGTTTCTTTCCAAAAGAGAGAGATTTAAAGAGTACTTTAATAGGCAAGAGAGCTTTGATTATGGTTCGATTTAGGGATACTTTATTCTCTGACATTGAACTTAACTTATATTTGCCAAATAGCTTTGTCTCTTTGTTGCAAGAATTTGCATATGTCTTTCCTACTGACGTGCCAAGTGGTTTGCCTCTATTACAAGGGATTGAGCACCAAATTAATTTTATTCCTGGTACTAGCATTCCTAATAGACCAACCTATAAGAGTAACCCTGAGGAGACAAAGGGGCTTCAAAGACAAGTGGAGGAGTTATTAGCCAAAGGTCACATCAAAGAGAGTATGAGCCCATGTGCTATACCAGTTTTGTTGGTTTCAAAGAAGGATAGTACTTGGCATATGCATGTGGATTATTGTGCAGTCAATAAGATTACGATAAAGTATCGTTATCCTATCCCTAGGTTAGATGACATGCTTGATGAGTTATATGGGGCATGCATACTCACTAAAATTGATTTGAAAAATGGATATCATCAAATTAGAATGGAACCTTGGGAAGAATATAATACTTTTTAAAACCAAACATGAGTTATATGAGTGGTTAATAATGCCTTTTGGGTTAACCAATGGGCCTAGTACTTTTATGCATCTAATGAACCATGTTTTGCAAGAATTTTAGGTAAATTTGTTATTATTTATTTCGACGATATTCTCATTTATAGCACACTTGTTTGGATGATCACTTGTCACATGTTTCAGCTGTTTTGAAAGTTCTTGATGAGCGGATAATTTATACACTTTTTGGCATTGTTTTTACATAGTTTTTAGTATGATTTAGTTAGTTTTTAGTATATTTTTATTAGTTTTTAAATAAAAGTCACATTTCTGGACTTTACTATGAGTTTGTGTATTTTTCTGTGATTTCAGGTATTTTCTGGCTGAAATTGAAGGACCTGAGCAAAATTTGATTCAGAGGCTGAAAAAGGACTGCAGATGCTGTTGGATTCTAACCTCCCTGCACTCGAAATGGATTTTCTGGAGCTACAGGAGTCCAAATGATGCGCTCTCAATTGCGTTGGAAAGTAGACATCCAGAACTTTCCAGAAATATATAATAGCATATACTTTGCTTGAAGATAAATAACGCAAACTGGCGTTCAACGCCAGTTCTTTGCCCTATTCCAGCGTTAAACGCCAGAAACAGGTTACAAGTTGGAGTTAAACGCCCAAAACAGGTTACAACCTGGCGTTTAACTCCAAAAACAGTCTAGGCACGTGTAAAGCTCAAGTCTCAGCCCCAGCACACACCAAGTAGGCCCCGAAAGTGGATTTCTGCACTATCTATCATAGTTTACTCATTTTCTGTAAACCTAGGTTACTAGTTTAGTATTTAAACAACTTTTAGAGATTTATTTTGCACCTCATGACATTTTCACATTTTATATTGTATCTCTACGGCATGAGTCTCTAAACTCCATTGTTGGGGGTGAGGAGCTCTGCTGTGTCTCGATGAATTAATGCAATTATTTCTGTTTTTTATTCAAACACGCTTGTTTCTATCTAAGATGTTCATTCGCACTTCAATATGATGGATGTGATGATCCGTGACACTCATCACCATTCTCAACCTATGAACGCGTGCCTGAAAACTATAACAACCCTCGTTTTTGAAAATCAAATAATTAGTTATTTGTGATTTATTTTAAGAAAAATTATTTTGCTAAAGGTGATTAAATAGAGTTTCATGATAATTGAAGTTTAAATTAATTAGAATTTTTATATAAACTTTATTAGATATTTGGTATGATTGAAATTATAATTTTGGTAATTGAAAAATAAGAAAGAATTGTATAATTTAATTTAAATAAATTCTATTTTAAATGAATTATGTTATTAATTTGAACTCCTAGAAATTATTTTATTAGAAATCATTAGATTGATATTTATAAATACTTTAAGTTTAAGTCAATTAATATTTATGTACAATTTTTATTATAATTAATTATTTTATAAATTGAAATTAAAGTTTCAGAGATAGAAAAATAATAGAGATTTGTATGATTCAACCTAGAAAATTGATATTTGAATTTAAATTGTACTTTACAAAATATAATTAACTTGTTCATTTTATAATGTAAATTAGAAATAATTGATTGAACTTAGCAATATGTTGATAAATAATGTTCCTAAATATTTTTAAGAGAGTATATTTGATTTTAAAATTATCCTACCCTCCAATTTTATCAAAATATCTATTCATATCTATCCATATTCTTTTATAAAATCCTAATTTCTAACCCTAAATCCCAAAATCCCCAAATTCATTCAGAAACTCTAATTTTCCCAATTCTTAACCCTAACAGATGCAGCCTCACCCTCCTCCTTCAACGGAACAAACACACACGAACTCACCCTCTCTCCCTTTGTTTTGCCGCGACACACACACACACTCAGAACACCACACCCGCTCAGCCCATGCTCCTTCCGTCACACATCCACGCACTGTGAACGGAGTTGCATCTCGTCCAGCTTGCCTCGCCACCGCCGCTGTTATTATTGCCGACGAAGAGGGACGCCGTCGACGCTGTTCATGGAGGAAGGAGGAACCGAGCGAAACCCAGGGGAGGAGAGAGCCTCTGCTGCGTCGCCACCGCGCCATTGTCACGGTGAGGCGTTGCTGTTGAAGCCACTCCTGCCGCTGCTGCTATTAGGGTTTGTTGCCATTGATGAAGCTTTAGCTGCCGCTGAGGAAGGGAGCCCGAACGTCGTCGCCAAACCACCGCGCCGCCATAGCTGTCGCCGGGAAGGTTGTTGGAGCTTGCCGAGGATACGGTTATGATTTTGAAGCAATTCATCCATGTCACTGCTCATCTTTATCCTCTGTTCTGCCGCCGGGTTCCGTGATTTTTCGGAGCCTCTCCCGCCATCAGAGCTGTTGTTTGGTTGATGCCGCTGCTGGAGCTCCGTTGAAGTTGGTCATTGTCGCTGAAGCCTCCCTAGTCGCCGCTAGTGGAAGTCGCTGCCGCCGCTGTTGTGTCTGCCGTGGGGAGAAACATAATGGTGGGGAAAGAACCTGTAACTGTCACTGAGCTCTGCCCATGTTTTTGGAATCCGAGAAGAGCGCCACTGCCGCTGCTAGAGTTGATGTTGCTCTGGCTTTACTCTGAATTGTTACTACTGCTGCTTGGCTGAAGCTGAGACCTTTCAGCATCACTAGAGCTGCCCAGAATCATCATGGTAGCTGCTAAGAGAGCAGAACGGATGTTAGAACTGCCAACGGAGCTGCTGGGTTTAGTGATTTCTGTGAGTTTCGACTTTGAGGTAGGGGATTTAATGTTTTTAATTTGGAATGCCTACAAAGCTATTTGGATAATTGCAAATAATTAATAATGATTAAGAGTTGATTAATTTATGTAAATTGTTTGAAATATGTTTGAGAATAGTTAGTTGAAGTGATTATTTTGAATTTTGATTAGAATTGAATGTGGTTGTGGTTACTTTGAATTATAATTGAAATTAGATGTGGTTGTGAAATGTGACTGAATTATTGATTCTGCGATGAATTGGTTGAGATTCTGATTTTGAGTGAATTATTGTCTTGTTTGATGTTGAATTGGATATTTGATGTATGAGAACGGCTGTGAAGTTTACTTGTGACTAGTTGAGATTGGTTTTGGTGGTTATTGAAGGATTGGAACTAAGGGATTAAACTGTTTTGAGAACCTGTGATTTTCTGAAATAATATAGTAAACTTTAAGAGTATATAAATAATTTATTAATGGTTAGACTAATTTTCTGTGTCATGATTTATTGATTCTGACTTGGCTGTGATTGTGACTGGTTTCATTGTTGTAAGCGATTAATCGATGAGGTTGATTTTGGTTTGAGGCTATGCTTGTTACCTAAATTTCGGGTTACATTGATTTCTTAATTTGGTTGTTATTGTTGATTTAAGGTTAACTAGAGTTGATTTTGAGAACGGTTAAAGGATTGGAGGATGATTACTGAAATATTTTCCTAAAGTGCGATCTTTAGAATAAAATGGTAACTTTGCTAATAACTAAAGAACTTTTAAAATAACTAGAAATATGAAAGGATGGTGTTTGGAATATTAGTTATGAATTCTGGAGGCTGGACTGATCTACCTTTAAAGGACGGTTTATGGAAACTCTGATTTTAATTATTGTTAGGATGTCGATTGTTAAACTGATTTATAATGAAATGATTACTGAGATTCTGTTGTTGTGAAAACTGCTGATAAAAGGGCTGGTGAGTTGTTGAGAAAGAGGGAACCCGTAAGGGTGGCTAAGTCCGAGTTTTAGGGGAGGTGCTCCCGAAATTTTATAAAATCTGAGATTTTATTTGAGAAGTTATTTTAAAAGATTTGAATTTCGATAATCATATTATTTGAGTTTTATTTAGTTAAGAAAAGAATTATAATATTTTTAATTTGAATTACCAAGGAAGGGTTTATGTTTCGAACTTGAATTATTTAATAAAGAAATTATGTTTTGAATTTGATTCAATATAGAAAGAGTTATGTTTTGGGCTTGAAATAAAGGATTACCTTTTTAGAAATTTGGTGAAATAATAATATTTGAATTTGAATAGTAAGAGAGATGATTTTTGAATCTTTGTGAAGTTGGTAAACTTGAGAAAGAGTTTTATTTGATTACTTCTAATGAAATGTTATGTTTTGAAAAGTGTTTAATGAATTTAAAAAATAAATGATTTTCTTGAGTCTTTGGTAGAGAACTAAAATGAAAGATAGTTTTAAAGTTGGCTTGACTCAAGAATGCCATAGCAGAGATTATGAACTGAATTGATGATTGAGATTTTTATGAACGAATGGTAAAGAGAAATGGCTTGAGCCAAGATATTGCAAAAGTGAAAGATGTAAAGTTTGTATAGTATGATTGAACAGAGAAAGAAAGAGGTACTGCATAAGAATGTGAAAGTGATGATGAATAATGAGAATGATTATGTGATGATCTGCTGCGTGAAGGCAATCAGATAGATGGTGGTACGACCACTGAGAGTGCTTTCCTGGGATACTTAGCTATAATGCTATTCTATAAGTCAGAGGACTCTTACAGAGGTATCGAGAACACACGACTAGCATATACTCCTGTAAGTCAAAGGACTCTTACAGTGAGAGTGTGTGTATGCTCCTGTAAGTCAAAGGACTCTTACAGTGAGAGTGTGTGTATGCTCCTGTAAGTCAAAGGACTCTTATAGAGAGTGTGTTGGGCAGATATAAGTTATCTAGCTCCGCCATGCAAGTCAAAGGACTCTTGCGAGGGGCATTGCCAACAGGGAAGCCTTACCTGGTCAGAGGACTCCGGGTAACATCGGGAGCGGGTATGTAACCGACAAATGAGCTCATTACCTGCACTAGGGCTAGACATGCATCATCCTTGTTTGTGCATCTGCATTTGATTGGGTTTGCTCGTTGTACTTCCCTTTGATTATGCTGTTTGCCTTGCTGTGACTTGTTTGTGTGTTGAATTGAATCTTTTGTTAGTGTTATTAGTTGGTGAATGTATGATGATGAGTAAGAATTGATGTTGTGATTGAAAATTAATTGTGTGGTTAAGAAATGCTTAATGTGACCAGTTTTATATTTTGGAATTTGTCTTGAGCTTAGAGATTTTCTTTGGAAGAGGTAAATAAGTAGTTAAAGTAAAACCAAGAATAGTATTTTCATAAGAGTTTGATAAAAATATAGTTTCCTTGAGTATGTTAATTATTTGCATTCTATTTCATTACTTTTACGGCATTCCCATTCCCTACTGAGAACGTGTGGTTTGTTCTCACCCCAAAATTTTCCACCCTTTCAGTGACACAGGCTCGAAGACACAGTGTGAAGCTGGGGCGATTATAGAATTTATTTATGAGTTAAGTGTGAGTTAATTTGCTTTCATAGAGTTCCCTCGCCCTTATTGCTTAAGATTTTTATTTTATACAGAGGGATAGGATTTGTATCTGAGTTTTATTTGAAATCTTTTGTATGACAGATATTATTATTAATAATTATGTGATTATTATTACTTTGAAATGTTTGATATATGATTTTGATTATCAAAAACAAAATTTTCTGGAATTTTCTATAAAACTAAATCGCGATATCAAACTAAAGGCTCAATAGTAAATAGTTAATAAAGGAAAGCAGGTTGGTAACACCTTACTTTCGATACGATCATGACGTTCTGGAAGTTGGGTTGTTACAAATGGTATCAAAGTAGTTCGTTCCTGTTAGAGCCTTGGAAATGGACTGACTATGCTTCATTGCATACTCTGAGTGTCTGTCATGCTTTGTGACTTGTTCTGATAACAAGAGTTTGAGTTCTATATGCATGACTATCTGATGATTAACGATATTTGTCTATCCTTGCATGCCTCATGGTATTAGGTCTGGCAACTTAATACTTATGATTTATGTACATGGCAACACTAACAGGTTATCATAGACGAAATAGAAGTAATAGGTAATGCGATTCACGGGGTTTGGGAGCGTTAGAAGTTATGGAATTGGTTTCGATTTGACGTATAATCTTTATTCGTGCCACATGAACTCGTGCCATTTTTTTTCTTCATTGCTTTCATTGGAATTCTCTAGTTTGAATTTCCTTCTTAGAATTTGATTTGATTGTTTCCCAACCATACCTTGTCATTCTTGTACACCTTTACTTGCCTATGAATCTGATTGCTTACATAATTCTTTGAATATTCATCCTTGACAATGCCTATACTTTTGTCTATATATTCTGCTTTCTTTGATTTCAGTTTGAACTTATCTTATTCTAGCAATTTTTGAGGGCGAAAATTCTTCTAAGGTGGGTAGAATGTAACAACCCTAGTTTTTGAAAATCAAATAATTAGTTATTTGTGATTTATTTTAAGAAAAATTATTTTGCTAAAGGTGATTAAATAGAGTTTCATGATAATTGAAGTTTAAATTAATTAGAATTTTTATATAAACTTTATTAGATATTTGGTATGATTGAAATTATAATTTTGGTAATTGAAAAATAAGAAAGAATTGTATAATTTAATTTAAATAAATTCTATTTTAAATGAATTATGTTATTAATTTGAACTCCTAGAAATTATTTTATTAGAAATGATTAGATTGATATTTATAAATACTTTAAGTTTAAGTCAATTAATATTTATGTACAACTTTTATTATAATTAATTATTTTATAAATTGAAATTAAAGTTTTAGAGATAGAAAAATAATAGAGATTTGTATGATTTAATCTAGAAAATTGATATTTGAATTTAAATTGTACTTTACAAAATATAATTAACTTGTTCATTTTATAATGTAAATTAGAAATAATTGATTGAACTTAGCAATATGTTGATAAATAATGTTCCTAACTATTTTTAAGAGAGTATATTTGATTTTAAAATTATCCTACCCTCCAATTTTATCAAAATATCTATTCATATCTATCCATATTCTTTTATAAAATCCTAATTTCTAACCCTAAATCCCAAAATCCCCAAATTCATTCAGAAACCCTAATTTTCCCAATTCCTAACCCTAACAGATGCAGCCTCACCCTCCTCCTTCAACAGAACAAACACACACGAACTCACCCTCTCTCCCTTAGTTTTGCCGCGACACACACACACTCAGAACACCACACCCGCTCAGCCCATGCTCCTTCCGTCACACACCCACGCACTGTGAACGGAGTTGCATCTCATCCAGCCTGCCTCGCCACCGCCGCCATTATTATTGCCAATGAAGAGGGACGCCGTCGACGCTGTTCACGGAGGAAGGAGGAACCGAGCGAAACCCAGGGGAGGAGAGAGCCTCTGCTGCGTCGCCACCGCGCCATTGTCGCACCGAGGCGTTGCTGTTGAAGCCACTCCTGCCGCTGCTGCTATTAGGGTTTGTTGCTGTTGATGAAGCTTTAGCCGCCGCTGAGGAAGGGAGCCCGAACGACGTCGCCGAACCACCGCGCCGCCGTAGCTGTCACCGGGAAGGTTGTTGGAGCTTGCCGAGGATACGGTTCTAATTTTGAAGCAATTCATCCATGTCACTGCTCATCTTTATCCTCTGTTCTGCCGCTGGGTTCCGTGAGTTGCCGGAGCCTCTCCCGCCATCAGAGCTGTTCTTTGGTTGATGCCGCTGCTGGAGCTCCGTTGAAGTTGGTCATTGTCGCTGAAGCCTCCCTAGTCACCGCTGCCGTCCGAGCCGCCGCCAGTGGAAGTCGCTACCGCCGATGTTGTGTCTGCCGTGGGAAGAAACACGATGGTGGGGAAAGAACCTGTAACTGTCACTAAGCTCTGCCCCTATTTTTGGAATCCGAGAAGAGCGCCACTGCCGCTACTAGAGTTGATGTTGGTCTGGCTTTACTCTGGATTGTTACTGCTGCTGCTTGGCTGAAGCTGAGACCTTTCACCATCACTGGAGCTGCCCAGAATCATCATGGTAGCTGCTAAGAGAGCAGAACGGATGTTAGAACTGCCAACAGAGCTGTTGGGTTTAGTGATTTTCGTGAGTTTTGACTTTGAGGTAGGGGATTTAACGTTTTTAATTTAGAATGCCTACAAAGTTATTTGGATAATTGTAAATAATTAATAATGATTAAGAGTTGATTAATTGATGTGAATTGTTTGAAATATGTTTGAGAATAGTTAGTTGAAGTGATTATTTTGAATTTTGATTAGAATTGAATGTGGTTGTGGTTACTTTGAATTATAATTGAAATTAGATGCAGTTGTGAAATGTGACTGAATTATTGATTCTGCGATGAATTGGTTGAGATTCTGATTTTGAGTGAATTATTGTCTTGTTTGATGTTGAATTGGATATTTGATGTATGGGAACGGCTGTGAAGTTTAGTTGTGACTAGTTGAGATTGGTTTTGGTGGTTATTGAAGGATTGGAACTAAGGGATTAAACTATTTTGAGAACCTGTGATTTTCTGAATTAATATAGTAAACTCTAAGAGTATATAAATAATTTATTAATGGTTAGACTAATTTTCGGTGTCATGATTTATTGATTCTGACTTGGCTGTGATTGTGACTGGTTTCATTGTTGTAAGCGATTAATCGATGAGGTTGATTTTGGTTTGAGGCTATGCTTGTTACCTAAATTTCGGGTTACATTGATTTCTTAATTTGGTTGTTATTGTTGATTTAAGGTTAACTAGAGTTGATTTTGAGAACGGTTAAAGGATTGGAGGATGATTACTGAAATATTTTCCTAAAGTGTGATCTTTAGAATAAAATGGTAACTTTGCTAATAGTTAAAGAACTTTAAAAAAAACTAGAAATATGAAAGGATAGTGTTTGGAATATTAGTTATGAATTTTGGAGGCTGGACTGATCTACCTTTAAAGGACGGTTTATGGAAACTCTGATTTTAATTATTGTTAGGATGTTGATTGTTAAACTGATTTATGATGAAATGATTACTGAGATTCTGTTGTTGTGAAAACTGCTGATAGAAAGGCTGGTGTGTCGTTGAGAAAGAGGGAACCCGTAAGGGTGGCTAAGTCCGAGTTTTAGGGGAGGTGCTGCCGAAATTTTATAAAATCTGAGATTTTATTTGAGAAGTTATTTTAGAAGATTTGAACTTCGATAATCATTTTATTTGAGTTTTATTTAGTTAAGAAAAGAATTATAATATTTTGAATTTGAATTACTAAGGAAGGGTTTATGTTTCGAACTTGAATTATTTATGAAAGAAATTATGTTTTGAATTTGATTCAATATAGAAAGAGTTATGTTTTGGGCTTGAAATAAAGGATTACCTTTTTATAAATTTGGTGAAATAATAATATTTGAATTTGAATAGTAAGATAGATAATTTTTGAATCTTTGTGAAGTTGGTAAACTTGAGAAAGAGTTTTATTTGATTACTTCTAATGAAATGTTATGTTTTGAAAAGTGTTTAATGAATTTAAAAAATAAATGATTTTCTTGAGTCTTTGATAGAGAACTAAAATGAAAGATAGTTTTAAAGTTGGCTTGACTCAAGATTGCCATAGCATAGATTATGAACTGAATTGATGATTGAGATTTTTATGAACGAATGGTAAAGAGAAATGGCTTGAGCCAAGATATTGCAAAAGTGAAAGATGTAAAGTTTGTATAGTATGATTGAATAGGGAAAGAAAGAGGTACTGCATAAGAATGTGAAAGTGATGATGAATAATGAGAATGATTATGTGATGATCTGCTGCGTGAAGGCAATCAGATAGATGGTGGTACGACCACTGAGAGTGCTTTCCTGGGATACTTAGCTATAATGCTATTCTATAAGTCAGAGGACTCTTACAGAGGTATCGAGAACACACGACTAGCATATACTCCTGTAAGTCAAAGGACTCTTACAGTGAGAGTGTGTGTATGCTCCTGTAAGTCAAAGGACTCTTACAGTGAGAGTGTGTGTATGCTCCTGTAAGTCAAAAGACTCTTATAGAGAGTGTGTTGGGCAGATATAAGTTAACTAGCTCCGCAATGCAAGTAAAAAGACTCTTGCAGTGGGTTGCTAGTGCCGCCCTGCAAGTCAAAGGACTCTTGCAAGGGGCATTGCCAACAGGGAAGCCTTACCTGGTCTGAGGACTCCAGGTAACGTCGGAAGCGGGTATGTAACCGACAAATGAGCTCATTACCTGCACTAGGGCTAGACATGCATCATCCTTGTTTGCACATCTTCATTTGATTGGGTTTGCTCGTTGTACTTCTCTGTGATTATGCTGTTTGCCTTGCTGTGACTTGTTTGTGTGTTGAATTGAATCTTTTGTTAGTGCTATTAGTTGGTGAATGTATGATGATGAGTAAGAATTGATGTTGTGATTGAAAATTAATTGTGTGGTTAAGAAATGCTTAATGTGACTAGTTTTATGTTTTGGAATTTGTCTTGAGCTTAGAGATTTTCTTTGGAAGAGGTAAATAAGTAGTTAAAGTAAAACCAAGAATAGTATTTTCATAAGAGTTTGATAAAAATATAGTTTCCTTGAGTATGTTAATTATTTGCATTCTATTTCATTACTTTTACGACATTTCCATTCCCTACTGAGAACGTGTGGTTTGTTCTCACCCCAAAATTTTCCACCCTTTCAGTGACACAGGTTCGAAGACACAGTGTGAAGCCGGGGCGATTATAGAATTTATTTATGAGTTAAGTGTGAGTTAATTTGCTTTCATAGAGTTCCCTCGCCCTTATTGCTTAAGATTTTTATTTTATACAGAAGGATAGGATTTGTATCTGAGTTTTATTTGAAATCTTTTGTATGACATATATTATTATTAATAATTATATGATTATTATTACTTTGAAATGTTTGATATATGATTTTGATTATCAAAAACAAATTTTTTCTGGAATTTTCTATAAAACTAAATCGCGATATCGAACTAATGGCTCAATAGTAAATAGTTAATAAAGGAAAGCAGGTTGGTAACGCCTTACTTTCGGAAAGATCATGACATTCTGGAAGTTTGGTCGTTACAACAACCACCTCCGTTCTACCTTCGATTGAATGAGTATCTCTTGGATTCCTTAATCAGAATCTTCGTGGTATAAGCTAGAATCCATTGGCAGCATTCTTGAGAATCTGGAAAGTCTAAACCTTGTTTGTGGTATTCCGAGTAGGATTCAGGGATTGAATGACTGTGACGAGCTTCAAACTCATAAGGGTTGGGCATAGTGACAGACGCAAAAGGATCAATGGATCCTATTCCAGCATGAATGAGAACCGACAGTTGATTAGCCGTGCGGTGGCAGTGCACTTGGACCATTTTCACTGAGAGAACGGATGGTAGCCATTGACAACGGTGACCCACCAACACACAGCTTGACATAGGAGGAACCTTGTGTGCGTGAAGAAGAAAACAGGAGGAAAGCAGATATTTAGAAGACAAAGCATCTCCAAAACTCCAACATATTCTCCATTACTGCATAATAAGTATTACTTAATCCATGCTCTCTTGTTCATTTGCAAGTCAACTGATAATCACAATTGATAGCCTGACTAAGAGTTACAGGATAACCATAGCTTGCTTCAAACTAACAATCTCTGTGGGATCGACCCTTACTCACGTAAGGTATTACTTGGACGACCCAGTGCACTTGCGGGTTAGTGGTACGAATTGTGAAAAGTGTGATTCACAATTCGTGTACCAGTGCTTCAAAAAGAAAAATTATATGCAAATCTTAAAAAGTGCACATTTTGTATTGATAGAGTTGTATTTCTTGGTTTTGTTGTGAGTGCAAGTGGGATTGAGGTTGATAAGGAAAAGGTGAAGGCTATTCATGAATGGCCAATGCCCAAGAATGTTTATGAGGTAAGAAATTTTCATGGTTTAATTGGGTTTTACGGGAGATTTGTGAAAATTTTTTCTACCATAGTTGCGTCTCTCATAGAGGTTATCAAAAATGATGTTGGGTTTAAATGGGAAAAGGAACAAAAAATTGCATTTCATACCCTAAAAGATTATTTGTGTTCTGTCCCTATTCTTGTTTGACCTAATTTTGATTAAACCTTTGAGATCGAATATGATACTTTTAGGATTAGTATAGGTGCTGTTTTAATGTAGAAAAAACGAGCCATTGCCTTCATTAGTGAAAAGTTGAATTTAGTTGAGCGCAAATATTCAACTTATAATAAAGAATTATATGCTTTGGTTCGAGCTTTGGAGGTTTAGCAACACTACCTTTTATCTAAAGAGTTTGTGATTCACACGGATCATGAATCTTTGAAGCACCTAAATGGACAAGGTATGCTTGATAAAAGACATGCTAAATGAGTGAAATTTATTGAGACATTTCTATATGTGATTGTCTTTAAACAAGGTAAAGAGAATATACTTGTTGATGCTTTATCTAGGAGGTATGCTTTGATTACTACACTTACTTCTAAGTTGTTAGAATTTGAGTTTTTAAAGGAGTTGTATGCCACTGATTCTGACTTTTCTGCTATTTATGCCTCTTATGAACATGGTGCATTTAACAAATTTCTTAGACATGAAGTTTTCTGTTTCATGGTAATAGAATTTATGTGCCTGCTTGTTCTATTAGGTAGTGTTTGGTTGATATCCATGTCTTAATGAGACATGGACATAGTGACACATGTCTGCTGTTTGGTTTGGTGAGACACAGATTTTTGATGGACACGGAGACACTAAATTTGTGTACCTTCAATTTGATGAGACACTGAGACAAAACTTGTGAGACACTAATTTTTTACTCTTTTACCTTTATTCAATTTTTAAATTTTCAAAATTTGTCCTTTTATTTCTCCAAATATTTCTTTTTTTACTTCCTCTTTTAGATTCTACAACCAAATTTGTTCTCCTGTTTTCTTCAAAAAAATTTATACATTTATTTTTTTATTTATTTGAATTTTAATTAATCTTTGATATATTTTAGGCTTTGGGTTTTTATTTTTTTCTAAAAAAAGTGTACATTTAATATTTGAATGATAATTTGAGATGATATTAGAAGAAAAAAATACAGGAAGAAATAAAAATTCAATGTTGATGACATGTAGCGTTTGAGGTGATGGGTGTGCAATGGTGTTGGTAAAATTTGTGGTTGAATGAAAGGTAATTCAGTCTTTTTCAAATATTTATGTCTTGTTCATTATTTTTACCAAACACAATAAATAGACACAAATATTTTATGTCTATGTATTTAGTGTCTGTGTCTGTGTCTTTGTGTGTCTCATCCTATACATCAACCAAACGGAGCCTTAGGGACTTACTTGTTCTTAAATCACATAATGGGGATTTGATGTGTCATTTTGGTGTATATAACACATTGAATGTCTTATCTGAACATTTTTACTAGCCACACATGCGTAGAAATGTTAAAAGATTTTTTGCTAAGTGTATTACATGTGAACAGGCTAAATCTAAGTTGTTACCACATGGTTTGTATACTCCCTTACTTGTTCCTTTACATCCGTGGGTTGATATTTCTTTAGATTTTATTTTTGTTTTGCCTCGTGATGCGACTCGGGGGTTGCGTCGGTAAAGAATTTCTCAATAAAGTCGCGTTGAAAGTATAGCTCTACCAACAACAATCCTCGAGTATCAAATTTAGAAAGGGATTTGGTTGTCACAAGTTCAACCCCAATAGAAATAACCGAAGTATTCAAATCTCGGGTCGTCTCACAAGGAATGGGCAAACATGTGCTTTAACATTGGTTATAAATCTGGGGTTGTGAGTCATGAGCAAGAAATTAAACTATGAATCTTAACAAGCAAGTAATCTTAAATTGCAAGAAACTAATTTAAATAACTAAGCAAGATGTGAGCAATTCTAAACTAATGAGATAACATCCAATGTAATTCTACACCAAACTAAACAATTAACTATAACTAAGACAAAGCAATCAAGAATTTTGGGTTTTCAAATAGGAATGATAAAAGCAACTCTTGGCTAGGCATGGGAATTGGGGTCACTATCCTTGTCTAATAAACATATCTTGACAATTATGAGGAACCAAACTCATTAAGTCTGCTTCTAAAACTTGAAGTACGTTAAATGGTTTGGTCAACATCAACCCATAAGGTCTAACCTACCTACTAATTGACTTAGTAGTAGGTTAGGGTCAATGGCTATCAAATTGACCACTAAGGGTTTCCAAATCATCAAATCTATTAGACCCAATGACTCAAGTTTACCCAATTCCCTTAGACTAGGCCAAGAGTAAAGAGAACTACTCCATAATCAAAGTAAACAATTCATCAAACACATGGTAAGCATTAACAAAAGACATGTTCAAATCGCAATTAAATTGAAATCAACAAGTACCCACTAACAATTATCAACATACAATTACTCAAACAACACAATTAATCATAGAAATCATCAATGTAACATCAACAAGTCAAGATTCACAACATTCATGAAATGGGTATAAAATGACAATTGATAAGAATTCATAAAACTAACACAAGATCTAAGCAAATTATACTAAGGGATTCAAATTAAGCAATTAAAACTAGTAATTAACAGGATCTAATTTAGAATTCAACAAGAGAAGATCAAATTAAAGCTAGATCTAGAGAGGAACAAGGGTTTCTCTCTCTAGAAGAACAAAGAACCAAAAACTAGCTAAAAATTGTGTCTAAGTGTAAAATGAATGATCCCCCCTTTCCCCCTAGCATCCTTGGGTCTTTTCCATGCAGAAACAGCTTGAATTTGGGCCTGATGAGCCTCAGAAATCACCAGGCATAATTTCTTTTAATGAGGTCATGTGCAGCTTTCCGCGCGTGTGCACCATGCGTGCGTGCATGCCGATTGCTTTTGTGATCCACGCGTACGTGCCAGGTGCGCGTGCGCATTGGTGGAAATTCTCTGGCCCGCGCGGATGCATCCATCCTTGCGCGCCGCTCCCAGCTATCCTCATCCACGCGTGCACGTGGAGTGCGCGTGCGCGCCACTGCTGAGTTTCCCAAAATCCAAATCTTCATGTTCCTTCCTCTTGTGCATGCTTTCTTTCTCTCTTCTAGGCCATTCTTGCCCTATTAATTCTGAAATCACTCAACAAATACATCACGGCATCGAATGGAAATAAAAGAGGATCAAAATATATCAATTCTAAGGCAAAATAAGCATGTTTTTCATCATGGAGCAATATTAAGAAGGAAACACAAAACTATGCATTTCTTGGGAATAAGTGTGAGAAATATTGACAAAAACCCCCAAATTCTACACAATATAAACCACAAAATTGGGGTTTATAAAATCTCCCCACACTTAAACCAAGCATGTCGTCATGCTTAAAATAAAAAGACCAAAGATCATGGTGAGAAAGGGTTTATGAAATGCAAACTACCTAAGTGAATGCATGCAACTAATGTAAAATCATCTATCTACTTGGTCAAGGGTAAATCTATCCGCCAAGAACACATGTGAGCATATAGGGTGAAAATGATATGTAGTTCATGAATCCTACCAAATTGAACATTACTATGAAGTGCATATAACTTGCTGGATGAACGCTTGTGAAAGCTGGGAACAAGGAGTTGAGCATCGAGCCTTCACTGGAAGTGTATCCGCTCTATTCGCTCAAGTGTATAGGGTTCGTCACTCAATCCTCTTCTAATCATGCTTTCCAAGATTTGTATTCATCTAACAATCAACAATTACTTAATGCATGCTTACAAGTATCATGAGGTCTTATTCATGGGTTGTAATGGGGCTAGGGTGAAGGTAAGGATGTATATGGTCAAGTGAGCTTGAAATTTGAGTCCTTGATTAACCTAGAATCCCACTAGACACATAGAACAACCTATACAACTATAATATATTACCTAGCTACCCTTGAGTTTCACTTTTTTGCATACTCTTGCATTCTTTTCAATTCACATCCCATATGCATTGTTTTTATTACTTTGTCTTGGGGCATTTTTGTCCCCTTTTGTTGCTCTCTCTGTTTTTTTAATCCCTTTTTTCTTGGGATTTTATGTACAAAAAATTTTAATGCATATGGTTTAATCATTCAATACATGAGTATGTTCCCAAATCCTAGAATTTTCAATTACAACTACAATACACCTCTTTATATCTACCCAAATTTCCCAAGTATACCCTCCCAATTAATTGATACACATCTCCACTTACCTAAGCTAATCAAGGATCCAAATTTAGGGACATTCATTGTTTTTCGCTTAGGGTTGTTGATGTGCTCTTTTTAAGAACAAAGAGGGTTTATCATAGGCTCAAAATTGGTTAGCAATGGTAGATAAAAGGGTTAAGGCCGTTTGGGAAAGGTGACTATTGAAATGATGGCCTCAATCATGTAAATTCATTCATACACAAAGTAATGGACATATAGAATCAGACAAAGCAAGGATTACAATCATAGAGAGAGAAATATGCACACAAGAATAGGAAATAATGGTTAGAAGATGTAACCATGCAATAGGATCAAAACTTACATGCTTGTGTTCTTAGCTCAATCACTATGTTCCAAAATACATTCTTAAAGCAAGTTTGCCACAAAAAAGTTTCAAAATTTGGTAGGGTACCCCAAAATACAGTTTCTTGGGGAAGAAGTTATTATTTTGACCAAGCAACTCTATAGAAACTAACTATCATGCAAGGAGTATTTACAAACAAGATTAACTACACATGCAATGCATTGACTACTAAACAAAAGATAAATCCATGGGTGTTGAAAGGAAGAGATTGTTACCCATGGAGATCGGTCAAACGATGATGCCAGGGCATCTTGGCCAGTTTCACTGACCTTTTCTTTACTGTTTTTAGGTTAGTTTCATACATTTCTTTAGGAAATAAGCTAGTTTTGGGTAAATATTCACTTATGCCTTGACTCAAGCATACATTGTGCATTTTACATGATTTCATGAGGATTTTGCATAAGTTTAGTGACAAATATTATGTTGCATTACTCATGACTTGGACTAGAGCTTTGATGCACTTTGTTGCTTGATTTCAGGACCAAAAAGAAGCAAGAAAAGGGGAGGTAACTTACAAGATTAATGAGAAAAGTGATTGCCAATAACACTCTCAAAAAGCCATCAATGCCCACGTTAGAGAGTCACGTTAACCAAGTTAACGTGAACTCTAACGTGGAGAAGAGAAGTTGAAGCCAACGTTAGTGACACTCAACATTGTCATTAACGTTGGCAATTACTCATAAGTGGCCACGTTAGAAGCCACGTTAACCTAGTTAACGTGGCCTCTAACGTTAAAGGGGGGGAAGAGAAGCCAACGTTAGTGACACTCAACATTGTCACTAACGTTGGCCTATGGTGCAAAGTACCACGTTAACTCCCACGTTAACTTGGTTAACGTGGGAACTAACGTAGAGGATGAAGAGTTGTCGACAACGTTAGTGACACTCAACATTGTCACTAACGTTGAAGCAACCACACAACCCCAAGAGTCACGTTAACTTCCTCGTTAACTTGGTTAACGTGGAAGCTAATGATGAGAAATGAAGGATGAGCCAACGTTAGTGACACTCAACATTGTCACTAACGTTGGGATGGCTAAAAGATGGCCACGTTAGAAGCCACGTTAACCTAGTTAACGTGGACTCCAACGTGAGACCTAGGGGCACATTGGAACGTTAGTGACAATGTTGAATGTCACTAACATTCTCGAAGGATGGCAAAGGCCACGTTAACCTAGTTAACGTGAGCTTTAACGTGAAGCAAAAAGGGGCACAATGGAACGTTAGTGACAATGTTGAGTGTCACTAACATTCTCGAAGGTTGACAAGGCAACGTTAAAAGCCACGTTAACCTAGTTAACGTGGGTTTTAACGTGAGGCAAAAGGGGTGCATTGGAACGTTAGTGACAATGTTAAGTGTCACTAACGTTCCCAAACTTGGACTTTCACTAAATGATTAACACTCCTTACGCCCTGAGCTTAAGTCTCTGCCCACTCCGCACTTTATCTCTGCAAGTAAAGCCAAGCCCAAATAAAGAAAGGAACTGCTTCAAACTCAAGATCCAAAGGCCCAAGACTTGAAGAGTAAACTAGAAGCTAAGAAGAGTAGTATATATAGGAGTAGCTTTGAATTGTAAAGGAGTTCTAGAGGCTGAAGAACTACTCTCTGTATTTTACTTTCTTTGCAATTTCTAGTTTTATGATGTATTCTCCATCTTTGTTTTCATCTTCAAGAGCTATGAACAACTAAACCCCTTTCATTGGGTTAGGGAGCTCTGTTGTAATTTGATGGATCAATACTAATCTTCATTGTTCTTCTTCTATCTTTCCTCTTGATTTTACTTGAAAGCTTTCGGTCTTCATCCAATTGAGTAGTTATCTTGGAAGAGAAGCTATTCAAACTTGGATCTCTTTTGAACCTTGGAAGAGGAATGAAGAGATCAAGCTAGAAATACTTTCTCATGCTGGACCAAATTGCGTTTGGATGGGTATGTGACTGTAACCCTCTCAATACTTGGTTTGGGAAATGCATGTGGTATAATCAGTGACCATACTTCATCTATTCTCATGAGCAATTGACCAAGGAATTGGCTATTGATCAAGATTTGAGAGACTGAATTGCAAGAAATTGCAATTCAATCACTTAAGATTGCTAAGGAGATCAATGAGTGCATTGATTGAGGAAGAGATAAAAATGAACTTGATCTGGAGAATTGCAACATCTCCTAAGCCCAATGAACTCCCTATCTCTGATCTTACCCATTCTCTTTAATTTCTGCGATTTACTTTTATGAGCAAAGCCCCTATTCCCATTTACAATTCTGCAATTTATTTTCAGTCATTTACTTCCAGTCCTTTAATTCTAGCATTTACTTTTCTGTTATTTACATTCCCGCCATTCTATTTTCTGTAACTCTCAACCCAAATTCTGGACTCGCTCAACTAGAACATTCTTCTAATTAAAGTTGCTTGATCAATCAATCCCTGTGGGATTCGACCTCACTCTATTGTGAGTTTTTACTTGACGACAAATTCGGTACACTTGCCGAAGGGAGATTTGTTAAGAGACAAGTTTTCTGTGCATCAAACGACCTCCTCACACTTAGAAATTAGCACGGTCCTCTGTGCTACCAACAATGCGCAAAGGACGGTCGGGACCGGAACCTTCACTATCCCCTCCTTCAGAGCTCCCATCGCTTGGGTTTGAGGTGGATGTGAATATTTCGGGTTCCTCCATGCTAGGGGTGACACAATGCAGAAGCTTCTTGATATAAGTATATCGGCGTTGGTTGCACCGCTCATATCTATCAAGCTTCCGGTATAGATCTTCTATCCTTTGGTGTATGGATCTTTGCCGTGGTGGTGATGATGATGTGGAAGGAATAGTAGTTGGGAGGGTTATGTCAAGGCTTAGGTTGTTCATAGGAAGATGTAAGTATTTTCTGCTTGGGACCACATTGCCCTTAGCCAAAATTATAGCCTTCGTGTCCATATATTCCCAAGGAACACCCGCAGCAACAACTAAATCAGATGCCAATGTTGGAAATGGCAAATTGCCCCGGGCGTGGACTTGTCCCATCGCTTGCTTGACAAGAAGCAGAATGTTCACCGGTCTTTCCGTGAGAACACACCAAATAAGCAAGGCGAGATCCGCCGTGAAGGACGACTTGTGGGTGCTAGGTAGCACATAGTGAGATAGGATCTGGGCCCAAGCTCTAGCTTTCATAGTGAGAAAACGAGCGTCAATGCACTTGGGCCTCATCCGGAGTCGACCGTGGATCCAAAATGCCTCTGGTTCAGCAATGACTTGGAGGATCAAGTCCCAATCAAATCCAAACTTTTCTCGCTGACGTAAGACCTCTTGGTAGCCATCTATATCACTTGGCACCGGTAGGACATTAAGCACATGCTGAATAGCCTCTTCTGAAATTGATACTTGCTTCCGGCGCATGTATACCGATTGAAGAGAGGGAAGATGGTAGTTAGTGTAGAATTCTACCACCCATGAGAGGTTGATCTCTCGTGGTTTTCTCAAAAGAAACTCCCATCCTTGCCGTTCAATATGGGGTAAGATACAAGGAGCAACCTTGTCCAGCGGAGCGAGTAGATGCTCGGCATGATAGTTCCTTTCAACCATGGCGGGGAACACAAGTTCACAGAAGCGGTTAGGGAACCTTGAAGAATCCTTTGCCGGTTTGCTCTTCTCATTCTCGTCAATAGGAGCGGGTGTTTTCGCCTTCTTAGATAGGGGTTTGGCTCCTAATGAGGAGTGCGCCTTAGAGTTTGATCTTTGGGGTGTCCTCTTTGTGGCCGGTTTCCTTGGAGCTTTCTCCTTGCCTCTCTTGGTGGCCATCCTGAGAAAGGATGGAAAACAGGAAAACATTAAACTCAAAGAATCAATTTAACAAGATCATGCAAGCGAAAGACGGTGCCCAAAAGAAATATTGCAATAAAGTGATTATAAAAGCATGGGTCACAACACTTGGCATGGGATGCAAGAGGAAGTAAAGCATGCAATAAGGCATGAGAAGAATGATCTCAAGCATCCATAACAAAAAGCAAGTCATGTTCAATGAGTATCTAATTGGTAGGTAATAAGCAAAGTGCACTCAATACATTTATAAGAAAGCAAGTGAATAAGGAGAAGCACCAAATTGAAAGTACATGATAAAAATAAACCAAAACGGCATTCATGCATTTCCTCAAATACTTGGCGTGCAATTATCAAGCAATGGGCAATTATGAGATACTCAACCAATTTGGAGCCCAAAATGAAACATCAATCATCACATAAGCATCACATATTGACAAAGATAAGAGAAGATGACAAAAGATCTATTAAGGCAAATTAAGCTCAAATTCACATCCATGGAAAAATAAGGAAAAGTAAGCAAATAAAAAGTAAGTAGTATAATCATGCAACTAAAAAGAGAGACTAAGTAAATCAACAAGAACAAGAAGAATCTAACTAGAAGAAGAAATTATGCAAAGAAAGTAGTAGATGAGATGTGGAAGAAGTAGAACCTTGAGAAGTGGAAAAGAACAAGGTAGAATTTTCTTTTGTGAAGATGAGAAAGAAATAGAAGAGATGTAGTGCCACCAGAAGAGGTGGTGGTCGCCGGTGAATGGCCGGAGACGGTGGTGAAGTATGGAGGAAGAAAAGGAATAGAAGAGTGGTGATGGAGAAAGAAGAAGAAAAAAGAAGAAAAGAGATGAGAAAGGGGGGTAGAATAGGGCGCGCCAGTTTTTAAACTGGTTCGCGCGACTGACGCGCGCGTGCACAGTGCACTAGCGCGTCGGTGAAGGTTGAGCAAGGGACGCGTACGCGTCAATGGCGCTGACGCGCGAGATCAGTTGTGCCCCTGGCATGGAGTTGGCACAAAGTAGGCCCAACTCTCGGGTGAGTTGTACCAAGGTGGTCATGCAGCACAGGCGCATGGACGCGCACCTTGCGCAGACGCGTGCCTGAGTGGGTTGGTGACCGGCGCGGGCGCGCGCAGTGCACGGACGCGTCGGTGTGGGTACAAGTGTGGCATAAGTGTGGCACAACTCTCTAGTTTTTGTACCAGAGAGGTCAGATTGCACCATCGGCGTGCGCGCGCACAGTGCGCTTGCGCGTCAATGGCTAAATTACAAAGGGTGTGTACGCGGCAAGCACGCGGACGCGTGGGTGCCTGGCGTGAGATGGGCACAAAGTGGGCATGACTCTCGGGTGTTTGGCCCAGGAGTATAAAATCCACCACCGGCGCGCGCGCGCAAGGTGCGCTGGCGCGTCAGTGCCCTTTTTTCCTTTTTCCTCCTTTTTTTTTCATAGCAAAAGCTATTCTAACACATTCTTGGTAGGTGTTTAAGTTAGCAGTTAAAGAGAACACTTCACAATTTCATGCATTATTCAAAATATGGCATTCTCTCTACTTCAACAATTCATCCATACCAAAATGGTGAGAACTCTATGAACATCCTATCTATTCAACAGGAACAATAAAGGCTAGAAATCCTCTGTAATCAACAACATCAAAAAATCACAAAATTCACAAAAAAATCTAGAGCTAAAAGCAATAATGTACACAAGGAAGATCTTACCACGGTGGGGTGCCTCCCACCAAGCACTTTTCTTTAACGTCCTTAAGTTGGACGGTCCTTTGCTTAAGCTTCCTCTCTCTTTGGTGCATCCTCCAATAAGAACACCTCTAGCTCTTTTGGAAGCTTGTAGCCATGGTACTTCTTCACTCTATGTCCATTCACCTTGAAAGTTGCTTCACTTTTAGGATCAAACAACTCCACCACTCCATAGGGCTTTATCTCCTTCACCTTGAAAGGTCCTTCCCATCTAGAGCGGAGCTTGCCAGGCATGAATCGAAGCCTCGAGTTGTAGAAGAGAACCTCATCACCTTCTTGAAAGTCCTTCTTCCGGATGTGATGGTCATGAAATGCTTTAGTCTTTTTTTTGTAGATCCAGGCATTCTCATATGATTCGTTCCTCAAACACTCAAGCTCCTCTAGCTGTAATTTCCTAGCTTCACCCGCCTTGGTCAAATCCATGTTGTTCTACTGCTTTACCGTCTAATAGGCTCTATGCTCAATTTTCACCGGAAGGTGGCATGCCTTACCATAGACAATCCGGAAGGGACTCATCCCTAACGGAGTCTTGTAGGCCGTTCTATACGCCCAGAGTGCTTCTCCTAACCGGAGGCTCCAATCCTTCCTTTGTGGATTGACCACCTTCTCCAAGATTCTCTTAATCTCCCGGTTGGACACTTCCGCTTGTCCGTTGGTTTGTGGGTGATAAGCAATAGCAACCTTATGCAACACTCCATAGCGCTTGAGCAATGCCTCTACTTTCCTGTTACAAAAGTGGGATCCTTAGTCGCTTACGATTGCTCGTGGTAACCCATAACAGCATACAATATTATTCCTAACAAAAGAAATGACAGTATTGGCGTCGTCAAGGCGGGTAGGTATTGCTTCTACCCACTTTGACACGTAGTTAACCGCTAACAGAATATACAGATACACACTGGAGTTGGGAAACGGTCCCATAAATTCAATGCCCCATACATCAAATATCTCACAGAATAACATAGGTTGCTGAGGCATTTCATTCCTTTGGGATGTGTTTCCCGACTTTTGACACTGATGGCAAGACACACAGAACCAGTTAGCATCCTTGAATAAGGTTGGCCACCAGAATCCACAATCCAACATCTTTTTAGCGGTCCTTTGTGGGCCAAAGTGACCACCACATTCGGACGAATGGCAAGCTTCAAGAATGGGTTGGATTTCAGACTCTGGGACACATCTTCAAATTACTTGGTCCATTCCCCTCTTCCACAAATGAGGGTCATCCCAAATATAGTATTTGGAATCACTCCTCAACTTATCCCTTTGGTGTTTAGAAAAGTTGGGAGGGAAGAGTTTTGCAACCAAGTAGTTCGCCATTGGGGCAAATCAAGGAAAACTATCCGTTACAGCATGCAAACTATCCAATGGGAATGAGTCATTGATCGGAAATGGGTCAAATTTTAAATTCTCAATGCGGCTTAAATGATCTGCAACCAGGTTTTCAGATCCACTCCGGTCCCTAATCTCAATGTCGAATTCTTGAAAAAGCAAGATCCAACGTATGAGTCTAGGCTTTAACTCATTCTTTGTCAATAAGTACTTTAAAGCTGCATGATCTGTGTATACCACTATCTTTGATCCTACCAAAAAAGATCTGAATTTATCTAAAGCATGAACAATAGCTAGGAATTCTTTTTCAGTAGTGGTATAGTTGGATTGTGCTGCATCTAGTGTTTTAGAAGAGTAAGCAATGACATAAGAGAGTTTACCATCGTCCTGTGCAAGTGCGGCACCTACAGCATGGTTTGACACATCGCACATTATCTCGAATGGCAACGTTCAGTTGGGGCCTCGCACAATCGGTGCTGTGGTCAAAACTCTCCTTAGCTCTTCAAAAGCTTTCACACATTCACTGTCAAACTCAAAGTCCATATCTTTTTGGAGTAGGTGCGACAATGGCAAAGCAATCTTGCTGAAATCTTTGATAAAGCGCCTATAGAATCCTACATGTCCTAAAAACGAGCGAACCTCCCACACAGATGAGGGGTGAGGTAAAGTGGTGATAACATTGACCTTGGCTGGGTCTACAAAAATGCCTTCATGAGATACTACATGTCCCAACACTATACTTTTTCTTACCATAAAGTGACACTTTTCAAAATTCAAGACAAGGTTAGTGTCAATACATCTAGCTAAGACCTTGGCCAAGTTATCTAAGCAACAATTAAATGAAGTTCCATAAACACTGAAGTCATCCATAAAGACTTCCAGACAATTCTCCATTAGATCGGAAAAGACACTCGACATACACCGCTGAAAAGTAGCAGGTGCATTACATAGTCCAAATGGCATCCTTTTATAGGCAAAGGTGCCAAACGGACAAGTGAATGTGGTCTTTTCCTGATCTTCAGGAGCAATGTGAATCTGGAAGTAACCAGTGAATCCATCAAGAAAACAATAATGGGATTTACCCGCCAAACGGTCCAACATCTGATCGATAAAGGGCAAAGGGTAGTGGTCCTTTCTTGTAGCGGCGTTCAATCTTCTATAATCAATGCACACTCGCCACGCATTTTGTACTCTCTTGGTGACCACTTCACCATCATCCTTTTTAACCGCAGTGATGCCCGATTTCTTGGAAATAACCTGGACCGGGCTCACCCATTCACTGTCAGAAATTGGGTATATGATACCCGCATCAAGTAACCTAGTGACCTCCTTCTTTACCACATCGAGGATAGTTGGGTTGAGCCTTCTTTGCGGTTGCCTAACCGGTCTAGCTCCCTCTTAGAGAAATATACGATGCATGCACTTGCGAGGATCAATCCCCACAATATCGGCTAGGCTCCATCTAATTGCTTTCTTATACCTTCTTAGAACATCTAGGAGCTTTTCTTCTTCTTCACTCGAAAGCTCAGTAGCGATAATCACCTGAAACTTTTGGTTGTCCTCTAAGAAAGCATACTTCAAATGAGGTGGAAGAGGCTTCAATTCACTCTTTGCCTCAAGTTGAGGTTCCTTTTCATCAAGCTCACGGAGTTTATTCTCAACAACTTTCTCATGTTCATCCTCTTGGTCATCCGTCTCTTCAACAATAGGGTAGCATAGCTTGTTGTGGTCTTCTTCTTGCACTTCAACTACCACTTCATCAATTACATCACATCAGAGAATGGAATGCTCTTTGGGATGATGCTTCATGGCTTCTTCCAAATTGAACTTGATAGTCTTGTCTCCACCTCAAAAGAATATATGCCGGTGAAGGCATCTAACTTAAATTTAGAGGTCTTGAGGATGGGTCCACCAAGTAAGACGGAGGATGAGCTTCTATTTTCTGTTGGAGGCATTTCAAGGATGTAAAAGTCAACCGAAAAAACCAAATCCTCGATCGCCACAAGTACATCTTCGGCTATTCCTATCACCGTGATCATGCTTTTATCAGCTAAGGCAAACCTCGCCGCCGACTTTTTAATGGAGCTAAATTCAACCGCACAAAGATAGAAAGCGGCATGATGCTTACACAAGCTCCCAAGTCACACATACAATCATGAAAAGTGCACCCACCAATACAACAAGACACCAAACAAGGTCCAGGGTCACCACATTTCTTTGGAATAGGTTCCATCAAGGAAGAAATTGAACTACCCAAGGATAATGTCTCCAATTCTCCTATCATATCCTTGTGTGTACACAAGTCTTACAAAAATTTTGCATACTTTGAAATTTATTGGATAGCATCAAGAAGTAGTATGGTTACCTCAACCTTCTTGAACACTTGAAGCATGTTCAAATCAAATTCCAGCATTTTCTTTGCTTTCTTCACCATGGAAGGGAATGGAATAGGAATGGACTCATCCACTATAGCTTTCCTCTTGGGTTTCTTGAGGCTTACTCCTTCTTTCTCATGCCTTTTGTCTACCACCTCTTCTTCATGTGGAGCTTCAACAACCACTTCTTCCTCATGAATGTCTTCCATGACCCTTGGAGGTATCTCCTCCAATGTAGTCCCCGACCGTAGAGTGATGGCGTTGAGACCGCCCTTTGGGTTTAGTTGGGGTTGGGATGGAAGGTTAGAAGAGCTTGAGGGATGGTTGGTGTTGTTGTTAGGGGTTGAGGGTTGGTTTGACATGGCCATCTTTGAGAGCATGTTGGTGAGGTTAGCCAATTGAGCGCCCAAGGCATCAAATTGAGCCTTATTGCTCTCGTCCCGTTTCTCCATGGAGGCTCTAAGCTCATCAACTTAATTATTGAAAAATGGAGGAGTTTAGTTGGATTGTTGTCTATGGTGTGGTGCTTGGTACTTGGTGTAGTTGTTTTGGTTTTGGTTGGAGTGACCTTGGTTGGCTTGGTAGTTGGTGTTGTTATGGTGATATTGGGATGAAGATTGGTTGTTGTTATGATGAGAAGAAGAGTTGTTCCATTTTTAATTTTGATTGCTCCCTTGTGCATTATCCCTCCACCCTTGATGTTGATTACCACCATGAGGGTAATTGTTTTGACCTTGAGGAGGATAGGGTGGACGGTTGTTGTAATTCACATTGGCCACTACAAGAGCATGTTCCTCTTGAATTTGATGGCATTGATCGGTGTAATATGTGGTGCTAGAGCACAAACCATAAATCCTAGGAGGGCCTTCAAGTTGAGCAACTAGAGGTGGGGCTTAGACGGCTTGGATGGAGTAGTATTCCTTTTGGTCCTTTTGTATTTGCGTGAGGATGGTGGTCATATCCCCAAGTGCTTTGGTTAGGCTTGATTCAGAAGGGGATGGTTCTACCACACCTTTGAGAGGATTACTTCTCACCCTTGTATGTTGTGTAGCCTCGGCAACATCCTTTATCAAATTCCAAGCTTCTCCCTCCGTCTTGTTTTTCGAAAGAGAACCACCACTAGAAGCGGTGAGCAATCTTTTATCTTCCACACAAAGACCTCCGGTGAAGTAGCTAATGAGCAAGTAAGTGTTCATTTCATGAGTGGACAAGATTCTAATAGCCTCTTGAACCGAGACCAATACTCATACAAACTCTCTTGGTCTTTTTGCATTATACCCGAAATCTCCTTTCGGATGTAGTCGGTCTTCTCCGGTGGGAAGAATTTATCTAGAAACTCTCTTCTCAAGAAATCTCAATTAGTTGCAATCTCATCCGGTAGCGAATAAAAACATGTCTTTGCTTGCTGATGTGTATTTTTGGAAAACGAATTCCCAAACACACAAATCTAACCGGCAAGTATACCGGGTCGCATCAAGTAGTAAAACTCACTTAGAGTGAGGTCGATCCCACAGGGATTGATGGATCAAGCAACTTTAGTGAGTGATTAGTTTAGTCAAGCTATCATTGAGTGAATTGTGTGAATTTGTAGCCAACAGAATGTAAATGACAAGGAATTTAAAATTGCAGAAAGTAAATTGGACAAAAACTTAAAGAGCAAGAAATGTAAATTGGCAAAATCTTAAATGACAAGAAATATAAATTGCATGAAATGTAAATGGGAGTGGGTGCTGGAAATTAAATAAAGCAATAGATCAAGGCTTAGAGCAACTGCAGAAAGCTTAAATTGCTGGAAAGTAAACTGAGAGCAATGTAAATAGAGAAGCAAAATTGCAGTGAATCAGAATTTTGAGCAATTGCAGAGGAATTTAAAATTGTGCAGGAAATGTAAATGAGATTTGCAGCAAGCTTAATGTAAATTAAATTGAGGAACCAAACAGAAAGTGAAATGCAGCTCAATTGCAATAACTAAAGGAAAGTTGAAGATCTCGGGGGTTGGATGAGACTAGAGACCAAGTCTAGATCTCAATTCTTTCCTTGATCCAACAGAGAATAATTGCAGAAGAAAATAGAGAGGAAAGCAGTAAGACAATTTAGATCCAAATCACAATTCCTTGAAATTATGCAGACGAGTAAACAGAGAGAATTCTCAAGGTGAGATTAAAACAGAATTTCTTCAATTCTCAACCCAAGATTCAAAACAAAAATGAAAACTAAGAGAGGGAACTCTCAAATCCTAATGCTCCCTAGTGCTCTCTGATGGAGCTCGCCTCCTTCTAAAAATGAAAATGATGCCTTATATAGGTAAAATGAAAATGAAAATGAAATTGAAAACAAATTAAATTTCAAAAATGAAAAATCCTAATCTAACCGATCTTTGTGCCTATAAGTGATGTCAATTAGGCTTTGCTTGCTTTGGAGTGGAATTGGGTTGAAGATGGATTCGGATGGCCTTGGTCTTGAGGAGAAATCTGCGTGCAAATTGGATTGTTGAGCAATTCACGTTTGAGTCAACGTTTGAGGCAAACGTTGACTCAAACGTCTTCGTGAAACCCATTATGCAGATGGCCTTTCTCAAGTAGCTCTTCTAGCCAACGTTTGGCCTAACGTTTGAGGCAAATGTTGGCGCAAACGTGGCTCATTTAAATCATCAATCAGGGGTGCTCTTCCATGCTCAAAGGTGGCCAACGTTTGACCTCACGTTTTAGGCAAACGTTGGCGCAAACGTTGGGAACATTGCCAGTTTTGGAGGCTCGAACGTGCAGTCCACCCCATACTATTATATATCGTTGGAAAGTCCTGAATGTATACATTCCAATGCCATTATAAGCGCATCATTTGGAGCTCCACAGCTCGAGTTATACTCCATCGAAGGTGCAGAGGTCAGCTGGCCTTACTACAGGTTGGTGTCATGTCTGTTTATGCACTTTTCGAGGCAGTTTTCTCCCTCAATTTTTATGTCCACCATGTAGTGCCATATATGCTTGGAAAGCTCTTGATTCCTACTTTCCAATGGTTTTGGAATAACCTCATTTGGAGCTCTGTAGCTCAAGTTATTCTTGTTGGAAGTATACCCCTTCAGGCTGTGGGGAGCAACGTTTCTAGCAAACGTTGGCGCAAACGTTATTTGCCACTTGCATTAAACATTTTCATGCATGCATGCATATGGCATTGATGCATGTGCCAAGGCTTCATGGTCATGGGCCACGCTTTTAAAGGCGTGGCCTAAGGTTCCAAAGCGTGCTCAATCTTCAAAGCGTGCCCAAAATTCCTCTTTTCTTCTTTTTAGCTTATTTTATGCCCTTTTTGCTTCTTTTTCTTCTTATTTCCTACAAAATTTATCAAATCAAAAGATTAAGGAAATATACCATTTAAGCCCAAAAGAATGTAATAATTAAGCACTAATTATCAATTTCTTGCATGAAAAAGCATAGAAAAATATGACATGGTGACATGTCATCACTTGCCCTTCAAGAGAGAAAGGAACGGTAAAAACCACGATAGCCACCTCATCGGTTCCATGCCTTCGAGCCGTAGAACAAGGAACTTGAAAATCCTTTAGATTTTGGATGGGGTCTTGACCCGGCAACCCATGATATTTAGGAAGTAGATGTATCAAGCTACTCTTCAACTCAAAGTTTGGATCAAGGTTAGGATACCTTACTTGCAACGGTTGAAGTATGATATCCGGAGCTCCTTGCTCATGCAAAGTGATCCGACGTGGCTCCGTCATGTGTGGCTCACCTGTAGGATGCAAAGATGTATTATTAGTGCCAGCAGAAGAATAGGAAGTAGCGGACTCCAAGTCACTCTCGGTACCGCCTAGTGATTCGGTATGTTCCTCAAGAGAGGCCGAAGTACTAGCCGTATAATCCAACCGCCGTCTAGCTTGCCGAGTGTGTAACAAAGTTCTTTCAATCTCAGGGTCAAACTCGGCTAAGCTAGAATTCGGTTGAGACTGAGTCATCAAACTTGAGAGTCATAACACACAAACAAAAGAAATTTAAACTAAAGCTAAGTATTGAAAGAAAGTAAACTATCTACAATATTCACATATTCACATAACCAATATCAAGGCATATGTTGTAACCATTTCCCGGAAATGACGCCAAAAATTTGATGCGACTCGGGGGTTGCGTCGGTAAAGATTTTCTCAATAAAGTCGCGTTGCAAGTATAGCTCTACCAACAACAATCCTCGAGTATCAAATTTAGAAAGGGATTTGGTTGTCACAAGTTTAACCTCAATAGAAATAACCGAAGTATTCAAACCTCGGGTCGTCTCACAAGGAATGGGCAAACATGTGCTTCAACATTGGTTAGAAATCCGGGGTTGTGAGTCATGAGCAAGAAATTAAACTATGAATCTTAACAAGCAAGTAATCTTAAATTGCAAGAAACTAATTCAAATAACTAAGCAAGATGTGAGCAATTCTAAACTAATGAGATAACATCCAATGTAATTCTACACCAAACTAAACAATTAACGATAACTAAGACAAAGCAATCAAGAATTTTGGGTTTTCAAATAGGAATGATAAAAGCAACTCTTGGCTAGGCATGGGAATTGGGGTCACTATCCTTGTCTAATAACCATATCTTGACAATTATGAGGAACCAAACTCATTAAGTCTACTTCTAAACTTGAAGTACGTTAAATGGTTTGGTCAACATCAACCCATACGGTCTAACCTACCTACTAATTGACTTAGTAGTAGGTTAGTGTCAATGGCTATCAAATTAACCACTAAGGGTTCAAATCATCACATCTATTAGACCCAATGACTCAAGTTTACCCAATTCCCCTAGCCTAGGCCAAGAGTAAAGAGAACTACTCCATAATCAAAGTAAATAATTGATCAAACACATGGTAAGCATTAACAGAAGACATGTTCAAATCGTAATAAAATTGAAATCAACAAGTACCCACTAACAATTATCAACATACAATCATTCAAACAACACAATTAATCATAGAAATCATCAATGTAACATCAACAAGTCAAGATTCACAACATTCATGAAATGGGTATAAAATGACAATTGACAAGAATTCATAAAACTAACACAAGATCAAAGCAAATTATACTAAGGGATTCAAATTAAGCAATTAAAACTAGTAATTAACAAGATCCAATTCAAAATTCAACAAGGGAAGATCAAATTAAAGCTAGATCTAGAGAGGAACAAGGGTTTCTCTCTCTAGAAGAACAAAGAACCAAAAACTAGCTAAAAATTGTGTCTAAGTGTAAAATGAATGATCCCCCCCTTTCCCCCTAGCATCCTTGGGTCTTTTCCATGAAGAAACATCTTGAATTTGGGCCTGATGAGCCTCAGAAATCGCCAAGCACGATTTTCTTTAATGAGGTCACGTGCAGCTTTCCGCGCGTGCGTGCCATGCGTGCGTGCGCGCCGATTGCTTTTGTGATCCACGCGTGCGCGTCAGTGGATATTCTTTGGCCCGCACGGATGCGTCCATCCTTGCGCGTCGCTCCCAGCTATCCTCATCCACGCGTGCGCGTGGAGTGCACGTGCGCGCCACTGTTGAGTTTTCCAAAATCCAAATCTTCATGTTCCTTCCTCTTGTGTATACTTTCTTTCTCTCTTCTAGGCCATTCCTACCCTATTAATTCTGAAATCACTCAACAAATACATCACGGCATCGAATGGCAATAAAAGTGGATCAAAATATAGCATTTCTACGGCAAAATAAGCATGTTTTTCATCATGGAGCGATATTAGGAAGGGAACACAAAACCATGCATTTCTTGTGAATAAGTGTCAAAAATATTGACAAACCCCCCCCCCCCAAATTCTACACAATATAAACCACAAAATTGGGGTTTATCACCTCGAACTAGAAAATGTAGAGATAGCATTTTTGTTGTGGTAGGCAAGTTTAGTAAAATGGCTCATTTCATTGCATGCCATAAAACTGATGATGCAACAAATATTCCTGATCTGTTCTTTAGAGAGGTTGTGTGGACATAAAATTTTTGAGTCATTTTTGGAAAGTATTATGGGGTAAATTGGGCAAAAAATTATTATACTCTACTACTTGTCATCCTCAGACTGATGGTCAAACTGAAATAGTAAATAGAATATTAGAGACCTTATTACGTGTTGTTGTTGGTAAGAATCTGAAAACTTGGGAAGCTTATTTCCCTTTTATTGAGTTTGCTTATAATACAACAATTCATTCTTCTACAACTTTTTTCCCTTTTGAACTTGTGTATAGTTTTAATCCTTTAACTGTTTTGAATTTATTACATTTGTCTTTGAGTGATCCTGTTAGTTTAGATGCTGATGAGCGGATATTTTATACGCTTTTTGGCATCATTTTCATATAGTTTTTAGTATGTTTTGTTTAAGTTTTATTAAGTTTTTATAGGTTTTAGTGTAAAATTCACATTTTTGGATTCTACTTTGAGTTTGTGTATTTTTGTGCAATTTTAGGTATTTTCTGACTGAAATTAAGGAGTTGGGGCAAAAGTCTGATTCAAAGATAGAGAAAGTGCTACAAATGCTGTCCGGATCTGATCTCCTTGCACTCGAAAGAGCTTTTCTGGAGCTACAGAGGTCCAAATGGAGCATTATCAACGGCTCTAGAAATCTAACATTCAGGGCTTTCTAGAAATATATAAAAGTTCATACTTTGCTTCAGAATTGAAGGCCCAAAACTGGCGTTCAACGCCAGCCTCCTACCTATTCTAGCGTCTAACACCCAAAAAAGACCCCCTAGCCAGCGTTCAACGCCCTAGAGGCCTCCTAGCACGTGGATATCAATCAAGCTCAATTCAAACACTCACCAAGTGGGCCCCAGAAGTGGATTTTAGCACTAAAAGACTGTTTTAACCTTCCTATGTAATCCTTAGTCATTAGCTTAGTATTTATTTGAGAACTTTTACAGTTTTAAGAGGAGGACTAGTCATATTTTGTTTTACACATTGTATTTTCTATCAGTATGAGTTTCTAAACCTCCTAGGTTGAAGGGAGGAGCTCTGCTGAGTTTTATGGATTAATAAGGTACTACTGTTCTATTTCAATTCGTCTTTGATTCTCTATTCTAAGATGTATTTTCGTTCTTCATCAATATGAATGTGTTGAACCGCACAAGGTTATCTCATTCTACATGGGTTTAGAGTGAGTCTTTCATCGGACAATGATGAACCACCAGCTTGATTATACATCTCTTAGACAGCTAATCCACGACTTCGTTGGGGACTTCTTGAAACATCAGTTCAGCCGAGGTATGGGGAGATTAGAGTCTTTGTGGTAGAGGCTAGAACCAAAGGCGCAGCATCCTCTAATCTGGAAGATTCGACCTTGTCTGTGACATTTTGAGTAGGATCACCAAGGAGAATGAACTGCAAGAGCTTCACCTTCAATCAAACTGGATTTGCACTAACCTTGGGGTTCAGATCTGGTGGAGTATTAGCGATCTCTTAAAAAAGACGTTAATCACATACAGCCTGTCATAGAAGAAATCATCCACAGTTGAAAAAGATAGTAAGACCGAAATTAATCCAGAAGAACAAAGCATCTCCAATCCTTAACCATCTTCTTATCACTGGTTATAATCAAACATAGTAATTCCATCTTATTCCAATTTTATGAGTTTAAACAAATCCAACAACTCTTCTATCCGCCTGACTAAGATCTACAAGATTCAAGATTACCATAGCTTGCTTCAAATCACAATCCTCATGGGATCGACCTTGACTCACTCAGGTATTACTTGGACAACCCAGTGCACTTGCTGGTTCAATAGTGTGAAGTGTAATTCTGCGCTACCAAGTTTTTGTCGTCGTTGCCAGGGATTGTTCAAGTTTGGACAACTAACGGATTATCTTGTTGCTTAGATTAGGTAATTTTCTTTTCTTTATAGGTTTAGTTTTATTCTATCTGAGTCTTTTATTTTCTTTTCAAAAATTTTTCAAAAACCTTTTCTTTATTTTATTTAATCTTTGTTTTTAATTTGAGTCTTTTGTTTTTTTCTTGTTGAATTTTCGAATTTCTTTGTGTCTTTTTCTAAATATTTTCAAAAATAGTCTCTTTTGTTTGAATCTTGTGTCAATCTTTAAGTTTGGTGTCTTCTTGTGTCTTTTCTTTAAATTTTTGAAAATTGTGTCTTTAGTTTTCAAAATTTTTAAGTTTGGTATCTTTTGCATGTTCTTGTTTTCTTTAAATTTTTTTATTTTTGTTCTTGGTGTTCTTCTTGATCTTCAAAGTGTTCTTGTTCTTCTTCTTATTTTGATCTTAAAATTTTTAAGTTTGGTGTCTCTTTGTGTTTTTCTTTGCAATTTTCGCACACTAGGTGTTCTTAGATCTAAAAATTTTAAGTTTGGTGTCTTTTTATTGTTTTTCTCTTTCTTCATTAAATTAAAAAATAAAAAAATAAAATATATTTTCTTATCTTTATCTCAATTTTCGAAAATTACAACAAGTTTTTCAAATTTTAATTTCAAAATCATTATCTTATCTTATCTCAGTTTTAAATTTCAAAATTCAAATCTTTTCAAAATCAAATCTTTTCAAAAATCATATCTTTTTCAAATCTTTATCTTATCTTGTTTCAAATTCAAAATTTAAAAATTTAAAATTCAAAATTCAAAAATCTTATCTTATCTTATTTCAAATTCAAAATTTAGAATTCAATTTCAAAATTTAAAATTTAAAATTTCAAATTTTAAAATCAAATCTTTTTCAAAAATCAAATTTCAAATCTTATCTTCTTCAAACTTCTTTTCAAATATTTTCTTGTAAAATTTGATTCTTTCTTATCTTATCTTCTTTTAAAATTTAAATTTCAAATCTTTTTAAATTAGAAACTAACTTTTTTATTTTGATTTCAAATCTTTTTATTAATTTAAAACTTATCCTTTCTTAACTTCCTTATCTTATCTTTCTTACCTAACTTATTTTATCTATAATTTAAAATCTTTTCTATCTTATCTTTCTTACCTAACTTATCTTCTTCTAAATTTAAAATCTTCTTCTATCTTATCTTATCTTCTTCTAAATCTTTTCTAAATTGGACAACTGACGAATTATCTTGTTGCTTAGATTGGGTAAATTTCCTTTTCTTTACAGGTTTAGTTTTATTTTATTTGAGTCTTTTATTTTCTATAAAAAAAAATAGTTTTCAAAAACCTTTTCTTTTCTTTATTTAATCTTTGTGTGTTGGTTTGAGTCTTTTGTTCTTGTTCTTGTTGTTGTTCGAATTTCTTTAAGTCTCTTTCTAAAAATTTTCAAAAATAGTGACTTTTATTTGAGTTTGTGTCAATTTTTATGTTTGGTGTCTTCTTGTGTCTTTTCTTTATAATTTTCAAAAATTGTGTCTTTAGTTTTCAAAATTTTTAAGTTTGGTGTCTTTTGTATGTTCTTGTTTTCTTTGAATTCTTTGAGTTTTGTTCTCGGTGTTCTTCTTGATCTTCAAAGTATTCTTATTTTTCTTCTTGTTTTGATCTTAAAATTTTTAAGTTTGGTGTCTCTTTGTGTTTTTATTTGCAATTTTCGCACACTAGGTGTCCTTAGATCTTAAAATTTTAAGTTATGTGTCTTTTTGCAGTTTTTCTCTTTCTTCATTAAATTCAAAAATAAAAGAATTATCTTCTTTATCTTTATTTTAATTAATTTTCAAAAATTTCAAATAAAATTTCAGATTTTTATTTCAAATTATTATCTTATCTTATCTTAATTTCAAATTTCAAATTCAAAAGTCAAAAATTTAAAATTCACTTTTCAAAATCTTATGTTATCTTATTTCAAATTTCAAAATCAAATCTTTTTCAAAAATCAAATTTCAAATCTTATCTTCTTCAACTTCTGTTCAAATCTTTTCTTTTAAAATTTGATTCTTTCTTATCTTATTTTTCTTTTAAAATTTAAATTTCAAATCTTTTTAAATTAGAAACTAACTTTTTTATTTTGATTTCAAATCTTTTTTATTTAAAACTTATCTTTTCTTAACTTCCTTATCTTAGCTTTCTTACCTAACTTATCTTATCTTTAATTTAAAATCTTTTCTATCGTATCTTCTTCTAAATTTTAAAATTAAATCTTTTTCAAATTTTTTCAATTCTTATCTTATCTTGTTGACTTTTTCAAATATTTTCAAAATCAAATCTTTTCTAATCTTCTATCTTATCTTGTTTTCAAATCCTTCTTAATTAGTTACTTGTTTTCTCTCTCTTCTTTTTCAAAACTTCCTAACTAATTCCTCTCTCTCTTCTAATTTTCGAAATTTCTTCTTATATTTCTCTCTCTTCTTTTTCGAAATTCGTCAATTAATTTTCAAATATTTTTAGTTAATTTACCTTTAATTTCGAATTTAATAAATAAATAAAACAAAAACAAAAATATTTTAATTCTTGCTTTTCTTTTACTTTTAATTTTCGAATTCTTCTTCTCTTTATTCGAATTATTCTTCTCCTTCTTCTATCTTTATTCTTCTTTCCTTTCTTCTTCACATTTCACAGGGAGTTCTTTGTTCTTGAACATAGAGCTCCCATTCTTCTTCTTTCTTTTTTTTCTTTTTCTTGTTTATGACCAAGAACAGAGATAAAGAGCCTATCTTTAAACCTAATCCTGATCCTGAGAAAACACTAAGGAGGCGTTTATAACAAGCTAAAGTACAACACTCCGGAAGAAACCTCTCAAAAAATTTCAAACAGGAAGTTGACAACATGGCAGTCGAGCCTAATCATGGAAGAGATGCAAGAAAGGTTCTTGGTGACTTCACCATGCCTACCTCTGATTTCTATGGCAGAAGCATCTCTGTACCTGCTATTGGAGTTAACAGCTTTGAGCTTAAGCCTCAGTTAGTCTCTCTTCTGTAACAGAATTGCAAGTTCCATGGACTTCCACTGGAAGATCCATACCAATTCCTGTCAGAATTCTTACAAATCTGTGACACTGTTAAGACCAATGGAGTGGATCCTGAGGTCTACAGACTTATGCTCTTTCCCTTTGCTGTTAGAGACAGAGCTAAAATATGGTTGGATTCTCAACCTAAAGAGAGCCTAGACTCTTGGGAGAAGCTGGGCAATACTTTCTTGGCCAAATTTTTTCCTCCTCAAAGGATGAGCAAAATCAGAGTGGAAGTTTAAACCTTCAGACAAAAAGAAGGTGAATCCCTCTATCAAGCTTGGGAAAGATATAAGTAATTGATCAGGAGGTGTCCTCCTGACATGCTCTCAGAATAGTCTATCTTAGGAATTTTCTATGATGGTCTGTCTGAGATGTCAAAAATATCATTGGACAGCTCTATAGGTAGATCACTCCACTTGAAGAAAATGCCTGCAGAAGCAAGAGAACTCATTGAGATGGTTGCAAACAACCAATTCATGTACACCTCCGAGAGAAACCCTGTGAATAGTGGGGTCCCTCAGAAGAAAGGAGTTCTTGAAGTTGACACTCTAAATGCCATATTGCCTCAGAACAAGATCTTGACCCAGTAGGTCAATATGATCTCTCAGCATTTGAAAGGAATGCAAGCTGCAGCTGGCAGCACTCAGGAAGCTTCCTCTGAGGTAAAAGCGTATGATCCTGATCGACCCACCATGCAGGAGGTGAATTACATGGGAGAACCCTATCGAAACACCTACAACCCCTCATGGAGGAATCATCCTAACCTTTCATGGAAGGATCAACAGAAGCCTCAGCAAGGCTTCAATAATAATCAAGGTGGAAGGAACCAAAATAGGTTCAACAATAGGCCACCATTCCCATCTTCTCAAGGGAATATGGAGACAACTAAGCAGAACCTTTCTGACTTAGCCATTCTAGTCTCCAGCCTCTCTAAGACCACTCATAGTTTCATAACTGAAACAAGGTCCTCCATCAGAAATTTGGAGGTACAAATTGGTCAACTGAGCAAGAGAATCCCTGAGACTCCTCCTAACACTCTTCCTAGTAACACTGAAGTAAACCCAAGAGAAGAGTGCAAGGCCATCACCACTGAGGATGAGGCCGAATCTGGAGAGAATGGGATGGCATTGAATGCCAGTGAGGAAGACCTCACTGGGTGTTCAACACCCAAACTGGCCAAGAGCCTAGCGCTGAACGGCTGAAGAGAGAACTTTTGCGTGGTCTAGAAATTCGCAGATAAATCCTCGTTGCAAGTATAGCTTCTAAACCAACAAAAATCCTTTCTTAGAAACGTTTTGGTTGTCACAAGTAACAAACCCCTTTAAAATTGATAACCGAAGTATTTAAACCTCGGGTCGTCTTCTCAAGGAATTACAGGGAGGTATGTTCTTATTATTGGTTATGAGTTTTGTTAATTGGGGGTTTTTGAAATAAGGAGCAAGTAATTTAAATGACAAGAAAAATAAATTAATAATAATAAAATCTCTTGGCAAGGTATTAGAATTTGGAATTTCTATCCTAGTTATCCTTATCAGGTGTGATGAGAATTGGGTTTTAATCCCACTTAGTTAAGTCAAGTGGACTAATTAGCTTGATCCTCAAGTCCTAGTCAATCACCGTGGGAAGACTAGCTTTAGAGCGATCTAGATCAATTAGTAATCTGCCAACTTCGACCACTGCTGAGTTTGACAACTCAAGTGTTACCAATTACTTAACCAAAACCAAAAGGAAGAAAATATCTAAATTAAATTAAAAGTATTCATAAATAGAATAAAACGATCATAAACTGAAATACCTCAAATAATATTAATTAAGAAAATCATAACATGAATGTAGCATAAGCTAAATTGGAAAGATAAATATCAATTAAAGTAATAAAATAAAAGTAAAAAAATAAATTAAAGGAACATTGAACCTTTGATGAAGAAGAAATTATCCTAAATCCTAAAACTAAATCCTAAGAGAGAGGAGAGAACCTCTTTCTCTAAAAACTACATCTAAATTCTGAAAAGTGAATAATTGGAGACTCTCTTTGAATGGATGCATTCCCCCACTTTATAACCTCTAATCTGTGCCTTCTGGACTTGGATCTGGGCCAAAAAGGTTTCAAAAATCGCTGGGAGCATTTTCTGTAATTTCTGGTGCATGATGTCTCTCACGCGTCCGCGTGGGTCACGCGGTCGCGTCATTTGGAGTTTTCCTTATCACGCGTTTGCTTCGCTCATGCGTCCGTGTCATCTGTGTTCTACTCATGGCGCGCGTCCGCATCAGTCACGCATTCGCGTCACTGTCTTTTCGCGCTAGGCATGCGGCCGCGTCGTCCATGCATTCGCGTTGCTGCCAGTTTCTTCAAAAACTCCATTTTGTGATTTCCTTCCATTTTTGTATGTTTTCTTTCCATCCTTTAAGTCATTCCTGCCTTAGAAGATCTGAAACTTCTCAACACACAAATCACGGCATCGAATGGTAATAAAGGGTAATTAAAATAAATAATTTCAAAGCATAGGAAACATGTATTTCACATATATCACATAATAAGGAAGGGAAAGTAAAACCATGCAATTTACATGAATAAGTGAGTGAAGGATTGAATAAATCACCTAAATTGAGCACAATATATATCATAAAATATGGGTTTATCAACCTCCCCACACTTAAACAATAGCATGTCCTCGTGCTAAGTCCAAGATAAAGAGTAAGGTAAGGTTAAAGTGGTGGAATCACATGCAATGCAATCTATCCTAAATGCAACTACCTAAATGAATCATGCAATTCTAATTGTTATTCACTTGTATATAAAACTTACATGTAGTAATTAATTCACATTCTCAAGGAATCATATATGCATAGCCAACCTTAGATAATGTTAAAGCACTTTTACAATTGAGATGGGTAAAAATATTTTTCAAACTTGCAAGACAATTAACAATTTAAGCAGAGATATATGGTGATGAGCTATTGAACCCTCACTGGATTTTGTGTTTACTCTCTAGTCACTCAGTGTTTATTGGGTTAATCACTCTATTCTTCTTTTTATCCTTACTTTTTATAACTTTGTTCTTTATCTAACCAATCAACAATTATAGAATACAGACATACAAAAATCATGAGGTCTATTTCAAGGTTGTAATGGGGCCAAGGTAAAGGTAAGGGTATTTGTATAAGGCTAAGTGAGCTAATAAGTGATCCTTGATTAGTCTAAGATCTCACCTAACTTACATATTTTGCAATTCAAAGTTTCTTAACCTATTTGCCCAACTTTTCTCACTTTGTACTGCAAGCTCATGCATTAACTTTAATTTTATCCCATGTGCATTGATTCTTTTTTATTTTGCAGTTGGGAAATTTTTTGTGTCCCCTTCGAAAATAAAATAATTTTTTTTAATGCACATGGTAATTCAATTGTTTTGATTTCACATGAGCATGCTTTCCAAATTTCTGAAATAATTAATTAATTTTTTTTAATTCCTACTTTGTTTCTATCATCCCATGTTCCCATAAAATACCCTACACTTAAATAATACACAATTTCTATCTTAAGCTAACCAAGGATTCAACTTGGGATTTTTATTTTGTTTTTCTGCTTAAGGCTAGTAATGTGGTTTATAGAACAAGATGGGATTAAAAAGCTCAAGGGGGGCTAACAAGGGTAATGTAAAAGGTAGGCTAATTTGGGATAAGTGAGGAAAATTCAAATGATGGCCTCAATCATCTCTTAGTATGCATCTATATTCTAAATTGGACATATAGATTAAAACAAAGCAAAGAACATCAGAATAAAAAGAAGGGCGAAACACACAGGAATAAAAATTATGGTTTGAATGTAACCATACAATTAAGCTCAAAACTCACAGGTTGTGTATTTTCTAGCTCAAAAATCATATATCAGTTATACATGTCATGCAAGTTGAATTTAAGAGTTCCCATTATTCTCAATGTAAAAATTTTTTGGGTGGCTTTAAAGTTTTAGTGTTCCTCCTTGATGAAATGTTGTTAACTAACTAACATGTTATGTTCTATATACAAGGTGTGTGGATTGTTTTTGATTATGTTAAAGTCTCTAGTTTACTTCCTTTTTATTTTCAATTTAAACCAAACTATCATATGCTAAAAGGGGTAAACTATACTAATTAATCCACATATTCTATAACTAATAAGTTTAGAATTACAACTAAACTAAATGGCAAAAATATAAACTTAAAGTGCAAAATGCAGAAATAAAAGTAAAAACACATGAAAAGAACAATGTATAAGTACTAAAAGATAAAAATAGAAATAAAGATAAAAATACAGAAAAATAACCAAAAAAAAATAAAAGAGTCTGTAGTGGTTCACCAAAAAGATACGCCAGAGATGGCGACTCCCCACACTTAAAATAAAGCATCGTCCTCGATGCTCACTCAAGTCGGGTGTGAATGAGTGTCATCACTGGAAGGATGGGCTGCTGGAGTCTCGGTGGTGGCCTGAGGATCTGCAGACTGGATAAGGGTAGGAGGATCTGTCTGCTGCAGCGGAGGCTCTGACTGAATAGGAATCTCGGGATCTGCGGCCTGTATCTGGTGTGGCTCCTCCTGCTGTGGCGCAGCCTGCTCCGGGCCTGCCTGCTCAGCCTGGGCATGTGTCTCCTCCTCATGAACACTCGCCTCCGCCTCAGATGTGTCAGAAGGGGTGTCAGGCTCGGAGGGGATGTCGCCGCCGGATCGGATCATCAACTTGAGGTGCTCATAGCGTCGCTTGTTGCGACGCTCCATACGGTCCAAGCAAGCGAAGAGTCGATGCACCAAATGGTAAATAGGCTCAGGAGTAGGTGGAGGTGCAGTGGGTGGGGCTGGTGCAGCAGTGGAAGAAGAGGGGGCAGCTGAAGGCGTGACTGTCTCAGCAGAAACGGTGAGGAATGGAGGTGTATAGCCTAAAGCCCAAAACTTCCTGCTGTGAGGGATAATCTTCTTGCAGTCCACAACAGGTGGCTTCTCATCAACATCCTCCCAAGGCACGTCAGCTCGACGGCCTAGCTGGGTAACCAGGTAAGGGAAAGGAAGGGTGCCTCTGATATTGACCCTGGCCATAAAGTACCGGATGAATCGTGGGAGGTACAGGTCCTTACCCTCCATCACACACCAGAGAAGGGTGATCATAGTGGCAGGCAGCTCCGTCTCATGAGTGCTCGGCATAAAAAAGTTGCTCTGGATCTGGTGCCAGAGCCGAGCCTCATCATTTAGATACATCAGCTTGATTCCCTTAGGCATGGTGGTGTTCTTACCCATGACCCATGGGACAGTAGGGTCAAGGGCTATCCTCTCCTTGATAGCATCCCAGTCGAATCTCAGAAACCTCATATCCTCTTCAGCCTTTTGGTAACCGTCAGGCTGATCTGACTTAGGCTGAAGGCGCAGAATATCCTCAATGGCCTCTTCAGTGACCAGTATCTGTTTCCCTCTGAGGTGCACTGCATCCAGGGAAGTCTTGAAATAATTGCAGTAAAACTCTCTTACCCAGGAAGCATTGACCTCAGTCAGATTTCTTTCCAAGAAGAATCAGCCTCTCTGTTTGATATGATCGGAGGTGTACTACTGTAGTTCCTCTGGTATTTTCAAAGTCCTCTCCAGGTACAGATTTCTGGAGGTAGCAAACACTGGATACTTCAGCTCACAGTATCGGTTTGCAAACTTAATTGGATCATTGGCAGGGAGGAGCTAGTCAGCCTTCTCCTGCGGGGTAAAGTGCTTTTCCCGCCAGGAGTCATCATGCATAATCTCCAGGATAGATATAGAGGATTCACCTCTTTTCCCTTTGCCAGTGGTAGCCTTGCCTTTTCCCTTTCTTTGAGGGTCAGACATCCTGAAAAACAGAAATCTAGGATATAATAAAAGCAAGAAAACAAGTAGGCAAATAACAAGATAAGCACATAGTGGCAAAGGAGCAGTAGAATTATGAAATGAGTTGAATAATTGTGTATTTTGGATTGTTTCAGAGTTAAAAATTGGGGATGAGAAATCACAATCCACAATATTTTATGAGTGGAATACTTGTTAAGTAGGAGCAACAATAATCATGCCATGAGTGAAAAAGTTGAAAGAGTTAGTTTAAAAGCAGAGGGGAAAGTTAGAAAGTTAAAAGTGGGTAAAATTGAAAAAGAGGTTAGAAAGCGAAAATCAGTGAGTTAGTAAAAAGAAAGTCAGAGTAAGTAGCATGATGATTGGTTTCTAAGTAACAAGAATTTCACAATTTTAAGCAACAGACAACTCATATTCAAGCAAGAAAATCAAGTTGTTGATGATTCATATAGATATAGAAATAGCGAAAAAGTGAAATCTAATCATCAATAATGTGATTTATTAACCGGGAAAACAGAGGAATAAGAATGCTGGCTCATGCACTCATGAATTGGTTTGGTAAAAGCTGAGGAGTGCCAAATTCAAATTGCCAAAACCAAAACATGAATGAAAATCAAAACAATGTTACAGAAAATTGGGCAGCATTCCGGCTAAAATTGGATGTTCCCGAAAAATAAACAGCAAGCAGAATAGTTCATATAAATTAAAATAAAGCTGTAATTACATATACAGAATATAAACATAAAAAAGCAGTGTAAAAAGCAGCATGAAACAGTAAAGAACAGCATGTGAACATGATTAACATCACAACAACAGTAAAATTGCGAAAATTATAAAACAAGTAGCACGAACAACGCAATTAATCAGGCCTAAATCCACTAACTACATCCTAGCTACCTAACCACCTAGAATCCACTACAACAATAATCTCTAACTATCCTAAATTTAAACATAACCGAAAAAAAATATATGCAAATAATTATGAATGAAAGAAAGGTAGCATTCGGCAGAACCTGGTAGGCGTATGAACTAAGATAGGGAATTGAGAAATGGCGGGGGTGTGGTTGCGGTGGTGCTGGGAGGGGCACGGTGGCGGAACAGAGCGGTTGGCGCGCCGGTCGGTGGCTGTTCGGTGGCAGGGTTAGTTTCGGGTAGGGTTTAGTAGTGGAGGGGGAGTGGTAATGGTGGGAGGCAGTGCTGGTGGCGCGGTGGGGGTGGCTAGCCGTAGTGGGGGCAGCGGTGGTGCAGGGAGGAAGAGAGAGAAAAAGGGGAAGGAAAGAAGAAGGAAAGAAAGGGGAGAGGGGGGTGGGTGTCGCGGTGGAAAGAAGGAAAAAAGACTAGCTTTAGAGCGATCTAGATCAATTAGTAATCTGCCAACTTCGACCACTACTGAGTTTGACAACTCAAGTGTTACCAATTACTTAACCAAAGCCAAAAGGAAGAAAATATCTAAATTAAATTAAAAGCATTCATAAATACCACATTACTAGCCTTAAGCAGAAAAACAAAATAAAAATCTCAAGTTGAATCCTTGGTTAGCTTAAGATAGAAATTGTGTATTATTTAAGTGTAGGGTATTTTATGGGAACATGGGATAATAGAAACAAAGTAGGAATTAAAAAAAATAATTAATTATTTCAGAAATTTGGGAAGCATGCTCATGTGAAATCAAAATAATTGAATTACCATGTGCATTAAAAAAAAGGCGTGTGACGCGATCGCATCGCTAAAGCATTCGTGTTAGTCGTGAAAAACCCTTCCCACGCGTCCGCGTCAATCATGCACACGCGTGATCTGGAAATCGGCGTAAAAATACAACGCCCAGAAATCTGGGCTGGAATCGTGCGGCTGTTGTGCGTTTAGCACAAAAGGGCCCACGCGTTCGCGTCCATCACGCGAACGCCTCACTTGCAAAACACCCATCCCACGCGAAAGCGTGTATGACGCGTTCGCATCGCGTGGATCGCACAACACCCCAAAGGAGATAGAGAGTTGCGCTGAAACGACGCTGGAATTGTGTGTTTAGCACAATTTCTAGCGACGCGGTCGCATGCCTCACGCGACCGCGTCATTCATCCAAATACCCATTCCATGCGATCGCATCACTCACGCAATCGCGTCAACCCCCATTCCACCCTAGCCACGCGATCGCATGCCACACGCGTTCGCGTGGATTCAAATTCATTAACCCCGAGTCACGCAAAACCCTACCCCATCGCACCCCCATTCCCTTTCCCCCCAACCACCCTCTGCTCCCTCTCTCCTTCCCACTCCAACCACTACCACTTAACCTCCACCACCACTGCACCACCAGCGACCGCCCAGAACTACCGCGACGCCCACCCCCCTCTCCCCTTTCTTTCCTTCTTCTTTCCCTCCCCTTCTTCTCTCTCTTCCTCCCTCCACCACCGCTGCCCCCACTGCGGCAGCCACCACCACCGCGCCACCAGCACCGCCTCCCACCATTACCACTCCCCCTCCACCACTAAACCCTACCCGAAACTAACCCTGCCACCGAACAGCCACCGACCGTCGCGCCAACCGCCCTGTTCCGCCACCGTGCCATCGTGCCCCCTCCCAGCACCACCGTAACCACACCCCCGCTATCTCTCAATTCCCTAGCTTAGTTCAAACGCCTACCAGGTTCTGCCGAACACTACCTTTATTTCATTCAAAATTATTTGCATATATTTTTTTTTAGTTATGTTTAAATTTAGGATAGTTAGAGATTTATGTTGTAGTGGATTCTAGGTGGTTAGGTAGCTAGGATGTGGTTAGTGGATTTAGGCCTGATTAATTGCGCTGTTCGTGTTACTTGTTTTATAATTTTCGTAATTCTGCTGTTGCTGTGATGTTAATCATGTTCACATGCTGTTCTTTACTATTTCATGCTGCTTTTTACACTGCTTTTTCATGTTCATATTCTGTATATGTAATTACAGCTTTATTTTAATTTATATGAACTATTCTGCTTGCTATTTATTTTCCGGGAACATCCAATTTTAGCCGGAATGCTGCCCAATTTTCTGTAACATTATTTTGATTTTCATTTATGTTTTGGTTTTGGCAATTTGAATTTGGCACTCCCCAGCTTTTACCAAACCAATTAATGAGTGCACAGGCCAGCATTCTTATTCCTCTGTTTTTCCGGTTAATAAATCACATTATTGATGATTAGATTTCACTTTTTCGCTATTTCTATATCTATATGAATCATCAACAACTTGATTTCCTTGCTTGAATATGAGTTGTCTGTTGCTTAAAATTGTGAAATTCTTGTTACTTAGAAACCAATCATCATGCCACTTACTCTGACTTTCTTTTTACTAACTCATTGATTTTCGCTTTCTAACCTCTTTTTCAATTTTACCTACTTTTAACTTTCTAACTTCCCCCTCTGCTTTTAAACTAACTCTTTCAACTTTTTCACTGATGGCATGGTTATTGTTGCTCCTACTTAACAAGTATTCCACTGATAAAATATTGTGGATTGTGATTTCTCATCCCCGATTTTTAACTCTAAAACAATCCAAAATACACAATTATTCAACTCATTTCATAATTCTATTGCTCCTTTGCCACTATGTGCTTATCTTGTTATTTGCCTACTTGTTTTCCTGCTTTTATTATATCCTCGTTTCTGTTTTTCAGGATGTCTGACCCTCAAAGAAAGGGAAAAGGCAAGGCTACCACTGGCAAATGGAAAAGAGGTGAATCCTCTATGTCTATCCTGGAGATTATGCATGATGACTCCTGGTGGGAAAAGCACTTTACCCCGCAGGAGAAGGCTGACCAGCTCCTCCCTGCCAATGATCCAATTAAGTTTGCAAACCGATACTGTGAGCTGAAATATCCAGTGTTTGCTACCTCCAGAAATCTGTACCTGGAGAGGACTTTGAAAATTCCAGAAGAACTACAGCAGTACACCTCCGATCAGATCAAACAGAGAGGCTGGTTCTTCTTGGAAAGAAATCTGACTGAGGTCAATGCTTCCTGGGTAAGAGAGTTTTACTGCAATTATTTCAAGACTTCCTTGGATGCAGTGCACCTCAGAGGGAAATAGATACTGGTCACTGAAGAGGCCATTGAGGATATTCTGCGCCTTCAGCCTAAGTCAGATCAGCCTGACGGTTACCAAAAGGCTGAAGAGGATATGAGGTTTCTGAGATTCGACTGGGATGCTGTCAAGGAGAGGATAACCCTTGACTCTACTGTCCCAAGGGTCATGGGTAAGAACACTACCATGCCTAAGGGAATCAAGCTGATGTATCTAAATGATGAGGCTCGGCTCTAGCACCAGATCCGGAGCAACTTTGTTATGCCGAGCACTCATGAGATGGAGCTACCTGCCACTATGATCACCCTTCTTTGGTGTGTGATGGAGGGTAAGGACCTGTACCTCCCACAATTCATCTGGCACTTTATGGCCAGGGTCCATATCAGAGGCACCCTTCCTTTCCCTTACCTGGTTACCCAGCTAGGCCGTCGAGCTGACGTGCTTTGGGAGGATGCTGATGAGAAGCCACCTGCTGCGGACTGCAAGAAGTTATCCCTCACAGCAGGAAGTTTTGGGCTTTCGGCTATACACCTCCATTCCTCACCGCTTCTGCTGAGACAGCCACGCCTTCAGCTGCCCCCTCTTCTTCCACTGCTGCACCAGCCCCACCCACTGCACCTCCACCTGCTCCTGAGCCTATTTACCATTTGGTGCATCGACTATTCGCCCGCTTGGACCGTATGGAGCGTCGCAACAAGCAACGCTATGAGCACCTCAAGTTGATGATCCGATCCGGCAGCGACATCCCCTCCGAGCCTGACACCCCTTCTGACACATCTGAGGCGGAGGCGAGCGCTCATGAGGAGGAGACACATGCCCAGGCTGAGCAGGTAGGCCCGGAGCAGGCTGCACCACAGCAGGAGGAGCCACACTAGATACAGACCACAGATTCCGAGATTCCTATTCAGTCAAAGCCTCCGCTGCAGCAGACAGATCCTCCTACCCTTATCTAGTCTGCAGATCCTCAGGCCACCACTGAGACTCCAGCAGCCCATCCTTCCAGTGATGACACTCCTTCACACCCAGCTTGAGTGAGCATCGAGGACGATGCTTTATTTTAAGTGTGGGGAGGTCGCCATCTCTGGCGTATCTTTTTGGTGAACCACTACAGACTCTTTTATTTTATTTTGGTTATTTTTCTATATTTTTATCTTTATTTCTATTTTTACCTTTCAGTACTTATACATTGTTCTTTTCATGTGTTTTTACTTTTATTTCTGCATTTTGCACTTTAAGTTTATATTTTAGCCATTTAGTTTAGTTGCAATTCTAAACTTATTAGTTATAGAATATGTCGATTAATTAGTATAGTTTACCCCTTTTAGCATATGATAGTTTGGTTTAAATTGAAAATAAAAAGGAAGTAAACTAGAGACTTTAACATAATCAAAAACAATCCACACACCTTGTATATAGAACATAACATGTTAGTTAGTTAACAACATTTCATCAAGGAGGAACACTAAAACTTTAAAGCCACCCAAAAAAATTTTTACATTGAGAATAATGGGAACTCTTAAATTCTACTTGCATGACATGTAAAACTGATATATGATTTTTGAGCTAGAGAACACACAGCCTGTGAGTTTTGAGCTTAATTGTATGGTTACATTCAAACCATAATTTTTATTCCTGTGTGTTTCGCCCTTCTTTTTATTCTGATGTTCTTTGCTTTGTTTTAATCTATATGTCCAATATAGAATATAGATGCATACTAAGAGATGATTGAGGCCATCATTTGAATTTTCCTCACTTATCCCAAATTAGCCTACCTTTTACATTACCCTTGTTAGCCCCCCTTGAGCTTTTTAATCCCCTCTTATTCTATAAACTGCATTACTAGCCTTAAGTAGAAAACAAAATAAAAATTCCAAGTTGAATCCTTGATTAGCTTAACATAGAAATTGTGTATTATTTAAGTGTAGGGTATTTTATGGGAACATGGGATGATAGAAACAAAGTAGGAATTTAAAAAAATTAATTAATTATTTCAGAAATTTGGGAAGCATGCTCATGTGAAATCAATACAATTGAATTACCATGTACATTAAAAAATTATTTTATTTTCTAAGGGGACACAAAAAATTCCCCAATTGCAAAATAAAAAAGAATCAATGCACATGGGACAAAATTAAAGTTAATGCATGAGCTTACAGTACAAAGTGAGAAAAGTTGGGCAAATAGGTTAAGAAACTTTGAATTGCAAAATATGTATGTTAGGTGAGATCTTAGACTAATCAAGGATTCACTTATTAGCTCACTTAGCCTTATACATATACCCTTACCTTTACCTTGGCCCCATTACAACCTTGAAAAAGACATCATGATTTTTGTATGTCTGTATTCTATAATTGTTGATTGGTTAGATGAAGAACAAAGTTATAGAAAGTAAGGATAAAAAGAAGAATAGAGTGATTAACCCAATAAACACTGAGTGACTAGAGAGTAAACACAAAATCCTGTGAGGGTTCAATAGCTCATCACCATATATCTCTGCTTAAATTGTTAATTATCTTGCAAGTTTGAAAAATATTTTTACCCATCTCAATTGTAAAAGTGCTTTAACATTATCAAAGGTTGGCTATGCATATATGATTCCTTGAGAATGTGAATTAATTTAACTACATGTAAGTTTTATATACAAGTGAATAACAATTAGAATTGCATGATTCATTTAGGTAGTTGCATTTAGGATAGATTGCATTGCATGTGATTCCACCACTTTAACCTTACCTTACTCTTTATCTTGGACTTAGCATGAGGACATGCTATTGTTTAAGTGTGGGGAGGTTGATAAACCCATATTTTATGATATATATTGTGCTCAATTTAGGTGATTTATTCAATCTATCACTCACTTATTCATGTAAATTGCATGGTTTTACTTTCCCTTCCTTATTATGTGATATATGTGAAATACATGTTTCCTATGCTTTGAAATTATTTATTTTAATTACCCTTTATTACCATTCGATACCGTGATTTGTGTGTTGAGAAGTTTCAGATCTTCTAAGGCAGGAATGACCTAAAGGATGGAAAGGAAACATACAAAAATGGAAGAAAAGCACAAAATAGAGTTTTTGAAGAAACTGGCAGCGACGCGAACGCATGGACGACGCGGCCGCATGCCTAGCGCGAAAAGACAGTGACGCGAACGCGTGACTGACGCGGACACGTGCCATGAGCAGAACACAGATGACGCGGACGTATGACCGAAGCGAACGCGTGATAAGGAAAACTGCAGATGACGCGACCGCGTGACCCACGCGGAGGCGTGACAGACGCCACGCACCAGAAATTACAGAAAACGCTCCCAGCAATTTCTGAAACCCTTTTTGGCCCAGATCCAAGTCCAGAAGGCACAGATTAGAGGTTATAAAGTGGGGGAATGCATCCATTTAAAGAGAGTCTCCAATTTTTCACTTTTCATAGTTTAGATGTAGTTTTTAGAGAGAGAGGTTCTCTCCTCTCTCCTCTCTCTTAGGATTTAGTTTTAGGATTTAGAATTATTTCTTCTTCATCAAAGGTTCAATGTTCCTTTAATTTATTTTTTTACTTTTATTTTATTACTTTAATTGATATTTATCTTTCCAATTTAGCTTATGCTACATTCATGTTATGATTTTCTTAATTAATATTATTTGAGGTATTTCAGTTTATGATCGTTTTATTCTATTTATGAATGCTTTTAATTTAATTTAGATATTTTCTTCCTTTTGGCTTTGGTTAAGTAATTGGTAACACTTGAGTTGTCAAACCCAGCAGTGGTCGAAGTTGGCAGATTACTAATTGATCTAGATCGCTCTAAAGCTAGTCTTCCCACGGGGATTGACTAGGACTTGAGGATCAAGCTAATTAGTCCACTTGACTTAACTAAGTGGGATTAAAACCCAATTCTCATCACACCTGATAAGGATAACTAGGATAGAAATTCCAAATTCTAATACCTTGCCAAGAGATTTTATTATTATTAATTTATTTTTCTTGTCATTTAAATTACTTGCTCCTTATTTCAAAAACCCCCCAATTTACAAAACTCATAACCAATAATAAGAACATTCTCCCTGCAATTCCTTGAGAAGACAACCCGAGGTTTAAATACTTCGGTTATCAATTTTAAAGGGGTTTGTTACTTGTGACAACCAAAACATTTGTAAGAAAGGATTTTTGTTGGTTTAGAAGCTATACTTGCAACGAGGATTTATCTGCGAATTTCTAGACCACGCAAAAGTTCTCTCTTCAAAATGGCGCCGTTGCCGGGAAATTGTAAACGTGTGCCTTATTATTGGTTATTGTAAATATTTTTCTTTTACTTGTTTATTTATTTTTGTTTTTCTCTTTTATATTTTTAGCCACTATGAATTCTCACCCCTCTTGCTTTGAGTTTGGTTCTAATATTGTTGAAAGGAGTGAAAGCTATAACAGGAATATGCATCAAGGTCTAAGCAATCAAAGATGGATGGAGCCAAGAGGATCTGATCAACCCTTTTTGCAACAACACCCTCCAAGATATCATGGACAAAGACCATTCAACAATGTATACCAAGCTGATAGATATGGTGGACAACCTTGTAACTACCAACAAGCCCCACCATGTGCCTATAGACCATCCTCTCAATATAACTTTGAACCACCACACTCACAAGCTCCTTTTCACCATTCACCATCATATGATCCTTATTTACCCCAATCCCAATTCCAATTTTTGTCTTACCACGCGTGCGCGTCGTCCACGTCTTCGCGTCACTTGTGCAGTTTCCAATCCGCGTGGTCGCGTGAGCCATGCGTCCGCGTCACTGCAATTTCCTCTATGTCGTGTGGTCGCGTGAGCCATGCGTCCGCGTCACTTCTCGCTGGTCATCTCCTTAATTTCTTGTGTTCCTTCCGTTTTTTTGCAAGCTTCCTTTCTAATCTCCAAGTCATTTATGCCCTATAAAGCCTGAAACAATTAACACACAGATCACGACATCGAATGGAATGAAGAAGAATTAAAATACAAAATTAAAAGTCTCTAGGAAGTAAGTTTTCAACCATAAAGTATTTTTAGGAAGGAATTATAAATGCATGCTTATTTAATGAATAAGTGGGTAAAGATTTGATAAAACCACACAATTAAGCACAATATAAACCATAAAATAGTGGTTTATCAACCTCCCCACACTTAGTCATTAGCATGTCCTCATGCTTAGTTGAAGGAGATAAAATAAATGAGTAGGAACAAGTAAAACTCATGCAATGCAACGTAAACTATATATGTGAGTGCAACTATATGATTGTTGTCCACTTGGTCAAAAGTAAATAAGCTCTTCAAGACAATCACAAATCAAATTCCACTAATTCAATTCTTATACAGTAAAAACAGATAAAAATGCGAGAAGGTGGCTCATGAAAGCAGGGAACATAGAACTCAAGCATTGAACCCTCACTGATGATGTATGTATGCTCTAATCTCTCTAGTGTATAGGGTAATCACTCTATCCTTCTCTAATCATGCTTTCTAATTTTTGTTTTTCACCTAACCAATCAACAATATTTAATATACCAATGCAAACATCATGAGGTCTTTTCAAGGTTGTAATGGGGCCAAGGTAAGGGTACGGGTATATATATGGCTAAGTAAGCTTATAAATTGAATCTTTAATTAACCCAAGCTTTCACCCACACATATGTACATTCTATATAACTTAAATTTCATACCTAGCTACCTAAAATTTTTCTTTCACATTCCTTACTCATGTATTAACTTTTATTTTAATTTTATCATACATGCATTGATCTTTGAATTCTTAAATTAACATTGGGGTAATTTTGTTCTCTTATTTAATTATTGAATATTTTTGGATTTTTTTTAACATAAATATAAAAATAAACATAGCTTATCAATGCACATAGATTTTTAATTATTATAATTTCACATGAGTAGGTACCCAAATTCCCATTATATCATCATGACACATTCCCTTATTATCTTTTGTTCCCACAATTTTTCCCATACTTAATTAACACACAATTCTATCTTAAGCTAACCAAAGATTCAATTGGGATATAAGATTGTTTTTCTGCTTAAGGCTAGTGATGTGGTAAAATAAAGAACAAATAAGATTTAAAAGCTCAAAGTGGCTAACAAAGGTAACTTGAGGGGTAGGCTTAATTTGGATAAGTGAGCTAAACAAATAATGGCCTCAATCATATGCAAGCATATAAATATATTAAACATTGGACATATAGGATGAAACAAAATATAAATTACAATCATAGAGAAGTAAACACAAAAGAACAAAATAATTATGGTTAAATAATGTAACCATGTATAAAGGCTCAAATCTCACAGGTTGTGTGTTCTTTAGCTCAAAAACCATGTTCCAAATACAACTTCAAGCAAATTTAACATAAAATTTTTAATTAAAATTAGTGAAATTTTGTAAAATAGGGTCCTAGAAGAAACTTATTGTCTTTTCAATCAAGTGGAACATGCATGCAACTAATCTATTACTATGCAATTTATCCTATTCTACAAAAGAGAAAAAAATACTAACTAAATATCCTACTTTATTGGTGTTAGGGAAGAGAAATTACCTCCAGAAGTCAGGTACTGACCGACCTCCCCACACTTAAGGCTTTGCACCGTCTTCGGTGCCATCTGTCAGCAACAAGGGTGGGCTGGTAGCAGTATCTCCACAGTCAGGACCGTCATGGCTCCCTGTGCTGGTAAAGGAAGTGGAGTCCGGGGTGTCTGAGTCCTTGAATTTTCCCATAATCAGCTCCTTGAGGTATGTGAATCGGCGCTTGTTACGGCGCTCTCTAAGCTTTGCTTTGTGTTCCTGCCGATCCAACCTTTGAAGTATCTGATGGAGCAGTTGAGTGGGTGTAGGTGCTTGTGGTGTTGAAGGAGGAATGTCTTCAGCCGATTCAGTAGGTTGGCTTGTAGTGGCTGCTGGAGGTCTGATATATTTCCCGTTAGGGACGTACTGATAATCCCGTGGAAGCATGGCTTTGGTGTCCCCAGCTCTGTATGAGACTCCAGCTGCTGAGACAAGATTTGAGACCTGGGCGGGAAAAGGTAAGTTGGCCGCGATTTGTACGTGTCCTATAGCACTCCGGATGTGTCGTGGTAGGTTCAGAGGCTGGTCTGTAAGGCTACACCATAGTAGAACGGCCATGTCTGCAGTGAAGGAGGACTCGTGGGTGCTCGAAAAGACGTAATGGGAGATAATCTGTGCCCATACTCGAGCCTCCAAGGTAAGTGTGGAAGCCGATATTCCCTTAGGACGGGAATGATGGTATCCGTAGTTCCATCTGCTGCCAGGCAGTGCGATAACTCTGGGAACAGCGTCCCAGTCAAATTGGTACATCTGGCGCTTGAGTGTGGCTTCCTGAAATGCATCCAGTCCCTCTGGAGTAGGGGGAAGATCTAAAGCTCGTTGAATGGCCTCTTCTGTGATGGGGATTTGCTTCTGACGGACATAGACAGACTGCAGGGTCGGCAGGTGGATGTTGGAGTAGAACTCGACAACCCAGGAAAGATTAACCTGCCGTGGCTATCTCTGTAGGAAACCCCATTGTCTTCGTGCAATTTGTGGCTCAACAAATTCAGCAATATGGTTTGGGAGGATAAGAAGGTATTCGTTGTTGTAACTCCTTTCTGCCAGGATGGAGAACATCTGCTCACAGTAGCGATTGGTAAATCGCGCAGTGTCCTTTGCTGGGAAGGCTTTCTCTTTTTCATCAACCTTTATAATCCTCTTGATTCTTTTTGTTGAGGTTTTAACTGCAGTTGAAGATGGCTCTGCCACTAATGCTCGTTTTGTTCCTCTCCTTGCTGTTAATTTGGGAGCAGCTTTTTCCTTGCCTTTCTTGGTGGCCATCCTAAAAGAAAGAAAGGAAAAGTATGTTAAAATGTCAAGGGTTGGAGCAAGGAAGAGAGCGGAAAAATGTGGTAATCAATGCACATTAAAAAAATGAATGATGTTAACACATGGTCATGACAACATGTGGAAAATCATCAAGAGAAATATAATGAGTGCATATGGGGACAATTAAATGCAAGGTGTTTATTGGCATGCAGGCAAAGGCATGAGTAGCATAGAACAAGCATTCAATGTCTAAGTTAGATTACCAAGTCTTTCATACTAACAATCTGTTTGTAATGACAATTATACTAAATTAATATGATATGAAAAATGGTTTTGTGAAAAGCAAGCATTTAAGAGTAGTAGGATAAAAGATATCGCAAACAGTGCATAATGCCATACGGGCATTTTTACAAACACATAACATGCATGGTAAATAAGCTTATGAAAATAATAAATTGAACATGCAAGCAACCCTTAAAAATTAATATATAATTGCCAAACAATCCACAAGCATATAATAAGAAACAATAACTCAAATAAATTTTTAACACCAATTAAAAGAAAAAGAAAGAAAAAAAAACATAGATAATGAAAGTAAAAAGAAAAGAAAAGAAGAAAACATAAAAATAAGAAAGGTAATAGAAAAGTAAGGAGGGAAGAAGAAAAGAAAAACCTTGAAAATAGTGGTGAAAGAGAAAGTAGAAAGTGAGAAAGAAGGAAGAAGAAGAAATGGAAAGAAAGAAATAAGGAGGGAAAAGGAAAAAAAATAGGATTTGGGGAAGAGAAAGATAAGATAGTTGGCAAATTAGGATAAGCTGTGCGGCGCAAGCGACGCGGACGCGTGGGGTACGCGTTCGCGTGGATGGCGCTTAAATGAATATCGTTTTGTGCTACTGGTGCGAGGGCAGCCTCGCGCTCTCACAACTCTCTGTTCAAAATTCATTATTGCCAAATACCAGGGTGATGCGGTCGCGTGGTTGACGCGATCGCGTGAGTGGCCATTATTGGGATATGACGCGGATGCGTGACCTAAAATTTGACGTAAGAAAGGGTGCCAAAAATTAACGTGGCGGAAATTGGCGAGTTAAGAAATTGTTATAAGAGATACGTTGCAAGTACAGTTCTTAACCAACCAAAAATCCACTTATCAATTTAGAAGGGTTGTCACAAAATTTAAAATTAAAATACTGGGAGTATGAATCCCATGTCGTCTCCCAATGAGTTGCAGAAAGGTGTGCTATTTTATTAATCAGATGTTTTCTAAAATGGTTTGAGTTGATAAACAGGAAATTAAATTAGAGAATTTATGTAATTTTAAATAAAAACCTTGACTGGGAGTAGATTAGTTGGAAGCCCTATTCTTGTTGGAGTACTCTCAAGATTAATTGATAATTGAAGGTTGTTCTGCTTAGTCATCCCTTACTAGGTAGAGGAAAGTCAAGCAAGTTGGAAAGGATTAGTGTCAGTGACTAGAGGACAATCCAACAATAAACCCAATTATAATTTTTCTCTTGAGCATTCCAACTCAAGGTCCTCCTTTCAATCAACTCCCAATCATGTTATGGAACTACTCGCTCATTATGAATGTAAACTTCACAACATAAGAAAGGGAAATAAAGAAAGACATGATAAATAACAATAAAAAAGATCAATTAAAAATAAAAGTAGTTCTTGTATTAATAAATTCTAAAAATAATCCAATAGTAATTCTGAATAAATTGAAAACATGGAAGAGTAAGAGACAAGTAAGGAAACAAACTAGAATGATGAAGTTCTGACAGAGGTAATAACTCTTCTCAATATCCCAATCCAAAAAGCAAAATAAAATCAAAATCCTAAGAACTATGAAGGTGTAGAGAGCAAACCTAGAGGAGGAGTAAAATCAGATCTAAAACTAAAATTATGCGGAATGAATGTTGTCTTTCGTCTCTGCATGTTCCCTAGCTCTAATCTGCTTTTCTGGGCTGAAAACTGGGTCAAAATAGGGCCCAAAATTGCGCCCAGCGAATGCTGCAGATTCTGTAGATCGCGCATGTCACGCGATCGCGTCATCCAAGCGTTCGCGTCATCCAGCGTTTTGCCTTGCCACGCGTGCGCGTCGTCCACGCCTTCGCATCACTTGTGCAGTTTCCAATCCGCGCGGTCGCGTGAGCCATGCGTCCGCGTCACTGCAATTTCCTCTATATCGTGCGGTCGCGTGAGCCATGCATCCGCGTCACTTCTCGCTGGTCATCTCCTTAATTTCTTGTGTTCCTTCCATTTTTTTGCAAGCTTCCTTTCTAATCTCCAAGTCATTTATGCCCTATAAAGCCTGAAACACTTAACACACAGATCACGGCATCGAATAGAATGAAGAAGAATTAAACTACAAAATTAAAAGTCTCTACGAAACAAGTTTTCAACCATAAAGTATTTTTAGGAAGGAATTATAAATGCATGCTTATTTAATGAATAAGTGGGTAAAGATTTGATAAAACCACACAATTAAGCACAATATAAACCATAAAATAGTGGTTTATCAACCTCCCCACACTTAGTCATTAGCATGTCCTCATGCTTAGTTGAAGGAGATAAAATAAATTATTAGGAACATGTAAAACTCATGCAATGCAATGCAACCTATATATGTGAGTGCAACTATATGATTGTTGTCCACTTGGTCAAAAGTAAATAAGCTCTTCAAGACAATCACAAATCAAATTCCATTAATTCAATTCTTATACAGTAAAAACAGATAAAAATGCGAGAAGGTAGCTCATGAAAGCAGGGAACATAGAACTCAAGCATTGAACCCTCACTGATGATGTATGTATGCTCTAATCTCTCTAGGGTATAGGGTAATCACTCTATCCTTCTCTAATCATGCTTTCTAATTTTTGTTTTTCACCTAACCAATCAACAACATTTAATATACCAATGCAAACATCATGAGGTCTTTTCAAGGTTGTAATGGGGCCAAGGTAAGGGTACGGGTATATATATGGCTAAGTAAGCTTATAAATTGAATTTTTAATTAACCCAAGCTTTAACATAACCTATATATATTCTATGTAACTTTAGAATTCATACCTAACTACCCAGAAATCTCTTTCATATCCATACTCATGTATCACCTTTTTTTTTTATTTTATCATACATGCATTGATCTTTGAATGCTTGACTTAGCATTGGGGTAATTTTGTCCCCTTATTTATTTATGGAATATTTTTGGATTTTTTTTTATAAAAATGGAAACATAAAAATAACATAACTTATCAATGCACATAGAGTTTTAATTCTTATAGTTTCACATGAGTAGGTATCCAAATTCCCATTGTATTATCATGACTCATTCCCTTATTATCTTTTGTTTCCACAATTTCCCATACTTAAATAACACATACAATTCTATCTTAAGCTAACCAAAGATTCAATTTGGGATATATAATTGTTTTTCCACTTAAGGCTAGTGATGTGGTAAAATGTAGAACAAATGGGATTTAAAGGCTCAAAGTGGCTAACAAAGGTAATTGAAAGGGTAGGCTTTATTTGGATAAGTGAGCTAAACATATAATGGCCTCAATCATATGCAAACATATAAATATAATAAACATTGGACATATAGGATGAAACAAAATATAGATTACAATCATAGAGAAGTAAACACACAAGAATAAAATAATGATGGTTAAATAATGTAACCATTCATAAAGGCTCAAATCTCACTGGTTGTGTGTTCTGCTCAAAAATCATGTTCCAAATACAACTTCAAGCAAATTTAACATAAAAGTTTTAATTAAAATTAGTGAAATTTTGTTCCAAAGATAGGGTCTTAGAAGAAACTTATTGTCTTTTCAATCAAGCAGAACATGCATGCAACTAATCTATTACTATGCAATTTATCCTATTCTACAACATAAAAAAATCTAACTAAATATCCTAATTTATTGGTGCTAGGGAAGAGAAATTACTTTCGGAAGTCAGGTACTGACCGACCTCCCCACACTTAAGGCTTTGCACCGTCCTCGGTGCCATCTGTCAAGAACAAAGGTGGGCTGGTAGCAGTATCTCCACAGTCAGGACCATTATGGCTCCCTGTGCTGGTAAAGGAAGTGGAGTCCGGGGTGTCTGAGTCTCTGAATTTTCCCATGATCAGTTCCTTGAGGTATGTGAATCGGCGCTTGTTACGGCACTCTCTCATCTTAGCTTTTTGTTCCTGCCGATCCAACTTTTCAAGTATCTGCTGGAGCAGTTGGGCTGTTGTAGGTGCTTGTGGTGTTGAAGAAGGAATATCTTCAACTGGTTCAGTAGGTTGGCTGGTAGTGGCTGCTGGAAGTCTGAGGTACTTCCCGTTGGGGACATATTGATCACCCCGTGGAAGCATGGCTTTGGTGTCCCCAGCTCTGTAGGAGACTCCGGCTGCTGAGACAAGATTTGAGACCAGGGCTAGAAAAGATAAGTTGCCAGCAATTTGTACGTGTCCCATGGCATTCCGGATATGTCTTGGTAGATTTAGAGGTTGGTCTGTACGGATGCACCATAGTAGAACGGCCATGTCCGCAGTGAAGGAGGACTCGTGAGTGCTCGGAAAGACGTAATGGGACATGATTTGTGCCCATACGCGAGCCTCCAAGGTAAGTGCTGAAGCCGAAATTTCCTTAGGGCGGGTACGATGGTATCCGTAGATCCATCTGCTGCCAGGTAGTGCGATAACTCTGAGAACGGCGTCCCAGTCAAATTGGTACAGCTGGCGCTTGAGTGCGGCTTCTTGAAAGGCATCCAATCCTTCTGGAATAGGGGGAATACTTAGAACTTTTTGAATGGCTTCTTCAGTAATGGGGACTTGTTTCTGACGGACAAAGACAGACTGCAGGGTTGGCAGGTGGAAGTTGGAGTAGAACTCGACTACCCAAGAAAGATTGACCTGCCTTGGCTGTCTCTGTAGGAAACTCCATTGTCTTCGGGCAATTTGCGGCTCAACAAAGGTAGCAATATTAGGCAGAAGGAGAAGAAGGTATTCGTTGTTGTAACTCCTTTCAGCCAGGATGGGGAACATCTGCTTACAGTAGCGATTAGGGAATTGTGTAGTGTCCTTTGCTGGGAAGTCTCTTTCTTTATCATCAACCTTTATAATCCTCTTAATTTTCTTTATTGAGGGCTTTACCGCAGTTAAAAAGGGTTCTGCCACTAATGCTCTTTTTGTACCTCTTCTTGCTGGTTGTTTGGGAGTGGCTTTCTCTTTTCCTTTCTTGGTGGCCATCCTGAAAAAGGGAAGAGAAAGTAAATTAAATTTAAAGAGATAGAGCAAGGAAGAGAACGGAAAGGATGGTTATAAATGCACATAAAAAGGTAAATGATATTAACACACGCTCATTAGTACATGTGAAAACTCATTAATGGAAAATAACTAGTGCATATGATGACAAGTGAATGCAAGGTGTTTATTGGCATGCCGGCAAAGGGCATGAGTAGCATAGATCAAGCATCACTCGTAACAAACCATCACATTTGTATTGACAATTAAATTCAATGAATAAAATAGTAAAGGAAATTTGTGAAAAGCAAGCATTGAAAAAAATGTAGAGAAGTTCATAATGCCATATGGGCTTTTTCACAAACACATAGCATGCATGTAGAAGAAGTTCTTGAAAATAAGAATTTGAACATGCAAGTAATCCCTTAAAAAGCAATATATAATTGTCAAACAAATTTATAATAATCCACAAGAATATAAATAATGACTCACATAAATTGATAACACCAAGTAAAAAGGAGAAAGAAAGAAAAATAAAATATGAACAACAAAGGTAAAAAGAAAAGAAAAGAGGATAACATATAAAAATAAGAAGAATAATAGAAAAGTAAGGAGGGAAGGAGAAAGAAAAACCTTGTTAATGGGGGTGAGAGAGAGTAAAAAGTGAGAAAGAAGGAAGAAGGGATGAAGGGAGGGAGAAGAAATAAGGAGGGAAAAGAGAAAATAGGATTTGGGGGGGGGGGAAAGATATGATAATTGGCAAAATTAGGGAGGCTGTGCGGCGCAAGCAACGCGGTAGCATGGGGCACGCGGTCGCACGACTTGCGCTTAAACTCAATGATGCGATCGCGTCGGTCACGCGGTCGCGTGACCCGTTTTAGGCTAATGGCGCGAGGGTAGCCTCGCACTTGCACAACTCTCTGTTCAAAATCATATTAGTGCCAAATTTTGGGTGACGCGATCGCATGGGGCATGCGATCGCGTGAGTGGGCTATCAGAGGGATATGACGCGGTCACGTGGGCACGCGATCGCGTGACAGGGACTGTGCGTCCAGCGCCAGTTTAGCACCACTCTAGCACAATTTTTGGCTGTGCACCGTTATTACGTCGAAATCCAGGTCACGCGGTCGCGTGGGGCACGCGGTCGCGTGAGAGGCCATTATTCCCATATGGCGCGGTCGCATCAGCGACGCGATCGCGTGGGGTGATTTGTGCCATTGGCACGGCTCCAGCCCTGCTCCTGCGTAACTCTCTGTTCATATTATTATTGTCTCCCAGCTCCCTGCGACGCGGACGCGTCAATGAGGCGGTCGCGTCGCGTGTTATTTTTTTTTAATAAAGGTATGTAAATGCAGATGCACAAAATGTACTAATGAAGAGAAGAGTTATTGAACAAGAAAATTAAAAATAAGGAAAAGAACGATCATACCATGGTGGGTTGTCTCCCACCTAGCACTTTGCTTTAACGTCCGTAAGTTGGACGTTCCACTAGCTCAGTCTTCAGATATGTGGGGATCTTCCAAGAGGAAGATCTCGAGCTCCTTGTTTTTCTTCAGCTTCTCGCCATGGTACAGCTTTAAACGATGTCTATTAACTTTGATAGGTTTAGAGCTTGAAGGATGACTTAGGTGATAAACTCCGTACGGTTCAGCCTTCTCTACTCTGTATGGACCTTCCCATCTTGATCTCAACTTGCCTGGCATGAGCCTTAGTCGAAATTTTTAAAGAAGGACTAAGTCCCCAGGTTGGAACTCTTTCCTCTTGATGTGCTGATCATGTACAGCCTTCATCTTCTCCTTGTATAGTCTTGAGTTCTCATAAGCTTCTAGGCGAAGGCTTTCCAGTTCCTGCAGTTGCAACTTCCTTTCAGCTCCAGCTTTTCCAATTCCCATGTTGCATTCCTTTACTGCCCAGAAGGCTTTGTGCTCTATTTCAACAGGGAGATGACAAGCTTTTCCATAAACTAAGCGGAAAGGACTCATCCCAATGGGTGTTTTGTATGCTGTTCTATATGCCCAGAGTGCATCTTGTAGCCTGGTGCTCCAGTCTCTTCTATGAGGTTTGACTATCTTTTGCAAGATATGCTTTATCTCTCTATTTGACACCTTGGCTTGCCCATTAGTCTGAGGATGGTAGGCTGTTGCAACTTTATGAATTATCCCATGCTTCTTCATTAGTCCTGTTAGTCTCCTGTTACAAAAATGGGTGCCTTGATTGCTCACGATTGCTCGTAGTGATCCATAGCGACAAATAATATGGTTTCTCACAAAGAAAACAACAGTGTTAGCATCATCATTGCGGGTAAGAATTGCTTCTACCCATTTGGAAACATAATCCACAGCTAACAAAATATAAAAATAACCATTAGAATTTGGAAATGGACCCATGAAGTCAATGCCCCAAACATCAAAAATTTCACAGAAAAGCATAATTTGTTGAGGCATCTCATCCCTCCTGGATATATTACCAAATTTCTGGCATGGGAAACAAGATTTACAAAATTCAGCAGCGTCCTTAAAAAGAGTAGGCCACCAGAATCCACAGTCTAAGATTTTTCTAGCAATTGTTTGAGGGCCAAAATATCCTCCACTCTCAGATGAGTGACAGGCCTCTAAGATGGACTGGAATTCTGATTGAGGCACACACCATCTAATTATCTGGTCAGCGCCACATCTCCATAAATATGGGTCATCCCATATATAATATTTAGACTCGCTTTTCAGCTTGTCTCTTTGATGCTTAGAAAAGTTTGGAGGAAAAGTGCGGCTAACTAGATAATTAGCTACAGGTGCATACCAAGGGACTATCTCAGATACTGCTTGCAGGTTATCAAATGGGAAATTATGAGCTATAGGAGTGGAGTCATCTGTAATATGTTCAAGGCGACTCAAGTGGTCTGCCACTAAATTCTGGTTACCACTCCTGTCCTTAATTTCTAAATCAAATTCTTGTAATAGCAGTATCCAATGTATAAGCCTTGGTTTGGACTCCTTTTTAGATAATAAACACTACAAAAAAAAGGCCTATGGCCACGGTAAAAAACTGTGACCATAGCTAGTAAAAAGGGTGACCATAGATCTATGGTCACGGTTTTGGACCTATGGTCACGGTTTTTTACCATGGCCTATTCTCTCGTGGCCATAGGTCTATGGTCACGATTTTTTGGGCTATGGTCACGGTTTTTATGGTCACGGTTTTAATTTTCAAAATCTGACACTTTAGGCCACGTTTTTTTACCGTGACCATAGGTTTTTTTACCGTGACCATAGGTTAATCTATGGTCACGGTAAAAAACCGTGACCATAGCCTTATCTATGGTCACGGTTTTCACCGTGGCCATAGCCACTATGGTCACCCCTCCTTAAAACCGTGACTATAGATAAGGCTATGGTCACGGTTTTCACCGTGGCCATAGCCTCTATGGTCACCCTTCCTTAAAACCGTGACCATAGCCCTATCTATGGTCACGGTTTTCACTGTGGCCATAGACTCTATGGTCACCCCACCTAAAACTGTGACCATAGCCCTATCTATGGTCACGGTTTTTCACCGTGGCCATAGACTCTATGGTCACCCCACCTAAAACCGTGACCATAGCCCTATCTATGGTCACGGTTTTTCACCGCGGCCATAGACTCTATGGTCACCCTATGAAAAACCGTGACCATAGCCTATCTATGGTCACGGTTTTTCACCGTGGCCAAAGCCTCTATGGTCACCCCTCCTTAAAACCGTGACCATAGCCCTATCTATGGTCACAGTTTTTTACCGTGGCCATAGACTCTATGGTCACCCTCCTTAAAACCGTGACCGTAGCCCTATCTATGGTCACAGTTTTTCACGATGGCTATAGCCTCTATGGTCACGGTTTTTTAAAACGGTGACTATAGCCTGTTGTTGTTTATGAGATTCAATTTTTTTAAATTATAATCACATATCTCAAAATGATAATAATAACAAAATAAATCTAAAAATAAGAAATTCAAGAAATCTAAATCACAAAAGTTTCATTATAAGATACATATGTTTAATTTTTAGTCTAAACAACACAAATCAAAATAGAGTGGAATTTTTCCAATTACATGTAATTCCTCAAAAAGTACATAACACATCAAAATATTACATTTACATAACTAAGGTAGTAAGACCCATCTCATGTGATATTTGTATGGAACATATTTTCTTCATCACATCATGTCTTCCTGCACGTAAAAGAAATAAACATGTTAGATATCTTGCAAAAATGCTTTTGATGATGCAATACATATGCAGCAAAAGAAGGGAAACATTCATCCATAGCAACACTCAAGAATTATTCACAACCATCATTCACTTCAAATAGCAGCTATTGCAAGAATGCAGCAGTAGTGATAGCTTAGACTCAGAAATTCATCAAAGTTATCACTACTGCACAAATAATTCAGAATCTGTTCATTCCAGCAGCAGCCAACACAAAAATAAGGTAGCAATAATACTATGCAGCAGCATCATATAAACCAGTTTAGCACAAAAGTAAAACAATGAAACAGCAACATAGGATCAATAACAGTTTAAACCTAATCAACAGCACCAAAGAAACTAATTTAGCATAGGGCAGATCAATGAAGCAGCAGCATGAAGCTAAATTAGAACATGGCAAGTCATTACGAGCACAGGAAAACCAATTTCAGAAAGAATAAACATCAGAGTTCAAACCTAAATCCACTACAAAATCAGTTGACTACCTAACCACCTAATTCAACTAAGCTAACCTAATCAAACAGCAACCAAAAGCATACTATTAATTTAACTAGAAGTTTCGAACAGTACTTACTTTCATATCCTTTTATACATGGTTCGATCCAAGTGAAGGAGGAATGCTTCGCCGCGCATCATTTGGTGCACTACTCGCGTCAGGCGGAGATTGTTGGGCAGCTTCTATCATTACTTGCACTTGTTCTGCACTCATACCAGGATTGACTTGTTGCAACAACGTTTTAATCAAGTTTGTTAAACCATCCAACTTGGAAGTTAAGTTATTTTGATTTTTCTCCATAGTTGAAACCACTTCATTATGTTGTTGCTGCATTTGTCGGATTTCCTTCTCCTTTTTAAGAGAGGATTTTGTGACTGATCGACCATAAAAACGAACTCTTCCATGTCTCTCCTTCCCGAAAACTGTTTGAACTGCTTCATCATCATTGTATCCTGCTTCTTTCAAATTTTGAAGATGTTCCTATTACACACAAATAGGATCAAAATAAATGCATACACCCGACAGCTTTAGAATAAATAAAAATAGCCAACACATTTCTTGTTTTGTGTACTTTTCTAAGAGACCAGAAAACTAACAATTGTCTCTTGTGTTCCCGAATCAGTCTCTCCTTTTTTGCTCGTACGAGTTACAACAAACATCTCAGATTGTGATGGATCTTCATTGTCCTCCTTCTTTGCTCGCTACCAAGAAACCACCAACATGTGACTAAGCAAACACACATAACATGAAAGATAAAAAAATACTTAAAATAAAAAGTACAAAAAAATACCAATTCAGCGCGCACTAATTCAAAACTAACTGGACCCATTCGATGATTCCATTTTTGCTTGGATCTATTTTCACGATTTTTGTCAGAAATAACCTACATTTGTTGCAATATAAAATTAGATAGAGTTAGTTAAATACATGATACCATCATTAAAGCCAAGAGAGTTGTGAAAATCACTTACTTTGATGATATCAAGCCTCCAAAATTGAACTAATTTTCGAAAATGCAGTTCAGGTACAGTCATTGGACGATTTTTCATCATCTCTCTAAATGAGTTGTACGGTGTATAGTGATATTTCTTTATGCGTTTATTAAATTGCTTCCATGCCTCTCCAATGGTATCTATCACCCAAGGCTCAGCATCACTAGGAATGTTATATTTAGACTACAAACAAACAACGAATAATGTTATTTTACCATACATGCTAAGCCTATTTGTAAACAATTTAAAAAGGAGAATGATCGACTCACCTTTGCATAATCCAACATTGAAGTTTTAGTCTCAATGGACACAGCTTGCCAATTAGTATATAACAATGTGACCAAATTAGAGTTTCTTGCAAGTGTTCCCAAGAATCGACTAAACAATTGAACCTGTGTCTTTGTTGGGCCTATGGGTTTGCCATTGTACCATGTTAACTCTATTTGTGTCTCCAAAGCATGAATATGCTTGAGTTGGGTGGGACCACGAACTTTTTTCTTTTTGGTACCTATTTCCAATGTCGTTACTAGAAAATGTTAACAAGATTACGAATCTAATGAATAAAAGAGTAATCTATTAAATACAATAGTCAGGTTAGTGCATTTCACTATTTGCTATTAAAGAAAGGGATAAAGGCATTACCGAGTTGAGTGTCACTACTATCACTAACGGTTGGATTGAGCTCATCACAATCATATTCATATTCTTCATCATTTTCATCTAATGATATCCCATATTTTTCAAAAAATTCGTCTAAAGTCATAGCAGGGATAAGAGACTCAATCTTATGTTCTTCTTCGTTGGCATCTTGTTCATTCGATTCCTTCAGCAGCATCTTATTGGTCAGCTTCTTGACTTTATCACCCTCCACCTTTGATTTCTTCATTGGCACCTTCTTCCTAGATGGCTTCTTCCCACCTTGATCCTCATGTTCAATGGCTTTCATCTTGACTAGATGATTTTCTTCGTTGGAATTCTTTGTTGGCATCTTGATTTGATCCTCACCGTCTCCGATGTTTGTTATCTTCTTGGTTACCATTTTGCTTTGACCTTCATCGTCACCTCTTCTCAGCACCTTTTCCGGCATCTTGCCCTTTTTCCTTGTCTCATGTTTACTACTATTAGCCCCACATGCAGCTAAAACATGTTCCCTTTTTATTTGAAATTGTTTTAGCAAGGAATAAGCACTTGTGAATTGAATTTTTCCTAAACTTTTTACCAGACTCCTTATCTTCAAGGGACTTCTTTGTGACTCTATTTGTGATAGGGTTCTTAACCTTTTTCTTTTGGAATTTCCTTCATTGTTCATCCTGTATAAAAAAAAGTCAAACAAAGCATCAATACTAACATTGCCAAAATTAAAAGAAAGAAGAAACATTGTAACGCATTAGAAAATAAAGTAAACAAACATGGTAATGCATTAGAAAATAAAGTAAACAAACACGGTAATGCATTAGAAAATAAAATAAACAAACATGGTAATGCATTAGAAAATAAACATGATAATGCATTAGAAAATAAGTTAAAAAATAAAGCATCAACGTTACAATTTGTGCACTACCTCAAATTCAGCATCACTGTCTAAATCATCAGATACTATTTCTTTGTCTTTAGGTTTGATCTTGTTCGGTGTCACATCAACAATAGTAGGTCGCATACCCTGTCTAACCAAGTCTACCTCACCAATATCACTTAAGGGTATCGGACTATTCGCCGATTCATGTGGCCCTCTTATGTTAGGGTCAAACTGTAATTGGACACCAACATTAAACAAATCTCTGGGAACCGTTTTCATCACATAATGCTTTTGGGGAATATATGGATCTTTCACATAAAAGCACTGGTGTGCTTGGCTTGCCAACACAAATGGTTCGTCTTGGTAACATCTTTTGTTGAAATGAACGTATGTCAAACCATAATTATCTTCCTCAGCCATAAACCACTCACACTTAAATAACATAACTTTAAATTGGCTATAATAGTCTAACTCGATAATATCCATGATTCTACCATAATATCTTATATTGGCCTTTATTGGTTTTTTGTCCTTAACACTCGCAAAGCTTGTAGTTTCAGCCACCACAGTGACACCACTATTTTGCGTTTTTCGCATCACTTCTCGTCGCTTAGTATGAAATCTGTACCCGTTGACAACATAAGCAGAAAATGATTTTGCAACTTTATTTAGACCCTTAGACAGCTGTCGTAACCAACCGGGAACATCATCCTTCATGGCACGTCTCGTAAACCACTCGATAAAGTCTTCATTCTGATCTTTAACGATGTTCCACTTCCGCTTCCGCTTGTCTTGCTTTTGTTGCTCACAATGTTCTCTACAAGGAGTGTATATTATTATGTTATATTACCAAGATTAGTCTAAGGAATAGAACTAATGAGAAGTGCAAATTTACCTCATGTAAGGCTCCACGTTATCGCAATTATTCACTACATATGCATTAGCTTGATGGAGTGACTTTTCGTCCAAAATAATTAGTTGCCCTTTTTTCCACCCAATGGACTTCCCTTGTTTGCGAACAAATTTGAATCAGGATCTTCGGTTGAAGTGCCTGCATCATTATTCCGAGATACTCTGTTGAATCTTGTTTTCACTCCCTCATGCAAATATCTTGAACAAAAAGTTAAACACTCTTCAGCCAAATAACCCTCCGCAATTGATCCTTCTGGACAACTTCTGTTATGTACATACCCTTTTAGTGTGCACATATATCTCTCAATCGGATACATCCATCGAAACTGGACGGGACCACCTAACCTTAGTTCATTAGCTAAATGAATAGGCAAATGAACCATTATATCAAAAAAGGTCGGCGGAAAAATCCTCTCCAACTGGCACAAAGTCTCTACAATCTCCGACTCCAAACCATTAATCTCTTCTAACGAGATTTCTTTTTGACATAGCCGACGAAAAAAGGAACACAAACGCACTAGAGGAATAGCAACATGATCTAGAAGAATGCTCTTGATTGGTATCTGCAACAGGTAATGCAACATGAAGTGAGCATCATGAGTCTTGTAACCGTAAAGCTTTCTCTCTTCTTGTTGTACACAACGAGAAATGTTTGAAGCACTTCCATCAGGCAATTTTGTTTTCTTCAAAACACCACAAAAAATAGATCTCTCCCCTTTGGTCATGGAGAAGCATGCTCTAGCAAGTTTAGTTCTTTTGCCATCCTTAGTATTTATTGGGTGAAGATTCTTTCGAATGCCCATCTCCTTAAGATCATAACGAGCTTTTGCATGATCCTTTGTCTTTCCAGGGATATCCAATAAGGTACCAATTATACTGTCAACTATGTTTTTTTCAATATGCATTACATCAAGGTTGTGCCTGATCATACAGTGCTGCCAATATGGTAACTCAAAAAAGATTGATCTTTTTTTCCATTGGCCTTTACTTTTGTTTTGCGTCTTCCCAGAGGCATTATCTACTGACTTTAGCATATCTAGAACCTCTTCACCCGTTAACATTCGTGGTGGACCCCTGAATTCTATTTTTCCATTAAAAGATCTCTTGTTAGACCTCCATGCATGATCAACTGGCAAAAATCTCCTATGGTCCATGTAAACTATCTTTTGGCTATGTTTCAAGTAACAAAAAGAAGTATCATGATTACAACAAGGGCAAGCTAACTTTCCTTTCGTACTCCAACCTGACAACATCGCATACGCTGGAAAATCATTGATTGTCCAAAGAAGTGCATCATGCATTTGAAAAGTTTCATTCTTAAAAGAATCATAAGTATCTATCCCTGACACCCATAGCTCCTTCAGCTCTTCGATCAATGGTTGCAAAAAAATATCAATATTATTTCCTGGTGAACAAGGTCCAGGAATGATTAAAGAGAGCATGCAATATTCTGACTTCATGGACATCCAAGGGGGAAAGTTGTACATCATTAAGACAACTGGCCATATGCTATGTGACACATTCATAGTTCAAAAAGGATTAAAACCGTCACTTGCCAAACCAAGCCTCAAGTTACGCAGTTCTTTTGAAAAGTTCGGGTACCGACTGTCCAAGTTCTTCCATGCTTGGCCATCAGCAGGGTGCCTTATGCAACCGTCTTTCAAACGCTGCTCATCATGCCACCTCAACGCCTCTGCTGTGTTTGGGCACATAAAAAGCCTTTTAAGCCTTGGTATTAAAGGAAAGTATCTTAAGGTTTTCGCAGCAACCTTATGAACTTTATTCGGAAGCGCAAAGTCCTCTTCATTGCCATCCGTAGTAGGAGTCTGATTATATCGAGACTCTCCACAGATACGGCAAACTGAGTCATTTATGTACTCATTCCGGTACAGCATGCAGTCATTAGGACATGCATCAATCTTTTCATAGTCAAGACCCAACTCTTTAACCATATTCTTAGCTTTATTAAAAGAAGTGGGAATGTTCAAATCAGGTATGGCTTCTTTCAATAACTCCAAGAGGGAGGTAAAAGATGTGTTACTCCACCCATGTAGACACTTCAAGTGGTAAAGACGAATGATGAACGATAATCTCGAAAATCCAGTTGTACAATTCGGATATAATTCCAGACCTGCTTCGTCTACTAGCTTATAAAATCTCTTCGCATCTTCATTCAACCCATTGTTCCCCTCCTCAAGATTTGCCATATTTTCGAATGCGTCACGCAGCAACCCGTTCATATCATCAAGGCCGCCTCGATCATCCATGTCAGTATCTATTACTGTTGGGATTACTGATTCTCCATGATTTGTCCATCGTTTATAACCTTCGACAAACCCATAGCAAATAAGATGCTCATATACGGCGTCTCGTTCACGCCAATAAGTGTTTCTACACTTTGCACACGGACATTGAATTTCTTTTGCAACTGGTTTTCCCTTTACGAAGGCAAACTCTAAAAAACTATTTACACCAACTATGTACTCGTTCTCAAATCTTGGTGAATCCATCCAATCTTTTGACAAAACATGATTAAACCTAATAATGCAAATATCTGAACTTACTAAACATGGTCTAATAGGTCAATTATAGTGACAATCTAGCTACCATATACACACTACCTAAATAACTAGAAGATCAAATTATAATATATATCAAGTATGATATAAACTTACTGCTTAGTTCCTTCATTTTGAGATGCCATTTGAAGTTGTTATACACTGGTGCCACAACAACTACTCAACTCCTTTTGTCTTTACCAGTCCAAAAACAACATCCTATATACAAAACAAAACAAAAAAATTCAGGAGAAGATAAATCTATATGAAGAATTAAGTTATTAAACCTCCCTTCCCTGCCTCTAAATTTTATTTGAAAAAAGGAAAACTATATTTTTTAATTTTATTTTTTCCCATTGGAAAGAGCATGCTATGAACAGATCGCTGATCAGGTAATGAAAAGACAGAGCATGGAATACACACACAAACTACAAAAAATCAGTCCTCTAATATATTTACCAAATCAGCAAATGGAAATGTAAATTTGTAAAGGGAAGTAATAATGAATAATTGAAGGAAGTACATCTCAATACATGCTCACACAGACCAAGCAAAATAAAACTCATAATTTTGTATTATACATACACACATACATGCAGTGGAGGGATATTTACACTTATATATTATACACGCCCTGTTATTAGTTGGAGTTGGAGTATAATCTTTTTATTATGCGCGCAATAAACCACACCTAAAGAGAAAGTTTTAATTTAATGCAAGCTCTAGAACACACTCGGCGCCTCCATAAGTTGACAAATCAAATCCATACTTAAAAAAAAATATGCCCTTATATTAGGTTCCTGTGACCTAAACACTTAGCTGCTCTTAAAATATATATTATTAAATCCATAAGTTGACAAATCAAATCCATATTATTATTATATTTTTTATAATAAAAATTTGATAAAAAATAATAAAATATATATTTTTTATTTTTTATTTTTTATTATTTTTTATCAAAAAATATATAATATATTAATTTAATATTTTTAAATATATTATTTTTATTCATATATTATCTGTTAAATATAATTTTATTTTTTTATATCTCTCTCTTAGAATCACGTGTCTGTATAAGGGAATACAACCTTAGATTACATGAAACCAAGTTCCCAAGTCCCAAGTACTTTGAGCCAATAGCTGATAACAATACTTAATTGATTAGTTTTTTTTGTTGTTGGATAATGTCGCATTACTTTCAAATAACTAGACGACAAATCTCACACACAACAAAATAAACAAATAAAAAAGACCAGGTTAATTTAAAATATTTTATTTTGTGTGGAGAATTCTCATCTTACCCAACTAATATCTGGGGCCAGAAACAAATAGTGTCAACTTTTATAATCCAGATGCAATAGTAGTTTCTATTATGCTCTCTAATATACTCTATTATGCTCTCTAATATACTCTGACCATAGTCAAAATGGTTAGTATTTTTGATAATCCATAATTGCATATTTGGAAGGGTTATTGCTGGGATCTAGCCCATCATCAATGTTGGTTAGAAGGACAGGTGTGAAACAGAATTTTAGTTAGCTATAAACAAATTTCATCCATTAAAATATATTCTAATAAAGTCATATTAATTAGCTATTTAAAACAAATATATGTATGTATTGCATGTGAGTTAGAATCTAAAGGTGAATACTTTTTAACTTTTGAATGTCCAAACTCAATGTACGCATGTTGTCCATGCTGTAAATTAATATTACTCACACAAACCAAATCAAAATGGGAAGAATGAGAAGCCAGAATCTTAGTCAAATAAAGTAGTCATATATCAAAGGCAACAAAACAAAGCCTTTCCTTTAACACCAGCCAAGGCAAACAAACAAATAAACAAACACAATCTAACATATATCATATTTAAACACCCTTCCTTGTCAGAAAAATTCAAAAGGGAAACAAAAACTGCATATGTTATGTTGTTTTCATGTTAAGCACTAAGCAGTAACAGAGAGTAAAAAGAATAATAATCCATTTTATAATAATAATAATAATAATAATAATAATAATAATAATAATAAAAAAGTTATGAGTTTTTGTTTTGATGTTTGCATATTTTTGTGCCCATTTCACAATAAAAACAAAGAGATATCCCAATGATATCTTCCACCGAGTGTATAGGAAACACACATAATTGCACCCAACACCAAACCATAGAAACCTGAGCTCCAAAAACCTTTCTTTTCTTTAATTTCATTGCTTTTTGCTGCTTCTTTCAGCTACCCTTTTTTCCATTATATATACCCATCAATCTCCAAAAACCTTTCAGATAGAAAGAGTTCAAACCTAAATTCACTACGAAATCAATTGACTACCTAACCACCTAATTCAACTAAGCTAACCTAATCAAACAACAACCTAATCAACTAACACTAACATGGAGTTTAAACCAAATTTTGAGTTAACTAAAATTAAGTTTTTTGGTACAAGAACATTAGAAGGGGGAAACAATTAAACAGAAAAAGCTGGAATCAAAGGAAAGAAGAATAATTGGAAGTTTGTGCTTTTAGAAACTCACAGCAATGCCTTTTAAATTGAACAACTTCTCTTTTTTGTTGAATTCTAGCATAAGCTCAGCAAGTTGAGGAACATAGTGTCCTGAAGATAAATTGCAAACATGTTTTAATATAAATATAATCAATTATGCAGGAACTAATTTACATAAAGAACAAATGGGAGGAAAATTTACCAGCATAGCTTTCTCCTACTATGAACAAACTTCTGTTTCTGTAGTGTGGGAACTTTACAAACCAGTTTTGCAAGAATATTAAGTTATCCCTACTATAAAGTGAAAGAATAAATCAGAAAACAAAGCAATCTTTAAAGGTAAAAATTCTCTGTAAATTTTGTAAAGTAACATTTGATACTATCTCAAGATGTAGGCATGGCATAACTGTAAAGTATAACAGAATATAATGCAATACACATTACAGGGAACTTTGAGCAAAAGGGACATGGCAGAGTTTTGCAAAATTAGAATAATGGAAACACTACTTCTTCTTTTTTTTCCTTTTAAATTATAAACTTACACTTCATTCCCTTTCAGATAAAAACCTATTTTATTTTGTCCAATCGTTACTTAGAAGATACTTCAACCTAAAGTAGAAGATTGAATGTTACCTAGAGGATTTTGCTGTGAATCAGACTTGCTCTTGTGACAGGAAGCTCGCGGTGAAACTGAACGGGGCACAGCTCAACGGCGGACTCCACCCGTCGTAACGGCGGCAGGGGCTTCCCCTGGCGGTGGCTCAGACGGCAGCAGCAGCCGTAGCAGAGCTTCAACGGTGGCGGTGACGGCACTGGAGGCGGTGACGGACGGACACGAGCTCAGCTATTGACCCCTCTCTCTCTCTCATCTTCGTGCACTTTCTCTCTCTCTCTTCGAAGTTCCATGGTGGCTGGATAGCGGAGGAGCGCGACACCTACTCTTCTTCCTCGCGGTGACAAGAAGCTCGCGGTGAGACGCGCTAGAGGAGCTCAGTGACGCTAGGGTTTCTACCTTCTTCGATCATGGGGGCTGTGACGAAATAGGGGTTGGGAGGAAGGTGAACGACAATGGTAGGGGCTGGGAGGAAGGGTAACGACGTATGATGGAGAGGGTTGGGAGGAGCTCGGCGAAGGTGGGGGCTGGCTTGAAGGAAAATGGTGAGAATAGGGTGGGGGGGCTGTCACGAAGTGATGATAGGGTTTTTTTTTTCTAAGTTACTAATTAGGAGGGAATGGGGATTTGGTTGGGAGGGAGGGGAATTTTGGGATTTTGGGGGGGGGGGGGGGGGGGGGGGGCTAAAACGACGGCGTTTATGGAGGGAAGAGTATCTATGGTCACCTCCAAAAACCGTGACCATAGATATCTTTAGGCCACTTTCTAAAACCGTGACCATAGACACTTTTAGGTCACCCTTTCGAAAAACCGTGACCATAGACCCTTTTTGGTCACTGTAAAAAACCGTGACCATAGACCCCTTTAGGTCACTTCTAAAACCGTGACCATAGACCCTTTTAGGCCACCCAACAAAATCGTGACCATAGACCACTTTAGGCCACCTCCCAAAATCGTGACCATAGACCCCTTTAAGTCACCCTTTCTTGAAAAACCGTGACCATAGACCCTTTTTGGTCACCGTAAAAAACCGTGGCCATAGACGCTTTTAGGTCACCCCTAAAACCGTGACCATAGACCCTTTTAGGCCACCCCACAAAACCGTGACCATAGACTACTTTAGGTCACCTCCAAAACCGTGACCATAGGTACGCTATGGTCACCCTTTTTGTGAAAACCGTGACCATAGACCCTTTTTGGTCACTGTAAAAAACCGTGACCATAGACCCCTTTAGGTCACCCCTCAAAACCGTGACCATAGACCCTTTTAGGCCACCCTTTTTTAGAAAACCGTGACCATAGGTACCCTATGGTCACCATTTCTGTAAAAACCGTGACCATAGCTTTTTTTTTGGTCACGGTAAAAAACCGTGACCATAGACCCTCTATGGTCACGGTTTTTTACCGTGACCAAAAAAACCGTGGCCATAGACCCAAAATGTTGTAGTGAAATACTTTAGAGCTGCGTGGTCTGAATACACTACTACCTTCGTACCAAGTAAATAGGCTCAGAATTTATCCAGAGCGAAAACAATAGCAAGAAGCTCTTTCTCAGTAGTAGTGTAATTCGACTGAGCGGCATCTAAAGTTTTAGACGCGTAAGCAATAACAAAAGGATCCTTACCTTCACGCTGAGCCAGTGCTGCTCCTACTGCATGGTTGGAAGCATCACACATTATTTCAAATGGTTGGCTCCAGTCTGGTCCTCTTACAATTGGAGCTTGAGTCAGTGCGGTCTTCAGCTTATCAAACGCTTGTTTGCTATTTTCACTGAACTCGAACTCAATATCTTTTTATAGTAGCCTGGATAAGGGAAGTGCTACCTTACTGAAGTCCTTAATGAACCTCCTGTAAAAACTTGCATGGCCAAGGAAAGAACGGACCTCCCCCACAGAAGAGGGGTAAGGTAAACTAGAAATAGCATCCACCTTTGCTGGATCTACAGAAATACCAGTATTAGATACAACATGTCCTAGTACAATCCCTTGTTTAACCATAAAGTAGCATTTTTCAAAATTTAATACCAAGTTTGTACTGACACATCTATCTAACACTCTAGATAATCCATCTAAGCAAAGGCTAAAGGAATTGCCATAAACACTAAAATCATCCATAAAAACCTCCATACAGTCCTCAATAAGATCAGAGAAAAGACTCATCATGCACCCTGAAAAGTAGCTGGTGCATTGCACAAGTCAAAGGGCATTCTCTTGTAAGCATAAGTCCCAAAAAGACATGTAAAAGTGGTCTTTTCCTGATCCTCAGGAGCTATGTGAATCTGGAAATAACTTGTGTAACCATCTAAAAAGCAATAATGCGATTTACCTGACAGGCAATCCAGCATTTGATCAATGAATGGAAGAGGGTAGTGATCCTTACGGGTTGCTTGGTTGAGGCGTCTGTAATCAATGCAGACCCTCCAGGCGTTCTGAACTCTGGTTGTCTGGAGCTCTCCATGCTCATTCTTCACTACAGTGACTCCAGACTTCTTTGGCACCACTTGTACTGGGCTTACCCATTCACTATCTGAGATGGGATAGATGATATCTGCCTCTAGTAGTCTGGTCACTTCCTTTTTGACAACCTCTAGGATAGTGGGGTTCAGTCTTCTCTGGAGTTGACAGACAGGTCTTGCTCCCTCTTCTAAAAATATTCTATGCTCACAGACTTGAGGGTTGATGCCTACTATGTCTGCCAAACTCCACCCAATTGCCTTCTTGTGCCTCCTCAGCACACCAAGTAGCTGCTCTTCCTGTTGAGAAGTGAGTTCCCTTGCAATGATAACCGGAAACTTCTGCCCGTCTTCAGGGTAAGCATATTTCAGGTGTGGAGGAAGGGGTTTTAATTCTAACTTCTGATAATGTTCAGGCTATGGGTTGTCTGGAGCTGGTAACAATGGTAAGGCACTGTCATTGTCCTCTGAGAATGTCCCCACACTTGGACCTTGTCCTGTGTGCTTCTCTTCAAATTCCTCCTGATGGACTTCAGCCACGGTTTTATCTATAATGTCACACTTGAGGATAGAGTGATCCTCTGGAGGATGCTTCATAACTCCATTCAGATTGAAGATTACTACTCGGCCATCTATTTCAAAAGAGTATGTTCCTGAAAAAGCATCTAATTTAAACTTTGAGGTCTTCAAGAATGGCCTTCCGAGTAGGATTGATTATGGCTTATCTGAGTCATTTTAGGACATTTCCAGGATATAAAAATCAGTGGGGAACGTGAGTCCCTTAATGCCTACTAGTACATCTTCAGCAACTCCAACCACTGTAATAATGCTTTTATCTGCTAACACAAAACGAGCTACCGACCTTTTTAAGGGAGGGAACCTCAAAACATCATATATAAACAAAGGCATTATACTCACACATGCTCCTAAACCACACATGCAATCATAAATTATCACACCACCAATAGTACAATTAACTATACAAGGACCTGGATCACTACACTTTTCAGGTAAACCTCCCATTAAAGCAGATATGGAACTTCCTAAAGTAATAGTTTCTAATTCATTAATTTTGTCTTTATGTATACATAAATCTTTTAGAAACTTTGCATATTTAGGTACCTGTTGAATAACATCAAAAAGGGGAACAGTTACCTCAACTTTTTTGAATATCTCTACCATTTTTAGATCAGGTTCCAGCTTCTTCTTGGGCTTCCTTGCAAGTTGTGGAAATGGAATGGGAGTGGCATTTTCTGCAGTGTCTGCGCCTTTTAGTGCTTCCTCATGTGGTTGCACTTCTTCTTCTTCAACCACATCCTAAATGTCTTCTTCTTCTTCAACATCTTCTATTTCCACTACCTCTTCAGCTGAGGCGTATTCTGGTGGGTTTGGCTCCTCTTGATTCCTCTCCTGCAATGTGGTTCTGGACCTCAGGGTGATGGCATTAATACCACCCTTGAGATTGGGTAATAGTTGAGAGGGAATACCACTGGAGCTCAAAGGTTGGTTATTGGAGTTATTCATTGATCCTATCTGGGAGACAAGAGCTTGCAAAGTTGCGTTCAGACCATTCAGAGTGGCATTAATGTTGTTTTCCATGGTCTGCTGTCTCCGATCAATAGATTGTAGTAAGTCATCATTAGAAGATGCAGAAGGATGGGTAAATTGAGAGGTCTGCTGTTGGGTATTCTGAGGCCCTTGGGATTGCCTTAGGTGAGGTGCTCTGTAAGGCTGATTCTGATTCTGCTGCCTGTTGTTGTTGTTATTCCACCTCTGATTTCTCTGATTATCTCTGCCTCCTCTGTTATTGTTGTTGTCCCTCCAATTCTGGTTAGAATTGTCTTGCCACCCGTGGTTGTAATTGCCACCTTGATTGTACCCTTGGTTGGGGCGGTCATAGAAGTTATGTGTGGCTGCCACGGTGTTGTCTTCTTGCTGGAGCTGCGGACATTCATCAGTATAATGGCTATAATCAGCAGAGATTTTGCAAACTCTCTGTGGGACTAACTGTTGATTTTGCTGTGGTGGAGAAGGTTGAGCTTGCTGAACTTGTTGTTGATTCAATTGCATTTGCTTCAGCAAGTTGGTCATTTCACAGATACTCTAAGTTAAAGCAGCAGTCTCTCTGCTAGAGGATACTTCTGCCACAGCTTTTGCACGGCCTTGTTTCTGCCTGTGATTCCTAGTAGATTCAGCTAAATCGCTGATCAATTGCCATGCCTCATCAGTGGTCTTGTACTTTTTCATAGACCCATTGCTAGCACTTTCCAATGTGGTCTTATCTTGGGGCCTCATGCCCTGTGTGACATAACCGAGTAACACTATCTTGTCAATCATATGGTGGGGGCAAGCTTCCAGAAGATTATTGAAGCGATCCCAATATTCATAAAGTGTCTCGGATTTATCCTGAACAATCATGGAAATATCTTTCCTCAGTTTATTAGTAACTTCAGCTGGAAAGAACTTTTCTAAGAATTCTCTTCTCAGTGTATCCCAGTTGGATACAATTGCTGCTGGTTGAGTGTAGTACCACTCTCTTGCCTTCCCCTCAAGAGAAAACGGGAAGGCTTTCAGCAAAATTGAAGTTGCATCTACACCATCACGCTTAACAGTAGAACAGGCTGCCTGAAAATTTCTCAGGTGCTTGATAGGCTCTTGAGCAGGTAAGCCATGAAACTTGGGCATCAAATTGAGCAGTGCGGTCCTTATCTCAAAGTCTGTAGCTACCGCTGGGTGATGCGCTTGAAATGGTTGCATTGTAAAATCAGGGGCTCCAGCCTCCTGGATAGTAACTCTCCTGGCTGCTGCCATGTTACCTGCGCATGAAACAACCAAATCAGTAGAACAGGGGCTGGTTTCTTTCTCAAATGACATTTCAGATCCGCCCTCAGAGAGGATTAACCGACGCCGAGCTTGCCTTATTCGTGAAATAGTTCTTTCAATCTCAGGATCGAATATTAGGAAGCTTGGATCAGGAAGCGAACGTGTCATCTAACGAAAGAAACAAGCAACTCATAGTAGCAAAATAAAATAAAATTCAAATAAATAAATTCCAATTAATAACTTTAGCACTTTATTGCAACTCCCCGGCAACGGTGCCAAAAATTGATGCGAGCGAAAATTGGCGAGTTAAGAATGTTTATAAAATATGCGTTGCAAGTATAGTCCTCAACCAACCAGAAATCCGCTTATCAATTTAGAAGGGTGTCACAAAAATTAAAATTAAAATACTGGGAGTATGAATCCCAGGTCGTCTCCCAACGAGTTGCAGAAAAGTGTGCTATTTTATTAATCAGATGTTTTCAAAAAAGTTTCAGTTGAATGAAAGAAAATTAAATTAGAGAATTTATATAAATTTAAATAAAAGTCTTGACTGGGAGTTGATTAGCTGGAAGCCCTATTCTTGTTGCAGTACTCTCAAGATTAATTGATAATTGGGGGTTATTCTGTTTAGTTGTCCCTTACTAAGTAAGGGGAAGTCAAACAAGTTGGAATGTTGTTCTATCCATAAGTTCCAATCCGCTCTTGGGAGGATTGGTGTTAGTGACTAGAGAGCAATCCAACAATAAACCCAATTACAATCTTTCTCTTGAGCATCCCAACTCAAGGGTTTCTTTCAATCAACTCCCCATCAAGTTAGGGAACTACTCGCTCATTGTAAATGAAGAATTCATAACATAAGAAAGGGAATTAAAGAAAGACATGATAAATAACGATCAAAGGATTAATTAAAAATAAAAAGTAATTCTTGTATTTAATAAATGCTAAAATAATCCAATAGTAAAATTAAGTAAATTAAGGAACATGGAAGAGTAAGAGACAAGTAAAGAAGATGAACTAGAGTGTCGAAGTCTTGATGAGGCAATAACTCTTCTCAATATCCCAATGCAAAAACAATGAAAAATAACGAATCCTAAAAACTATGAATGTGTAGAGAGAAAACCTAGAGAAGAGGAAAACTAGATCTCAAAACTAAAACTATGCGGAATGAATGTTGTTGTTAGTTTCTGCATGTTCTCTGGCTCTAGTCTGCTTTTCTAGGCCAAAAACTGGATCAAAATAAGGCCCGAAATCGCCCCCCAGCGATTCTGCAGATTATGCAGATCGCGCATGTCACGCGGTCGTGTCATCCATGCGGCCGCGTCATTCGGCTTTCTGCTTTGCCACGCGATCGCGTCATCCATGCGGCCGCGTCATTCGTGCTATTCCATGCCGCGCGGTCGCGTAATCCATGCGGCCGCGTCACTTCTCGCTGGTCATCTCCTCAATTCCTTGTGTTCCTTCCATTTTTGCAAGCTTCCTTTCCAATCTCTGACTCATTCATGCCCTATAAAGCCTGAAACACTTAACATACAAATCACGGCATTGAATGGAATAAGAGAGAAATAAAATACATAATTAAAAGTCTCTAGGAAGCAAGTTTTCAATCATGCAATAACTTTAGGAAGGAATTATAAATGCATGCTTATTTAATGAATAAGTGGGTAAGGATCATGATAAAACCACATAAATAAACACAATATAAACCATAAAATAGTGGTTTATCACTATGGCAGCCGAAAATAACAACAATGGTGGAGATGCAAGGAAGGTACTTGGTGACTTTACTGCACTAACTTCTGACTTCTATGGAAGAAGCATCTCAATTCCTGCAATTGGAGCAAACAACTTTGAGCTTAAGCCTCAATTAGTTTCTCTAATGCAGCAGAATTGCAAGTTTCATGGACTTTCATTGGAAGATCCTCATCAGTTCTTAGCTGAATTCTTGCAAATCTGTGACACTGTTAAGACCAATGGGGTTAATCCTGAGGTCTACAAACGTAAACTTTTCCCTTTTGCTATAAGAGACAGAGCTAGGATATGGTTGGACTCACAACCTAAAGAAAGGCTGAACTCTTGGGAAAAGTTGGTCAATGCCTTCTTGGCCAAATTCTTTCCACCTCAAAAGTTGAGCAAGCTTAGAGTGGAAGACCAAACTTTCAAACAGAAGGAAGGTGAATCCCTCTATGAAGCTTGGGAAAGATACAAGTAATTAATTAGAAGGTGTCCTTCTGACATGCTTTCAGAATGCAGCATCTTATGTATATTCTATGATGGTCTGTCTGAATTGTCCAAGATGTCATTGGACCACTCTGCTGGTGGATCTCTTCATCTGAAGAAGACGCCTACAGAAGCCCAGAAACTCATTGAAATGGTTGCAAATAACCAGTTCATGTACACTTCTGAAAGAAATCCTATGAATAATGGGACAACTCAGAAGAAAGGAGTTCTTGTGATTGATACTCTGAATGCCATATTGGCTCAGAACAAAATATTGACTCAGCAAGTCAATATGATTTCTCAGAGTCTGATTGGAATGTGATGAGCGGATAATTTATACGCTTTTTGACATTGTTTTTAGTATGTTTTTAGTAGGATCTAGTTACTTTTAGGGATGTTTTTAATAGATTTTGTGTTAAATTCACATTTCTGGACTTTACTATGAGTTTGTGTGTTTTTCTGTGATTTCAGGTATTTTCTGGCTGAAATTGAGGGACTTAAGCAGAAATCAGATTCAGAGGTTGAAAAAGGACTGCTGATGCTGTTGGATTCTGACCTCCCTGCATTCAAAGTGGATTTTCTGGAGCTATAGAACTCCAAATGGCGCGCTTCCAATTGCGTTGGAAAGTAGACATCCAGGGCTTTCTAGCAATATATAATAGTCCATACTTTGGCCAAGAATAGATGACGTAAACTGGCGTTCAACGCCAGCTTTCTACCCAAATCTGGCGTCCAGCGCCAGAAAAGGATCCAAAACCAGAGTTGAACGCCCAAACTGGCACAAAAACTGGCGTTCAACTCCACAAATGGCCTCTGCACGTGCAACACTTAAGCTCAGCCCAAACACACACCAAGTGGGCCCCGGAAGTGGATTTATACATCAAATACTTACTCATGTAAACCCTAGTAGCTAGTTTATTATAAATAGGACCTCTTACTATTGTATTAGGCATCTTTGGATTACCTTATGATCCTTTGATCACGTTTTAGGGGGCTGGCCATCTCGGCCATGCCTGGACCTTCACTTATGTATTTTCAACGGTAGAGTTTCTACACTCCATAGATTAAGGTATGGAGCTCTGCTGTTCCTCAAAGATTAATGCAAAGTACTACTGTTTTCTATTCAATTCTTCTTATTTCGCTTCTAAGATATCCATTCGCACCCAAGAACGTGATGAAGGTGATGATTATGTGTGACGCTCATCATCCTTCTCCCTTATGAACGCGTGCCTGACAAACACTTCTGTTCTACATGAATTAAGCTAGAATGAATATCTCTTAGATCTCCTAACCAGAATCTTCGTGGCATAAGCTAGAATGATGGCGGCATTCAAGAGAATCCGGAAGGTCTAAACCTTGTCTGTGGTATTCTGAGTAGGATTCAATGATTGAATGACTGTGACGAGCTTCAAACTCGCGATTGTTGGGCGTTAGTGACAGACGCAAAAGGAGGGTGAATCCTATTCCAGCATGATCGAGAACCGACAGATGAATAGCCGTGCCGTGACAGGGTGCGTGAGCATATTATTCACTGAGAGGAGGGGATGTAGCCACTGACAACGGTGATGCCCTTGCATACAGCCAGCCATGGAAAGGAGTAAGACTGATTGGATGAAGATAGCAGGAAAGCAGAGGTTCAGAGGAACGAAAAGCATCTCCATTCGCTTATCTGAAATTCCTACCAATGATTTACATAAGTACCTCTATCCCTATCTTATTATATAATATTCGAAAACACCATTATCACTTTATATCTGCCTGACTGAGATTTACAAGGTGACCATAGCTTGCTTCATACCAACAATCTCCGTGGGATTCGACCCTTACTCACGTAAGGTATTACTTGGACGACCCAGTGCACTTGCTGGTTAGTTGTATCGAAGTTGTGACAATTATGAATTAAGATCAGAGCACCAAGCTTTGAAGCCATTACCAGGATTTGTTCGAGCCTGGAGATCACAATTTCGTGCACCAAGTTTTTGGCGCCGTTGCCGGGGATTGTTCGAGTTTGGACAACTGACGGTTCATCTTGTTGCTCAGATTAGGTAATTTTCTTTTTGTTTTCTTTTCAAAAAATTTTCAAAAATATTTTCAAAAATCTCTCATCTGTTTTCGAAAAAAATAAAAATGTTTTCAAAAATTTTATTCAAGATTTTTAAGAATGAATTCTAGTGTTTCATGAAGCATGTTGAAGCCTGACTGGCTGTAAAGCCATGTCTCAATTCTTATACTCAAGAGAAGAGCTTCTTTATCTTTCTTAGCCAATTGGCTGTTGAATGTAAGGAATGTCAGGCGTGTCATGTCTGAGTTACATACTAAAGCTTGGCTGGCTATTAAGCCATGCCTGACCCTTTGATTGGAGCTTTAGAGCATAAGATTCCTGGAATTCATATTAAAAATTTTGAATCCTTATTTTTCCTTTTTTTAAAATGTTTTTTGAAAAATATAAAATAAAAATCCAAAAAAATTTAGAAAATCACAAAAATAAAAAATATTTCATGTTCTTGTTTGAGTCTTGAGTCATATCATAAGTTTGGTGTCAATTGCATGTGCATCTTGCATTTTTTGAAAATTTCATGCATTCATGGTGTTCTTCATGATCTTCAAGTTGTTCTTGGTAAGTCTTCTTGTTTGATCTTGATGATTTTTTGTTTTGTGTCTTTTCATGTTTATCATATGCATTCTTGAATTCTTAGTGCGTAAGCATTAAAGAATTCTAAGTTTGGTGTCTTGCATGTTTTCTTTGCATTAAAATTTTTTCAAAATTGTGTCTATGATGTTCATCTTGACATTCATGGTGTTCTTGGTGTTCATCTTGACATTCATAGCATTCTTGCATGCATTCATTGTTTTGATCTAAAAATTTCATGCATTGCATAATTTTCATGTTTTCACAAAAATTTCAAAAATCAAAAAAATATCTTTCCCTTTTTCTCTCATCAAATTCGAAAATTTGAGTTGAATTTTTCAAAAATTTTTAAAATCAAATTGTTTCTTGAGTCAAATCAAATTTTCAATTTGAAAATCTTATCTTTTTCAAAATCTTTTTCAAAAATCAAATTTTTTTTCAAAATTCTTAGTTATTTTTGAAAATTCCAAAAATATTTTTCAAAAATCTTTTTCTTATTTTTATATCAAATTTTCGAAAATAACATAATCAATTAATGTTTTGATTCAAAAATTTGAAGTTTGTTACTTGCTTGTTAAGAAAGATTCAAACTTTAAGTTCTAGAATCATATCTTGTGATTTCTTGTGAATCAAGTCATTAATTGAGATTTTAAAAATCAAATCTTTTTCAAAACTAATTTCTATCATATCTTTTCAAAAATATCTTCTTATCTTATCTTTTTCAAAAATATCTTTTCTAACTTCCTAACTTCTTATCTTTTCAAAATTTGTTTCAACTAACTAACTAACTTTTTGTTTGTTTCTTAACTTTTTCAAAACTACCTAACTAACTCTCTCTCTCTAATTTTCGAAAATATCTTCCCTCTTTTTCAAAAATTTCTTTTAATTAACTAATTATTCTTATTTTTATTTTTGATTTTAAAAATTTTCGAAAAATACTAACATTTTTCAAAAACTATTTTCAAAAATCACAAACTCTTTTTCAAAAATTATTTTCGAAAATTCTCCCTCCCCCATCTTATTCTATTTATTCATTCATATCCTAACATCTCATCTCACATCTCTGCCATCCTCACAGTTGTGTTTCTTCTATTATATTACATTCTTTGTCTCCCCCTCTTCTTCTACTCACACAGGGATCCCTATACTGTGGTATAAAGGATCTCTATTATTATTATTATTTTTCTGTGCCTTCTTCTTTGTCATATGAGCAGGAGCAAGGATAAGAACATTCTTGTGGAAGCAGATCCAGAACCTGAAAGGACTCTGAAGAGAAAATTAAGAGAAGCTAAAATACAACAATCCAGAGATAACCTTTCAGAAATTTTCGAACAGGAAGAGGAGATGGCAGCCAAAAATAATAATAATGTAAGGAAGATGCTTGGTGACTTTACTGCACCTAATTCCAATTTACATGGAAGAAGCATCTCCATTCCTGCTATTGGAGCAAACAACTTTGAGCTAAAACCTCAATTAGTTTCTCTGATGCAGCAGAACTGCAAGTTTCATGGACTTCCATCTGAAGATCCTTTTCAGTTCTTAACTGAATTCTTGCAGATATGTGATACTGTTAAGACTAATGGAGTAGATCCTGAAGTCTACAGGCTCATGCTTTTCCCTTTTGCTGTAAGAGACAGAGCTAGATTATGGTTGGATTCTCAACCCAAAGACAGCCTGAACTCTTGGGATAAGCTGGTCACAGCTTTCTTAGCCAAGTACTTTCCTCCTCAAAAGCTGAGCAAGCTTAGAGCTGATGTTCAAACCTTCAGACAGAAAGAAGGTGAATCCCTCTATGAAGCTTGGGAAAGATACAAACAGTTGACCAAAAAGTGTCCTTCTGACATGCTTTCAGAATGGACCATCCTGGATATATTCTATGATGGTTTATCTGAGCTATCAAAGATGTCACTGGATACTTCTGCAGGTGGATCCATTCACCTAAAGAAAACGCCTGCAGAAGCTCAAGAACTCATTGACATGGTTGCTAATAACCAGTTCATGTACACTTCTAAAAGGAATCCTATGAGTAATGGGACGCCTATGAAGAAGGGAGTTCTTGAAGTTGATACTCTGAATGCCATATTGGCTCAGAATAAAATATTGACTCAGCAAGTCAATATGATCTCTCAGAGTCTGCATGGAATGCAAGCTGCATCCAACAGTACTCAAGAGGCTTCTTATGAAGAAGAAGCTTATGATCCTGAGAACCCTGCAATAGCAGATGTGAATTATTTAGGTGAACCTTATGGAAACACCTATAACTCATCATGGAGAAATCATCCAAATCTCTCATGGAAGGATCAAAAGCCTCAACAAGGCTTTAATAATGGTGGAAGAAACAGGTTTAGCAATAGCAAGCCTTTTCCATCATCCACTCAGCAACAGACAGAGAACTCTGAACAAAATACTTCTAATTTAGCAAACTTAGTCTCTGATCTATCTAAGGCCACTGTAAGTTTCATGAATGAAACAAGATCTTCCATTAGAAATCTGGAAGCACAAGTGGGCCAGCTGAGTAAAAGGATCACTGAAATCCCTCCTAGTACTCTCCCAAGCAATACAGAAGAGAATCTAAAAGGAGAGTGCAAGGCCATTGACATAAGCGCCATGGCCGAACCTATGAGGAGAGGAGAGGACGTGAATCCCAAGGAGGAAGACCTCCTGGGACGTCCAGTGGTCAATAAGGAGCTTCCCTCTGAGGAACCAAAGGACTCTGAGGCTCATCTAGAGACCATAGAGATTCCATTGAACCTCCTTATGCCCTTCATGAGCTCTGATGAGTATTCCTCTTCTGAAGAGAATGAGGATGTTACTGAAGAGCAAACTGCCAAGTTTCTTGGTGCAATCATGAAGCTGAATGCCAAACTATTTGGCATTGATACTTGGGAAGTTGAACCTCCCTTGTTCATCAATGAACTAAGTGATCTAGATCAACTGATATTGCCTCAGAAGAGACAGGATCTTGGAAAGTTCATAATACCCTGCACCATAGGCACCATGGTCTTTAAGGCTCTGTGTGACCTTGGTTCAGGAATAAACCTCATGCCCCTCTCTGTAATAGAGAAACTGGGAATCTATGGGGTGCAAGCTGCTAAAATCTCATTAGAGATGGCAAACAGCTCTAGAAAACAGGCTTATGGACAAGTAGAGGACATGTTAGTAAAGGTTGAAGGCCTTTACATCCCTGCTGATTTCATAGTCCTGGATACTGGAAAGGAAAAGGATGAATCCATCATCCTAGGAAGACCTTTCCTGGCCACAGCAAGAGCTGTGATTGATGTTGACAGAGGTGAAATATTCCTTCAATGGAATGAGAACTCCCTTGTATTTAAAACTCAAGGATCTCCCTCTGCAACCATGGGGAGGAAGCAGAAAAAGCTTCTCTCCAAGCAGAGTCAACCAGAGCCCCCACAGTCAAACTCTAAGTTTGGTGTTGGGAGGCCACAACCAAACTCTAAGTTTGGTGTTGAACTCCCATATCCAAACTCTAAGTTTGGTGTTGGAGAGTCTCAATAAAGCTCTGCACATCTGTGAGGCTCCATAAGAGCCCACTGTCAAGCTATTGACATTAAAGAAGCGCTTGTTAGTAGGCAACCCAATGTTTATCTAATTCTTATTTTTATTGTTTTTTATGTTTTCTTAGGTTCATGATCATGTGGAGTCACAAAATAAACAAAAAATTCAAAAACGGAATCAAAAACAGCAGAAGAAAAATCACACCCTGGAGGAGCATCTGTCTGGCGTTCAAACGCCAGAACAGAGCATAGTTCTGGTGCTGAACGCCCATAATGGGAGCATCCTGGCGCTGAACGCCCAGAACAAGCATGGTTCTGGCGTTCAACGCCAGAAATGGCAGCAAATGGGCGTTGAACGCCCAAAATGGGCACCAACCTGGCGCTGAACGCCCAGAGTTGTGTGCAAGGGCATTTTGCATGCCTAAATTGGTGCAGGGATGTAAATGCCTTGACACCTCAAGATCTGTGGACCTCACAGGATCACCTCAGGATCTGTGGACCCCACAGGATCCCCACCTACCTCCACTCACTCTCTTCTCTCTTCTCAATCATCCTCTATTCCCAATAAACACTCTTCCCTATTAACTCTTTACCACTCACATCCAAACACCCACTTTCCTTCAAAATTCAACATCTCTTTCCCACCCAATCCCACCCATATGGCCGAATACACATCTCCCTCCATCTCCTCCATATCTTCTTCTTAGTCTTCTATTCTTTCTTCTTTTGCTCGAGGGCGAGCAACATTCTAAGTTTGGTGTGGTAAAAAGCATAGCTTTTTTGTTTTTTTCCATAACCATTGATGGCACCTAAGGCCAGAGAAGCCTCTAGAAAGAGGAAAGGGAAGACAAAAGCTTCCATCAAGGGTCTATAGCTCAGTGGTAGAACATTTGACTGCAAATCAAGAGATCCCTGAGATACCTCAGGGGATACATTTTCTTCCACACAATTATTGGAAGCAACTAAGGGTGGAACATCAAGAGCACTCCTTCATCCTTCATGAAATCAGAGAAGATCTAAAAGCAATGAAGGAGGAGCAGCAAAGACAAGGAAGAGACATAGAAGAGCTCAAGGACATCACTAAGGTGGACTCATTCCTTGTTCTTACTTTCTCAGTTTTTTCGTTTTATATGTTATGTGCTTATCCATGTTTGTGTCTTCATTACATGATCATTAGTAGTTAGTAACTTTGTCTTAAAGTTATGAATGTCCTATGAATCCATCACCTCTCTAAAAAAAAGGTTTTAAATCAAAAGAACAAGAAATACATGAGTTTTGAATTTATCCTTGAACTTAGTTTAATTATATTGATGTGGTGACAATGCTTCTTGTTTTCTGAATGTATGCTTGAACAGTGCATATGTCTTTTGAAGTTGTTGTTTAAGAATGTTAAATATGTTGGCTCTTGAAAGAATGATGACTAGGAGACATGTTATTTGATAATCTGAAAAATCATAAAAATGATTCTTGAAGCAAGAAAAAGCAGCAAAGAACAAAGCTTGCAGAAAAAAAAAAATAGGCGAAAAAAATAGAAAGAAAAAGAAAAAGCAAGCAGAAAAAGCCAAAGCTCTTAAAACCAAGAGGCAAGAGCAAAAAGCCAATAACCCTTAAAACCAAAAGGCAAGGGCAATTAAAAAGGATCCCAAGACTTTGAGCATCAGTGGATAGGAGGGCCTAAAGGAATAAAATCCTGGTCTAAGCGGCTAAACCAAGCTGTCCCTAACCATGTGCTTGTGGCGTGTAGGTGTCAAGTGAAAACTTGAGACTGAGCGGTTAAAGTCAAGGTCCAAAGCAAAAAAAAAAAAAAAGAGTGTGCTTAAGAACCCTGGACACCTCTAATTGGGGACTTTAGCAAAGCTGAGTCACAATCTGAAAAGGTTCACCCAATTATGCGTCTGTGGCATTTATGTATCCGGTGGTAATACTGGAAAACAAAATGCTTAGGGCCACGGCCAAGACTCATAAAGAAGCTGTGTTCAAGAATCATCATACTGAACTAAGAGAGTCAATAACACTATTCGAAATCTGAAGTTCCTATAGATGCCAATCATTCTGAACCTCAATGGATAAAGTGAGATGCCAAAACTATTCAAGAGGCAAAAAGCTATAAGTCCCGCTCATATGATTGAAGCTCTGTTTCATTGATAGTTTGGAATTTATAGTATATTCTATTCTTTTTATCCTATTTTGATTTTCAGTTGCTTGGGGACAAGCAACAATTTAAGTTTGGTGTTGTGATGAGCGGATAATTTATACGCTTTTTGACATTGTTTTTAGTATGTTTTTAGTAGGATCTAGTTACTTTTAGGGATGTTTTTAATAGATTTTGTGTTAAATTCACATTTCTGGACTTTACTATGAGTTTGTGTGTTTTTCTGTGATTTCAGGTATTTTCTGGCTGAAATTGAGGGACTTAAGCAAAAATCAGATTCAGAGGTTGAAAAAGGACTGCTGATGCTGTTGGATTCTGACCTCCCTGCATTCAAAGTGGATTTTCTGGAGCTATAGAACTCCAAATGGCGCGCTTCCAATTGCGTTGGAAAGTAGACATCCAGGGCTTTCTAGCAATATATAATAGTCCATACTTTGGCCAAGAATAGATGACGTAAACTGGAGTTCAACGCCAGCTTTCTACCCAAATCTGGCGTCCAGCGCCAGAAAAGGATCCAAAACCAGAGTTGAACGCCCAAACTGGCACAAAAACTGGCGTTCAACTCCACAAATGGCCTCTGCACGTGCAACACTTAAGCTCAGCCCAAACACACACCAAGTGGGCCCCGGAAGTGGATTTATACATCAAATACTTACTCATGTAAACCCTAGTAGCTAGTTTATTATAAATAGGACCTCTTACTATTGTATTAGGCATCTTTGGATTACCTTATGATCCTTTGATCACGTTTTAGGGGGCTGGCCATCTCGGCCATGCCTGGACCTTCACTTATGTATTTTCAACGGTAGAGTTTCTACACTCCATAGATTAAGGTGTGGAGCTCTGCTGTTCCTCAAAGATTAATGCAAAGTACTACTATTTTCTATTCAATTCTTCTTATTTCGCTTCTAAGATATCCATTCGCACCCAAGAACGTGATGAAGGTGATGATTATGTGTGACGCTCATCATCCTTCTCCCTTATGAACGCGTGCCTGACAAACACTTCTGTTCTACATGAATTAAGCTAGAATGAATATCTCTTAGATCTCCTAACCAGAATCTTCGTGGCGTAAGCTAGAATGATGGCGGCATTCAAGAGAATCCGGAAGGTCTAAACCTTGTCTGTGGTATTCTGAGTAGGATTAAATGATTAAATGACTGTGACGAGCTTCAAACTCGCGATTGTTGGGCGTTAGTGACAGACGCAAAAGGAGGGTGAATACTATTCCAGCATGATCGAGAACCGACAGATGAATAGCCGTGCCGTGACAGGGTGCGTGAGCATATTATTCACTGAGAGGAGGGGATGTAGCCACTGACAACGGTGATGCCCTTGCATACAGCCAGCCATGGAAAGGAGTAAGACTGATTGGATGAAGATAGCAGGAAAGCAGAGGTTCAGAGGAACGAAAAGCATCTCCATTCGCTTATCTGAAATTCCTACCAATGATTTACATAAGTACCTCTATCCCTATCTTATTATATAATATTCGAAAACACCATTATCACTTTATATCTGCCTGACTGAGATTTACAAGGTGACCATAGCTTGCTTCATACCAACAATCTCCGTGGGATTCGACCCTTACTCACGTAAGGTATTACTTGGACGACCCAGTGCACTTGCTGGTTAGTTGTATCGAAGTTGTGACAATTATGAATTAAGATCAGAGCACCAAGCTTTGAAGCCATTACCAGGATTTGTTCGAGCCTAGAGATCACAATTTCATGCACCAGAATGCAAGTTGCATCTGGCAGTAATAAAGAAGCCTCCCCTGAAGGAGAAGCTTATGACCTTGAGAATCCTGCAATGAAAGAGGTGAATTACATGGGAGAATCCTATGGAAACACCTATAATCCTTCATGGAGAAATCATCCTAATTTCTTATGGAAGGACCAACAGAAGCTTCAACAAGGCTTCAATAATAATGGTGGGAGAAATAAGTTTAGCAATAGCAAGCCTTTTCCATCATCTTTTGAGCAACAGACAGAGAATTCCAAGCAGAGCCTCTCTGACTTAGCAACCATAGTCTCTGATTTATCTAAGACCACTCTCAGTTTTATGACTGAAATAAAGTCCTCCATCAGAAATTTGGAGGCACAAGTGGGTCAGCTGAGTAAAAGAGTCACTGAAATCCCTCCTAGTACTCTCCCAAGCAATACAGAAGAGAATCCAAAGAGAGAGTGCAAGGCCATCAATATACCCCACACGGCCGAACCTAGAGAGAGTCAAAAGGTAGTGATTTCCAATAAGGAAGACCTCAATGGACGTCCACTGGCCACCAAGGAGTTCCCTATTGAGGAACCAAAGGAATCTGAGGCTCATACAGAGACCATAGAGATTCTACTGAACTTACTGTTGCCATTCATGAGCTCTGATGAGTATTCTTCCTCTGAAGAGGATGAAGATATTATTGAAGGGCAAGTTACTCAGTATCTAGGAGCAATCCTGAAGCTGAATGCCAAGTTATTGGGTAATGAGACTTGGGAGAATGAACTTCCATTGCTCATTAATCAACTGAATACCTTGGTTCAACAGAAGTTACCTCAGAAGAAACCGGATCCTGGAAAGTTCTTAATACCTTGCATCATAGGCACCATGACCTTTAAAAAGGCTCTGTGTGACCTTGGTTCAAGTATAAACCTCATGCCACTCTCTGTAATGGAGAAACTAGGGATCTTTGAGGTACAAGCTGTTAGATTCTCACTAGAATTGGCAGACAAATCAAGGAAACAGGCTTATGGACTTGTAGAGGATGTCTTAGTGAAGGTTGAAGGCCTGTACATCCCTGTTGACTTCATAATCCTAGACACTGGAAAGGATGAGGATGAATCCATCATCTTTGGAAGACCCTTCCTAGCCACAGCAAGAGCTGTGATTGATGTGGACAGAGGAGAGTTAGTCCTTCAATTGAATGAGGACTACCTTGTGTTTAAGGCTCAAGGATCTTCTTCTGTAACCATGGGGAGAAAGCATGAAAAGCTTCTCTCAATACAGATTCAAACAAAGCCCCCACACTCAACTTCTAAGTTTGGTGTTGGGAGGCCACCATTAAAGCTCTGAGTCTCTGTGAAGCTCACTAAGAGCTCACTGTCAAGCTATTGACATTAAAGAAGCACTTATTGGGAGGCAACCCAATGTTATTTAATTATATTTATATATTTGTTTTCCATTGTTATTTTATATTTTCTTTAGGTTGATGATCATGTGAAGTCACAAAAATAACTGAAAAATCAAAAACAGCATCAAAAACAGCACACCCTGGAGGACATGCTTACTGGTGTTTAAACGCTAGTAAGGATAGCAGAATGGGCATTTAACGCCCAGCCTGGTAGCATTCTGGGCGTTAAATGCCAGAATTGGCAGCACTCTGGGCGTTTAACGCCAGAAAGGGGTGTCTGGCGTCTAGCTGGCGTGGGCAGCAGACTAGCGTTTAACGCCAGGAAAGGTAGCAGAACTAGCGTTTAATGCCAAGAAAGGTATCAGGGCTGGCGTTAAATGCCAGGATTGGCACACAGTGGGCGTTTGAACGCTAGAATGGTGCAGGGAGCAGAATTCCTTGACACCACAGGATCTGTGGACCCCACAGGATCCCCACCTACCCACCTCTTCTTCTCTCCTCTTCACACATTTCCAAAACACTCTTCCCTAAATACCCTTCACCTATCAAATCTTACTCTCTTCTCCATAATATCTTCACCACTCATATCCATCTATCATAAAACCCCACCTACCTCACCATTTAAATTCAAACCATTTCCCTCCCAAACCCACCCCCACATGACCGAATTTCCTCTCTCCCTTATCCTATAAATACCCCTCCTCACTACCTACACTTTCACACATCAGAAACAATTCTTTCCCCCCTTGGCCGAAACCTTTTAAGTTTGGTGTGGAAAAAGCTTTGCTTTTCTATTTCTCCATAACCACTAATGGCACCTAAGACCGGAGAAACCTCTAGAAAGAGAAAAGGGAAGGCAATTGCTTCCACCTCTGAGTCATGAGAGATGGAGAGATTCATCTCAAAGGTCCATCAAGACCACTTCTATGAAGTTGTGGCCAAGAAAAAGGTGATCCCTGAGGTCCCCTTCAAGGTCAAAAAGACTGAATATCCGGAGATCCGACATGAGATTCAAAGAAGGGGTTGGAAAACTCTTACCAACCCAATCCAGCAAGTTAGAATCTTAATGGTTCAAGAGTTCTATGCTAATGCATGGATCACTAGGAACCATGACCAAAGTATGAAACCAAACCCAAAGAATTGGCTCACAATGGTTCGGGGGAATTACTTGGATTTTAGTCTGAAAAATGTAAGATTGGCATTTAACTTGCCAATGATGAAAGAAGATCCTCATCCTTTCACTAGAAGGGTCAACTTTGATCAAAGGTTGGACCAAGTCCTCATGGACATCTGTGTGGAAGAAGCTCAATGGAAGAGAGACTCAAGAGGCAAGCCGGTTCAACTAAGAAGGCTTGACCTCAAACCCATGGCTAAGGGATGGTTGGAGTTCATCCAACGCTCTATCATTCCTACTAGCAACCAGTCTGAAGTTATAATAGACTGGGCCATTATGATCCATAGCATCATGAATGGAGAGGAAGTAGAAGTTCATGAGATCATATCCCTAGAACTCTACAAGGTGGCAGATAAGTCCTCTACTTTGGCAAGGTTAGCCTTCCCTCATCTCATCTATACCCTATGTAATTCAACTGGAATTGTCATAGAGAAAGACATCCTCATTGAAGGAGACAAGCCCATCACTAAGAAAAGAATGGAGCAAACAAGAGAGCTCACTCATGGACCTCAACAAGAGCATGAGGAAGTTCCTCATCATGAAATCCCTGAGATACCTCAAGGGATGCACTTTCCTCCACACAATTATTGGGAGCAAATCAACACCTCCTTAGGAGAATTGAGTTCCAACATGGGGCAACTAAGGATGGAGCACCAAGAGCATTCCATCCTCCTCCATGAAATTAGAGAGGACCAAAGAGCCATGAGGGAGGAGCAACAAAGGCAAGGAAGAGACATAGAGGAGCTCAAGCACTCCATAAGATCTTCAAGAGGAAGAACTAGCCGCCATCACTAAGGTAGACCCATTCTTTAGTTTCCTTGTTCTTATTTTTCTATTTTTCAAAAATTATGCTTTATGTTTTGTCTATATTTGTGTCTTTATTACATGATCATTAGTGTCTAGTGTCTATGTCTTAAAGGCTATGAATGTCCCATGAATCCTTCACCTTTCTTAAATGAAAAATTTTTTCTGAAAAAGAAAAAGTACATGAATTTCGAATTACATCTAAAAATAATCTAATTATTTTGATGTGGTGGCAATACTTTTTGTTTTCTGAATGAATGCTTGAACAGTGCATATTTTTGATATTGTTGTTTATGAATGTTAAAATTGTTGGCTCTTGAAAGAATAATGAAAAAGGAGAAATGTTATTGATAATCTGAAAAATCATAAAATTGATTCTTGAAGCAAGAAAAAGCAGTGAAAAGCTTGCAGAAAAAAATTTATAAAATGGCGAAAAAAAAAGAGAGAAAAAGAAAGAAAAATAAAAATCAAGCAGAAAAAGCCAATAACCCTTTAAACCAAAAGGCAAGGGAAAAAAGGATCCAAGGCTTTGAGCATTAATGGATAGGAGGGCCTAAAGGAATAAAATCCTGGCCTAAGCAGCTAAACCAAGCTGTCCCTAACCATGTGCTTGTGGCGTGAAGGTGTTAAGTGAAAAGCTTGAGACTAAGCGGTTAAAGTTGTGGTCCAAAGCAAAAAGAGTGTGCTTAAGAGCTCTGGACACCTCTAACAGGGGACTCTAGCAAAGCTGAGTCACAATCTGAAAAGGTTCACCCAGTTATGTGTCTGTGGCATTTATGTATCCGATGGTAATACTGGAAAACAAAATGCTTAGGGTCACGGCCAAGACTCATAAAGTAGCTGTGTTCAAGAATCAACATACTAAACTAGGAGAATCAATAACAATATCTGAATTCTGAGTTCCTATAGATGCCAATCATTCTAAACTTCAAAGGATAAAGTGAGATGCCAAAACTGTTCAGAAGCAAAAAGGCTATTAGCCCCGCTCATCTAATTGGAAATGAGATTCATTGATCTTTGGAATTTATTGTATATTCTCTTCTTTTTATCCTATTTTATTTTTAGTTGCTTGGGGACAAGCAACAATTTAATTTTGGTGTTGTGATGAGCGAATAATTTACACCCTTTTTGGCATTGTTTTTACATAGTTTTTAGTATGTTTTAGTTACTTTTTATTATATTTTTATTAGTTTTTATTCAAAAATCACATTTCTGGACTTCACTATGAGTTTTTGTATTTTTCTTTAATTTCAGGTATTTTCTGGCTGAAATTGAGGGACCTGAGCAAAAATCTGATTCAGAGGCTAAAAAAGGACTGTAGATGCTGTTAGATTCTAACCCTGCTGCACTCAAAATGGATTTTCTGGAGCTATAGAAGCCCAATTGGCATGCTCTCAATTGCGTTGGAAAGTAGACATTCTGGGCTTTCCAGAAATATATAATAGCTCATACTTTTTCTGAGATTTGATGGCCCAAACTGGCATCCAAAGTCAGCCTAAAACATCTTGGCGTAAAACGCCCAAACTGGCACCAGAATTGGAGTTAAACGCCCAAACTGGCACCAAAGCTGGCGTTTAACTTCAGGAACAGCCTATGCACGAAAAAGCTTCAATGCTCAGTCCAAGCACACACCAAGTGGGCCCCGGAAGTGGATTTCTGCATTATCTGCACTTAGTTACTCATTTTCTATAATCCCTAGTAACTAGTTTAGTATAAATAGCACTTTTTACTATTGTATTGGTATCGAGTTTTCAGACTTTGATCTGGGAGACCATTGTTTACGTTTTGGAGGCTGGCCTCACGGCCATGCCTAGACCTCTTTTCACTTATGTATTTTCTACGGTGGAGTTTCTACACCCCATAGATTAAGGTGTGGAGCTCTGCTGTTCTTCATGAATTAATGTAAGTACTATTATTTTTCTATTCAATTCACGCCTACTTCTTTTCCAAGATATACTCTCATACTTAATTCAGTTAAGTCAGAATGAAGGGGTAACTCGTGACAATCACCCACTATCTTCGGTACTCGCTTAGCCAAGATCCGCATGCCTGACAACCACAAGCGGTCTACATGATGTTCAACGTAGTCATTAGACGATAGCCAAAGTATATTCTCTTGGATATCCAATACATGGACCGAGTCCATGAGATTAGTATCTTCGTGGTATAGGCTAGAATTATTGGCAGCATTCCTGGGATCCGGAAAGTCTAAACCTTGTCTGTGGTATTCCGAGTAGGATCCGAGAAGGGATGACTGTGAAGAGCTTCAAACCTGCGAATGTTGGGTGCAAGTGACAGTGTGCAAAAGGATCAATGGATCCTATTCTGACGCTAGCGGGAACCGACAGATTATTAGTCATGCGGTAGCTGTACCTGGTATTTTTTATCTGAGACGAGAAATCCGACAGTTGATTAGCCATGCAGAAACCGTAGAGGACCATTTTCACTGAGAGGATCCTACAGCTTGCCATGGAAGGAAGTAACGCATGGTTGGAAGGAGGCAATAGGAAAGCAGATGTTCAGTAGCAACAAAGCATCTCCATACGCTTATCTGAAATTCTCACTAATGAATTACATAAGTAACTTTATTATATTTTATGTTTTATTTATATTTTAATTATCAAAACCTCATAACCATTTGAATATGCCTGACTGAGATTTATAAGGATGACCATAGCTTGCCTCAAGCCGACAATCTCCGTGGGATCGACTCTTACTCACGTAAGGTTTATTACTTGGACGACCCAGTGCACTTGCTGGTTAGTTGAGCGGAGATGTGAAAAGTGTGAATCATGATTTCCCACTACCATTGGCTCTTGAAAGAATGATGAAAAAGGAAAAGTATTATTGGTAATCTGGAAAATCTCAAAAATTGATTCTTGAAGTAAGAAAAGGCACCAAAATGAAAAAAAAAAGCATGTTGCAAAAGAAAAGAAAAAAAACATATATATATATATATATATATATATATATATATATATATGCGAAATAAATAAATAAATAAAAAGTAGAAAAAGTCAATAGCTCTTAAAACCAAAAGGCAAGAGCAAAAAGCCAATAACCCTTTAAACCAAAAGGCAAGGGTAAAAGGATCCAAAGATCCAAAAGAGTGTGCTTAAGAACTCTGGACACCTCTATCTGGGGATTCTAGCAAAGCTGAATCACAAATCAAAAGGGTTCACCCAGTTAAGTGTCTGTGGCATTTATGTATCCGGTGGTAATACTGGAAAACAAAGTGATTAGGGTCACGGCCAATACTCTAAAAAGCTGTGTTCAAGAATAAAAAAAACTAAACTAGGAGAGTCAATAATATCATCTGGATTCAAGGTTCCTAAAGAGGCCAATACTTCTGAGTTTCAATGGATAGTGAGATGCCAAAACTATTCAGAAGCAAAAAGCTACTAAGTCCAGCTCATCTAATTGAAACTGAGCTTCATTGGAAACTCTGAGATTTATTTAATCTTACTCTTTTTTTTATCCTACTTTGTTTTTAGTTTCTTGGGGACAAGCAACAGTTTAAGTTTGGTGTTTTGATGAGCGAATATTTTATACGCTTTTTGGCATCATTTGCATATAGTTTTTAGTATGTTTTGTTTAAGTTTTATTAAGTTTTTCTAGGTTTTAGTGTAAAATTCACATTTTTGGATTCTACTTTGATTTTGTGTTTTTGTGCAATTTCAAGAATTTTCTTGCTAAAATTAAGGAGCTGGAGCAAAAGTTTGATTCAGAGACAGAGAAAGTGTTGCAGATGTTGTCCAGATCTGACCTCCTTGCACTCAAAAGAGCTTTTTTGTAGATTCAGAAGTCCAAATGGAGCGTTCTCAACGGCTATGGAAAGTTAACATCCAGGGCTTTCCATAAATATATAATAGTCTATACTTTTCTTCATAATTGAAGGCCCAAACCTGGCATTCAATGCCAGCTTCCTACCTTATTCTAGCGCCCAACGCCCAAAAAGAACCCCCTAGCCAGCGTTCAACGCCCTAGAGGCCTCTAGCACTTGGATCTCAATCTAGCTCAGCCCAAACACTCACCAAGTGGGCCTCAAAAGTGTATTTTAGCACTAAAATACTATTTTACCCTTCATATGTAATCCTTAGTCATTAGCTTAGTATTTATTTGAGAACTTTTATAATTTTAAGAGGAGGACCAGCCATATTTCATTTTACACATTGTATTTTCAATCAGTATGAGTTTTTAAACCTCCTAGGTTGAGGGGATGAGCTCTACTGAGTTTTATGGATTAATAAAGTACTACTGTTCCATTTCAATTCGTGTTTGATTCTCTATTCTAAGATGTATCTTCGTTCTTCATCAATATGAATGTGTTGAACCGGCACAAGCTTATCTTATTCTACATGGGTTCAGAGTGAGTCTTTTATTGGACAATGATGAACCACCAGCTTGATTATACATCTCTTAGACGGCTAATCCACGACTTCGTTGGGGACTTCTCAAAACATCAGTTCAGCCGAGGTATGACGAGATTAGAGTCTTTGTGGTAGAGGCTAGAATCAAAGGCACATCATCCTCTAATCTGGAAGATTCGACCTTGTCTGTGGCATTTTGAGTAGGATCATGATGAGCGGATATTTTATACGCTTTTTAGGGTTAATTTCATGTAGTTTTTAGTATGTTTTAATTGGTTTTTAGTATATTTTCATTAGTTTCTAGGAAAAATTCATATTTCTAGACTTTACTATGAGTTTGTGTGTTTTTCTGTAATTTCAGGTATTTTCTGGCTGAAATTGAGGGAGCTGAAAAAAAATCTGATTCAGTCTGAAAAAGGACTGCTGATGCTGTTGGATTCTGACCTCTCTGTACTCGGAATGGATTTTCTAGAGCTACAAGAGTCCAATTGGCGCCCTCTCAATTGCGTTGGAAAGGAGACATCCAGGGCTTTCCAGCAATATATAATAATCCATACTTTGCTTAAGGATAGATGACGTAAACTGGCATTCAACGCCAGTTCCATGTTGCAGTCTGGCGTTAAACGCCAGAAACAGGTTACAAATTGGAGTTAAAAGCCAGAAACAGGTTACAACCTGGCGTTTAACTCCAGAAACAGCCTAGGCACGTGTAAAGCTTAAGTCTCAGCCCCAGCACACACCAAGTGGGCCCCAGAAGTGGATTTCTGCACCCTCTATCTTAGTTTATTCATTTTTTGTAAACCTAGGTTACTAGTTTAGTATTTAAACAACTTTTAGAGATTTATTTTGGACCTCATGACATTTTAGATTTGAAATTTGTACTCTTTAACGGCATGAGTCTCTAAACTCCATTGTTGGGGGTGAGGAACTCTGCTGTGTCTCGATGAATTAATGTAATTATTTCTGTTTTTCATTCAAACACGCTTGTTTCTATCTAAGATGTTCATTCACACTTCAATATGATGAATGTTATGATCCGTGACACTCATCACCATTCTCAATCTATGAACGCGTGCCTGACAACCACTCCCGTTTTACCTTCGATTGAATGAATATCTCTTGGATTCCTTAATCAGAATCTTCGTGGTATAAGCTAGAATCCATTGGCAGCATTCTTGAGAATCCGGAAAGTCTAAACCTTGTCTGTGATATTCCAAGTAGGATTCAGGGATTGAATGACTGTGACGAGCTTCAAACTCACAAAGGTTGGGCGTAGTGACAGATGCAAAAGGATCAATGGATCCTATTCCAGTAGGAGTGAGAACCGACAGATGATTAGCCGTGCGGTGACAGCGCATCTGGACCCTTTTCACTGAGAGGACGGATGGTAGCCATTGACAACAGTGATCCACCAACACACAGCTTGCCATAGGAGGAACCTTGCGTGCGTGAAGAAGAAGACAGGGGGAAAGCAGAGATTCATAAGACAAAGCATCTCCAAAACTCCAACATATTCTCCATTACTGCATAACAAGTATTTATTTCATGATCTCTTATTTTTCGTAATTCAAACTGATAATCATAATTGATTTCCTGACTAAGATTTACAAGATAACCATAGATTGCTTCAAGCCAAAAATCTCCGTGGGATTGATCCTTACTCACGTAAGGTATTACTTGGACGACCCAGTGCACTTGCTGGTTAGTTGTGCGGAGTTGTGAAAAGTGTGAATCACAATTTCGTGCACCAAGTTTTTGGCGCCATTGCCGGGGATTGTTCGAGTTTGAACAACTGACGGTTCATCCTATTGCTTAGATGAGGAAGATTTTGTCTTTTGGGTCAGAGTCTTTTACTTTCTTTTCAAAAATCTTTCAAAATTTTTTATTTTTCTTTATTAATCTATGTTTTGTCTTGGAGTCTTTTATTATTGTTCTTGTTAAAATTTTAAAATCCTTATTTTCTTTTTTAAAATTTTTTTTCGAAATTTTATTTTATTTTATTTATTTTTTTACTAATAATTGAGTTTTTCTGTTTGAGTTTAGTTTTATATTTTAAGTTTGGTGTCAATTGCATGTTTTTATTTTCTTTTAAATTTTCGAATTTGTGTTCATTATTCTTTCTTAATCTTCAAGTTGTTCTTGTTTATTTTCCTTGTTTGATCTTTAGTTTTTCTTGTTTTGTGATTTTTCTTGTTTTTCTTGTGCATTTTCGAATTATTAGTATTAAAAAAAAAATTAATTAAAAATAAAATTTTATACGTTAAATACCTTTGTTAAAGCACTTTAAATTTATAGCTCAATTAGCTAGAGCAGTGTGCTTATGTTCTTGGTAATTGGGAATTTTCTTTCTAAAAACTTTTTCAAAAATAACTTTTCTTTGAATAAATCTTGTGCCAAACTTTAAGTTTGGTGTTTTCTTGTTGATTTTTCCATAGTTTTCGAAAATTTTATTTTGGTTTTCTAAAAATTTTAAGTTTGGTGTTCTATCTTCATGTTCTTGTTGTTCTTGTGAGTCTTCAAAGTGTTCTTGAGTCTTCCTTGTGTTTTGATCTTAAAATTTTTAAGTTTGGTGTTCCTTGGTGTTTCCCTCTAAAATTTTCGAAAATAAGGAACATTAGATCTAAAAATTTTAAGTTGTGTGTCTTTTGTGTGTTTTTCTCTTTCATCATAAAATTCAAAAATAAAAAAAATATCTTTTCTTTATATTTTAAAGTGAATTTTCAAAAATTGCTTTTAAAATTCAGATTTCTATTTCAAAATTTAAAATCTTTTTCAAAAATCATATCCACAATTTTTCAAATCTTCTTAATTAAGTAATTATTTTAGTTTTAATTTTTTATTCTTAATTTTCGAAATCTATATTTAATTTCTAGTTATTTTATTTCATTTTTTTCGCTCTCTTTTTATAAAATAAAAAAATTAAAAATATATTTTAATTGTAATTCACATCAATTCCCTTCTCTCCATCATGGACCTAAGTGGAAACGAACAGTCCAGAAGGACTCTGGGGTCATATGCTAACCCCACTACTGCTTCATATGGGAGTAGTATCTGTATACCTTCCATTGGAGTCAGTAGCTTTGAGTTAAATTCTCAGCTCATTATCATGGTGCAGCAAAGTTGCCAGTATTCCGGTCTTCCATAGGAAGAACCTACAGAGTTTCTGGCACAGTTTTTACAGATTGCTGACACAGTACATGATAAGGAAGTAGATCAGGATGTCTACAGATTATTACTGTTTCCATTTGCTGTAAAAGACCAAGCTAAGAGGTGGTTAAATAACCAACCTAAGGCTAGCATAAAGACATGGAAATAGCTATCAGAAAAATTCCTGAATCAATACTTCCCTCCAAAACAAATGACACAGATAAGGCTGGACATCCAAGGCTTTAAACAAGGAGATAATGAATCTCTTTATGATGCCTGGGAGAGATATAGAGAGATGCTAAGAAAATGCCCCTTTGAAATGTTTTCAGAGTGGGTGCAGTTAGACATCTTCTATTATGGGCTTACAGAGAAAGCTCAAATTTCACTAGATCACTCAGCTGGTGGATCTATACACATGAGAAAGACAATTGAAGAAGCTCAAGAGCTTATTGATATAGTTGCCAGAAATCAGCATCTGTACCTAAGCAGTGAATCTTCCATGAAAGAAGAGGCCAAAACAGTAACTGCTGAACTCAGTCCTACAGAACAAATCACTAAATTCAATCAGCAATTAAACTTTCTAACAAAACAGCTGGCCGAATTCAAGGAGATACTACAAGACACAAGAATAGCTAATCTGAATATGGAAGTACAGTTGAAGCAAACAGAACAGCAATTATCAAAACAAATAATGGAAGAGTGCCAAGCAATTCAATTAAGAAGTGGAAAAACATTAAATACCTCACTTCAAGGTAGCAGGAAGCCAAGAAATGAACAAACTGCTATCCAAAATCCCTCTGAGGACAGTAAGAGCCCAGAGAGGAATAACTCTGGCGTTCAAACGCCAGAAACAAGCAAGGAGTTGGCGTCAAACTCCCAATGAAAGCTCAGTTCTGGCATTCAAATGCCAAGAACAAGTAAGGAGTTGGCGTCCAACGCCAATCCAACTTCTAACCCTGGCATTCAATTGCCATTGAGGGATCAGACATACACAAGTGCTGATAACAACTCCTCTAAAAAGGCTTCTCCAACCACCTCTGTAGGAAATAAACCTACAGCAACTAAGGTTGAGGAATATAAAGCCAAGATACCTTATCCTCAAAAACTCCGCCAAGAGGAGCAGGATAAGCAATTTGCTCGCTTTGCAGATTATCTTAGGACTCTTGAAATAAAGATTCCGTTTGCAGAGGCACTTGAGCAAATACCTTCTTATGCCAAGTTCATGAAAAAGATCTTGAGTCATAAGAAGGATTGGAGAGAAACTGAAAGAGTTCTCCTCACTAAAGAATGCAGTGCAGTCATTCTGAAAAGTTTTCCAGAAAAGCTTAAAGATCCCGGGAGCTTCATGATACCATGCACATTAGAGGATAATTGCACCAAGACAGCTTTATGTGATCTTGGGACAAGTATCAATCTAATACCTGCATCTACTATCAGAAAGCTTGGTTTAACTGAAGAAGTCAAACTAACCCGGATATGTCTCCAACTTGCTGATGGCTCCATTAAATACCCATCAGGTGTGATTGAAGACATGATTGTCAGGGTTGGGCCATTTGCCTTCCCCACTGACTTTGTAGTGCTGGAAATGGAGGAGCACAAGAGTGCTACTCTCATTCTAGGAAGGCCTTTCCTAGCAACTGGACGAACTCTCATTGATGTCCAAAAGGGGGAAGTAACCCTGAGAGTCAATGAGGATGAGTTTAAGTTGAATGCTGTTAAAGCCATGCAGCATCCAGACACACCAAAAGACTGCATGAAAGTTGATCTTATTGACTCTTTGGTAGAGGAGATCAACATGGCTGAGAGTCTCGAATCAGAGCTGGAAGACATCTTTAAAGATGTTCAGCTTGATCTGGAGGATTCAGAGGAATTGAAAGAGCCTCTGGAAATTCCTCAGAAAGAGGAAAAACCTCCTAAACCCGAGCTCAAACCATTACCACCATCCCTGAAATATGCATTTCTTGGAGAAGGTGACACTTTTCCAGTGATCATAAGCTCTGCTTTGAATTCACAGGAAGAGGAAGCACTACTTCAAGTGCTAAGGACACACAAGACAGCTCTTGGATGGTCCATAAGTGACCTTAAGGGCATAAGCCCAGCTAGATGCATGCACAAGATCCTTTTGGAGGATGATGCTAAGCCAGTGGTTCAACCACAGAGGCGGTTAAATCCAGCCATGAAGGAAGTGGTACAGAAAGAGGTCACCAAGTTACTGGAGGCTGGGATTATTTATCCTATTTCTGATAGCCCCTGGGTGAGCCCTGTCCAAGTTGTCCCCAAAAGGGAGGCATGACAGTGGTTCATAATGAAAAAAATGAACTGGTTCCTACAAGAACAGTTACAGGGTGGCGCATGTGTATTGACTACAGAAGGCTCAATACAGGCACCAGAAAGGATCATTTTCCTTTACCATTCATAGACCAGATGCTAGAAAGACTAGCAGGTCATGATTATTACTGCTTTTTGGATGGCTATTCAGGCTACAACCAAATTGCAGTAGATCCCCAGGATCAAGAGAAAACAACATTCACATGTCCATCTGGAGTGTTTGCTTACAGAAGGATGCCATTTGGGCTGTGTAATTGTGCTTGTAACCTTTCAAAGATGCATGCTCTCTATTTTCTCTGATATGGTGAAAAAATTTCTGGAAGTCTTCATGGATGACTTCTCAGTATATGGAGACTCATTCAGCTCCTGTCTTGATCACCTGACACTGGTTCTGAAAAGATGCCAAGAGACTAACCTGGTTTTAAACTGGGAAAAATGTCACTTTATGGTGACTGAAGGGATTGTCCTTGGGCATAAGATTTCGAACAAGGGAATAGAGGTGGATCAAGTTAAGGTAGAGGTAATTGAAAAATTACCACCACCTGCCAATGTTAAGGCAATCAGAAGCTTTCTGGGGCATGCAGGATTCTATAGGAGGTTTATAAAGGATTTTTCAAAAATTGCAAAACCTCTGAGCAATCTGCTAACTGCTGACACACCATTTGTGTTTGACACAGAGTGTCTGCAGGCGTTTGAAACTCTGAAAGCTAAGCTGGTCACAGCACCAGTTATTTCTGCACCAGACTGGACATTACCATTTGAACTAATGTGTGATGCCAGTGACCAAGCCATTGGTGCAGTACTGGGACAGAGGCAAAACAAGCTTCTGCATGTCATTTATTATGCTAGCCGCGTTTTAAATGATGCCCAAAAAATTACACAACCACAGAAAAAGAATTGCTTGCAGTGGTTTATGCCATTGACAAGTTTAGATCATACTTAGTAGGATCAAAAGTGATTGTGTATACTGACCATGCTGCTCTTAAATATCTACTCACAAAGCAGGATTCAAAACCTAGGCTCATAAGATGGGTGTTGCTTCTGCAAGAGTTTGATATAGAAATAAGAGACAGAAAAGGGACAGAGAACCAAGTGGCTGATCATCTGTCCCGGATAGAACCAGTAGAAGGGGAGTTTTCCCCCTCTATTGAGATCTCTGAAACCTTTCTGGATGAGCATTTATTTGCCATTTAGGAAACACCATGGTTTGCAGATATTGCAAACTATAAAGCTGCAAAGTTCATACCCAAGGAGTACAGCAGGCAACAAAAGAAAAAATTAATTACTGATGCAAAGTACTACTTGTGGGATGAACCCTATCTCTTTAAGAGATGTGCAGACGGAATAATCTGTAGGTGTGTGCCTAGAGAAGAAGCACAGAGGATCTTATGGCATTGCCATGGATCACAATATGGAGGCCATTTCGGAGGTGAGCGAACAGCCACCATGGTTATGCCATGCCTCAACAGGGAATCTTGGAGATTGAATAGTTTGATGTATGGAGAATTGACTTCATGGGACCTTTCCCACCATCATACTCAAACACTTATATTCTGGTGGCAGTCGACTATGTATCAAAATGGGTAGAGGCCGTTGCCACACCCACCAATGATACTAAAACAGTGCTGAAGTTCCTCCAGAAACATATCTTCAGCAGGTTTAGTGTCCCTAGAGTACTAATCAGTGATGGGGCACTCACTTTTGCAATAAACAGCTTTACTCTGCCATGGTCCGGTATGGTATTCGCCACAAGGTGGCGACTCCATATCATCCACAGACAAATGGGCAAGCTGAAGTTTCTAACAGAGAACTAAAAAGAATCCTGGAACGGACTGTAAGTACCCGTAGAAAGAATTGGGCAAGAAGCTTGGATGATGCTCTGTGGGCTTACAGAACAGCATTCAAGACTCCTATAGGGACCTCTCCATACCAACTTGTGTATGGTAAGGCCTGTCATCTGCCCATGGAACTGGAACATAAGGCCTACTGGGCAACCAGATTCCTAAACTTTGATGCCAAATTAGCTGGAGAAAAAAGATTGCTCCAGCTAAATGAGCTAGAGGAATTCAGACTCACTGCTTTCGAAAATGCTAAGCTTTACAAGGAGAAAGCAAAAAGGTGGCATGACAGAAAGTTGTCACCTAGAGTCTTTGAACCAGGACAGAAGGTTCTGCTATTTAACTCTAGGCTCAGATTATTCCCCGGGAAACTGAAATCCAGGTGGAGGGGACCATATGTGATTATAAGTGTATCACCATATGGTTATGTGGAGCTTCAAGACATTGATTCTGATAAGAAGTTCATTGTTAATGGACAGAGAATCAAGCACTATCTTGAAGACAATGTTGAGCAAGAGTGCTCAAGGCTGAGGCTAGATTAAAAGCTCAGCAAAGGTCCAGCTAAAGACAATAAAGAAGCGCTTGCTGGGAGGCAACCTAGCCATTAGCAAAACTTTTTCTGTTATTTTATTTTATTTTATTCCTCATTTTATTTATATGAGCTTAATATTAACAAGGTAAAGAATCAATTGCATAAGTCCACAGGGTTATAGAAGAATTCAGAGCACAAAACAGGAAAAAGGAGCTTACTGGCAAGAAAACACCAGTAAGAAACACAACTGGGCGTTAAACGCCTAAAAGAAGCATCTACTGGGTGTTTAACGCCAGTAAAGATAGCCATCTGGGCATTAAACGCCAGAAAGAAGCAACTTCTGGGCGTTTAACGCCAGATTTACAGCATCTTGGGCGTTCAGAAAAACGCCCAGTGACAAAGGGGTTTATGGCGTTTAACGCCAGCTAGAAGCAACAGCTGGGCGTTAAACGCCCAAACCAAGCAGCAACTGGGCGTTAAACGCCCAAAACATGCAGCAATTGGGCGTTTAACGCCAGGATTGTGGAGAGTAGGCAATTTCGTTTTCAATTCAAATTTTTTCCAATTTTTATGTTTCATTTCATGATTTCTTTCACAAACATGTTACAAATCCTAAATTTTCAAATCCTTTTTTTCAAAAGATATCAAATGTATTTTAATTCATAACCCCTTTTACTCTTCAAATTATTTTCAAATCCTTTTCAAAACAAATCTATCTTTTTTCCTTCTCAAATCTTTTCAACTCATCAATATCTTTTTCAAATCTTCACATCATCTTTTTCAAAATTCAGATTTATCTTTTTCAAATATCTTTCATATCTTTTCAATTTTAAATCACATCTTTTACTATCATACTTATCTTTTCCAAATCACTTTTTCTATCATATCATTTTCAAATAATTTTCGAAACCCACCCCCTTCCCTTTAAATATTGGTTCGGCCTTTCCCCCTCTCCTCCACAAGTTGCGCTTGGCTCTCCCTCTTTCCCTCTCCTTTGCTTTCTTTTGCTTGAGGACAAGCAAACCTCTAAGTTTGGTGTGTTTATCCGTGATCACTAAACCAATACCCACTAAGATCATGGCTCCTAAGGAAAAATAAACCGACTCAAGAGGCAAGAAAGAGAATATTCCAAAACCACTTTGGAATCAAGGGAAGTTCATAACCAAAGAACATTCAGACCATTTTTACAAAATAATGAGTCTAAGGTCAGTGATCCCGGAAGTTAAATTTGATCTGAAAAAAGATGAATATCCGGAGATCCAAGAGCAAATTTGAAACAGGAGCTGGGAAGTCCTAGCTAATCCTGAAACAAAGGTGGAAAGAAACATGATTCAGGAATTCTATGCTAATCTATGGCAGACGGACAGGCAGAGGATAGCTGGAACCGCATTCCGTGACTATAGAACTTTGGTTAGAGGGAAGGTTGTTCACACCCACCCTGATAAAATAAGGGAGATCTTCAAGCTGCCTCAACTGCAAGATGACCCAGACTCCTTTAATAGGAGAATGATGAGATCAAACCTAGGCTTGGATAAAATCCTAAAGGACATATGCCTCCCTGGAGCCAAGTGGAAAACCAACACAAAGGGTGCCCCGAACCAACTCAAGAGAGGAGATCTCAAACCAGTCGCCAGAGGCTGGCTGGACTTCATTGGGCGCTCTATACTGCCCACTAGCAACCGCTCTGAAGTCACCATCAGAAGAGCAGTAATGATTCATTACATTATGCTGGAAAAAGAAGTGGAAGTTCATCAGCTGATTGCTTGTGAGCTTTACAAAATTGCAAACAAGAACTCCAAAGATGCCAAATTGGCCTATCCAAGCTTAGTTTCTCTGTTATGTAAAGATGCTGGGATAAAGATGGGAGTAGATAAGTATATCTCAGTTGAGCAACCAATCACCAAGAAGTCTATGGAAGGACAACAAGTGCAGAACGACCCCATCAAGAGAAAGCAGAGGAGTTCCTCCCGAAAATCTCTCATATTGAATACTAGGAGGGTCTAGAAGCATCTATCACCAAGTTGCAAGAAGCTGTGGATCAACTGAAGGAAGAACAGCAAAATCAAAACAGCATGCTCTGCAAATTGCTTAGAGAACAAGAAGAGCAAGGGTGTGAACTGAAGGAATTGAAGCATCAGAAACTATCTCTTGAAGGGCCAAGTACTCCACAGACTAAAGAGGCATCCACCTCCCAAATTCAAGGTTGTTGAGTTCTAATCTTAGCCTTAACTCTGTGATAATTGTTCTTATTTGAGTTTTACCTTAGAAGTTATATATGAGTAGTAGTAATTAGTATCTATATTCTGATTTTATCTCCAATTAAGCTATAATTTATTTTTCTCATCATCATTAAACATGAATAAAATAGTAGATTTTCTTTAGAATAAGGAGGCAATATTTTTCGAGTTTTTAATAAGAAAAATTCTAATTATTTACATGTGGTGGCAATGATTTTTGTCTTCTGAATGAATGCTTGAACAGTGCATATGTCTTTTGAATTTGATGTTTATGAATGTTAAATATGTTGCCTCTTAAAAGAATGATGAAAAAGGAGAAATGTTATTTGATAATCTGAAAAATCATAAAAATAATTCTTGAAGCAAGAAAAAGCAGTGAATACAAAAGCTTGCAAAAAAAAAGGGCAAAAAAAAAGAAAAAGAAAAAAAAGAAAAAGCAAGCAGAAAAAGTCAATAGCCCTTAAAACCAAAAGGCAAGGGTAATAAAAAGGATCCAAGGTTTTGAGCATCAGTGGATAGGAGGGCCTAAAGGAATCAAATCCTGGCCTAAGCGACTAAACCAAGCTGTCCCTAACCATGTGCTGGTGGCGTGAAGGTGTCAAGTGAAAACTTGAGACTGAGCGGTTAAAGTCAAGATCCAAAGCAAAAAGAAGAGTGTGCTTAAGAACCCTGGACACCTCTAATTGGGGACTTTAGCAAAGCTGAGTCACAATCTGAAAAGGTTCACCCAATTATGTGTCTGTGGCATTTATGTATCCAGTTGTAATACTGGAAAACAAAGTGCTTAGGGCCACGGCCAAGACTCATAAAGTAGCTGTGTTCAAGAATCAACATACTGAACTAAGAGAATCAATAACACTATCTGAATTCTAAGTTCCTATAGATGCCAATCATTCTGAGCTTCAATGGATAAAGTGAGATGCCAAAACTGTTCGGAAGCAAAAAGCTACTAGTCCCGCTCATCTAATTAGAATCTGAGTAGGATCATGATGAGCGGATATTTTATACGCTTTTTGGGGTTAATTTCATGTAGTTTTTAGTATGTTTTAATTGGTTTTTAGTATATTTTCATTAGTTTTTAGGCAAAATTCATATTTCTGGACTTTACTATGATTTTGTGTGTTTTTCTGTAATTTCAGGTATTTTCTGGCTGAAATTGAGGGAGATGAGCAAAAATCTGATTCAGGTTGAAAAATGACTGCTGATGCTGTTGGATTCTGAACTCTCTGTACTCGGAATGGATTTTCTAGAGCTACAAGAGTCTAAATGGCGAGATCTCAATTGCGTTGGAAAGTAGACATCCAGGGCATTCCAGCAATATATAATAGTCTATACTTTGCTAAGGATAGACGACGTAAACTGGCGTTCAACGCCAGTTCCATGTTGCAGTCTAGCATTAAACGCCAGAAACAGGTTACAAATTGGAGTTAAACGCCAGAAACAGGTTACAACCTGGCGTTTAACTCTAGAAACAGCCTAGGCACGTGTAAAGCTTAAGTCTCAGCCCCAGCACACACCAAGTGGACCCCAGAAGTGGATTTCTGCACCCTCTATCTTAGTGTATTCATTTTCTGTAAACCTAGGTTACTTGTTTAGTATTTAAACAACTTTTAGAGATTTATTTTGGACCTCATGACATTTTAGATCTGAACTTGTACTCTTTGACGGCATGAGTCTCTAAACTCCATTGTTGGGGGTGAGGAGCTCTGCTGTGTCTCGATGAATTAATGCAATTATTTCTGTTTTCCATTCAAACACGCTTGTTTCTATCTAAGATGTTCATTTGCACTTCAATATGATGAATGTGATGATCCGTGACACTCATCACCATTCTCAATCTATGAACGTGTGCCAGACAACCACTCCCATTCTACCTTCGATTGAATGAATATCTCTTGGATTCCTTAATCAGAATCTTCGTGGTATAAGCTAGAATCCATTGGCAGCATTCTTGAGAATCTAGAAAGTCTAAACCTTGTCTGTGGTATTCTGAGTAGGATTTAGGGCTTGAATGACTGTGACGAGCTTCAAACTCACAAAGGTTAGGCATAGTAACAGACGCAAAAGGATCAATGGATCCTATTCCAGTAGGAGTGAGAACCGACAGATGATTAGCTGTGTGGTAACAGCGCACCTGGACCCTTTTCACTGAGAGGACGGATGGTAGCCATTGACAACGGTGATCCACCAACACACAGCTTGCCATAGGAGGAACCTTGCGTGCGTGAAGAAGAAGACAGGGGAAAAGCAGAGATTCAGAAGACAAAGCATCTCCAATACTCCAACATATTCTCCATTACTGCATAACAAGTATTTATTTCATGCTCTCTTATTTTTCGCAATTCAAACTGATAATCATAATTGATTTCCTGACTAAGATTTACAAGATAACCATAGATTGCTTCAAGCCAACAATCTCCGTGGGATCGACCCTTACTCACGTAAGGTATTACTTGGACGACCCAGTGCACTTGCTGGTTAGTTGTGCGGAGTTGTGAAAAGTGTGAATCACAATTTTGTGCACCAGATCACCAAGGAGAATGAACTGCAGGAGCTTCACCTTCAATCAGACTGGATCCGCACTAACCCTGGGGTTCAGATATGGAGGAGTATTAGCAATTTCTTAAAAAAGACGTTAATTACATACAACCTACCATAGAAGAAATCATCCACAGTTGAAAAAGACAGTAAGACCAGAATTAATCAAGAAGAACAAAGCATCCCCAATCCTTAACCATCTTCTTATCACTGGTTATAATCAAACATAGTAATTCCATTTTATTCCAGCTTTATGCATTTAAACAAATCTAACAACTCTTCTATCTGCCTCATTAAGATCTACAAGATAACCATAGCTTACTTCAAGTCACAATCCTCGTGGGATCGACCCTGACTCACTCAGGTATTACTTGGACGACCCAGTGCACTTGCTGGTTCAATAGTGCGAACTGTAATTCCGCGCTACCAGATGCAGAAGGTAAAGTTGAAAAGGTTAAAGCAATGCACTTGAAAGCACGTGAGTTGATTGGAAAGAAAAATAGGTTGACAGCTCAAAGGGTGACTAAAGGTCGAAGACAACTTGTCTTTGAACCTAGTGACTGTGTATGAGTTCATTTGAGAAAGAATATATTTTCTACTCAAAGAAAATCCAAGTTAAACCCTAAGGGTGATGGTCCATTTTAGGAATTCGAAAGGATCGATAACAATCTTACAAGATTGACCTTTCATGTGAGTATAATCTGTCAGCTACTTTTAATATCTCTGATTTATCTCCTTTGGATGCAGATTCAAGAATGAATCTTTTCAAGAGGGAGGAAATGATACGAGCTCTGTGGTAAAAACTGAGAAATGTCATATGCTAATTGGTCCAATTACGATAGCAACAACTAAGAGAATAAAAGAAGATTTTGCAAACATGGCTAAATCATTTATTCAGGAGATACATAAAAAATTGGGCAAGACAATGATTAACGATTATAGAAAGCCAAACATCTTACTATTTATAAGATGCATTGAAGACTCTCATTAGTCAAGATAAATCAAATAGGAATCACTTTCTTAGTATTTATTTTAAGACTTATTTTATCTTTATTTTAGTTTAGTTTGTTTTGTTTATTTTAGGCCCAATTATGATTTGGCCCATTTTTATCTTAGTGAACTTATGAGTTACGATTTTAAACTTAAGAGGTATAAAAATCTTCTAAAATTTGATAGCCATTTTTTCCCTTAATTTTAACGAATCAAAATTTCTATGAGTTTCTTTGAAAAATTTGGATGTGAACAAAAGACGTAGAGTGATTCCCTTAACTAATGCATCAAGAAAGTATAGATACATACACACAGAGCTTTACGCTTAATAGTTACTTGCGTAAAAAGAAAGTATAGATACATATAAATATAATAAGATCGGAGTGTCAAGGGTACAAAATTTTCAAACTTCAAGCTCAACCTGTGAAGCTACGGCTGGTTAGAGAATATTTACATACATACATACATATATATATATCCCAAGATGCAAAATACTCAAAACAGACCCTATGTCTCCATCAAGCCTCTATGAGGTACAAAAGTAAAACATATATACAAGGAGAGTTTTATACATATGGATATATATAAACATAGAAAGATACAACATCTAAAAGTCCCACTTCGCTGTAGAGTAACTCCAGATGTCTAGTGAGGTGGTGCTCGACCTGTGATGATTGAATTTTTGTGTGGTTTAGAATTTTACAAATGAAGTCTCGTTGTAAAGTATAGTTTCTAAACCAATCAATAATCCTTTCATACAAAAGATTGTTTGTCACTAGAACAAATCCCTAAATTTATAAAGCGAAGTATTGGAACCTCGGGTCATTCTCCCTAGGAATTGCAATAAAGTGTCTTGTTATTGGTTATGAGATATTTTGGAGTTTTTGGATAAGAAACATGAAAAGTAAATGGAAATGAAATTCAAATAACAAAAAGGCCTTGGCAAAGTTTGGTGGTCAAGGATCTCTATCCTAATCACTAACCACAACATGAGAAATGGCAAGGATCAACCCCACTAAGTCATCCTCTAACTAATAAAGGAAAGTCAAGTGAGCTATGTCAATCCAAGTCCATAAGTCCTAGTTCTCCACCAAATCAATTAGTGAGATCTAGCGTTAATGGCTCTCAATCGTCAATCACTTGGACATTAGTAACTCAAGAGTTCCTAAGTTACCTTCCCAAGCCAAGAGCACTAAAATTCTACTCTAAAATCCAACCAAGCATTTTATCAAACACTTGGAAGGCATAAAAGAAAAGCATAGTAAAAAGTGCAAAGAAAGTAAATCTACACTACTCAATTGCAAGAAATTAAACAACAACAAATCAAATGAACAATAAAGGAACATGAAAACATAAATTGCATTGAAATGAAAATAGAAGAAACAAAAGTGCATGAACATAAAAGTAGAGAATCACAAGAATGAAATACAAAATTAGAGAGAGGAGAAGAAGAGGAGCTAGAAATTGTAAAGGAAAAGTAAATCAAAGCATGAATTCAACATAGATCTAAGAAATTCTAATCTAGATCTAACCTACTCCTAATCCTAGAGAGAAGAGAGAGCTTCTCTCTCTAGAAACTAACTAAAGCATGTGAAAACTAAAAATAAAACTAAACTAATGACTAGGTGTGTAAGTATGTTGATTCTCCTTTAATCCTTGGCTTAAATAGTATTAGAAATAAGTTGGATTTGGCCCACAAGGCCTTAGAATTCGCTGGCCACGTATTGCTTTAAGTGGGTCATATGGCAGCAACGATGTGTGCGCGTACAATGCGCATAAGCGTCACCATACTTGTAGCAACTATAGCAAATATTATATCGTTTTGAAGCCCCAGATGTTAGCTTTCCAACGCAACTGAAACCGCATCATTTGGACCTCTGTAGCTCAAGTTATGGTCATTTAAGTGCGAATAGGTCGGCTTGACAGCTTTTGCGATTCCTTCATTTCTTCATGAGTTCTCCATTTTTACATGCTTTTTCTTCATTCATTCAATCCAATCTTTGCCTCCTAAATTTTAAATCACTTATCAAACATATCAAGGCATCTAATGGAATCAAAGGTAAATCAAGATTAGACAATTAAGGACCTAAAAAGCATATTTTCACTCTTAAGCACAATTAAAGGAGAATTTACAAAACCATGCTATTTCATTGAATAAATGTGGAAAAAGATGATAAAACCCTCTAAATTCAACACAAGATAAATCCTAAATATAGGGTTTATCAACCTCCCCACACTTAAACCAATCATGTCCTCATGCTTAAACCAAGAGAAAGCAAAGGGCATCAACATTTATTCAATGTAAACTAATCTAAATGCAACCTAAACTATATGCATCTATCTACATGAATGCAATTGCTTGGTCAAAATAAATCAATTCCCAAGAATACATATATGCACAAGGGCTAAGGGTATTAACAACCATGCCAAACTATAATCGAATTGAGCTATTAAATATTTTTACAAACTTGCATGAAGAATGATGATCATGGGTGAAAATATGTAATTGAGCATCAAACCCTCACCGGATGTGTTTGCACTCTATTCGCTCAAGTGTTTAGGGTTGATTCACTCAATTCTCCTCTATTTCATGCTTTCTAAGATTTGTTTTTCATCTAACAATCAACATATATTTCATGCGTGCATACACATATCATGAGGTCTTTTCATTAGTTGTAATGGGGTTAGGGTCAAGGTAGAATGCATATATGGTTAAGTGAGCTTGAAATTTGAATCTTTGATAAGCTTAGACTTCCCACCTAACCTATGACATCCTATACAATTAAAAACTAACCTAACTACCCATTTTTTTTACTTTTTCACATACTCATGCATCTTCTTTTCATTTCAAAACTCATATGCATTGATTTTATTGAGCTTTACTTTGCTTTGGGGCATTTTGTCCCCTTTTTATTTCTTTTTATTTCTTTTTCTTTTCTTTCTATTTTTTTCTTTTCTTTTGTCTTTCTCATTTTTTTCTTTTTGCTTTGCAATATATACAAAAACATCAATGCATAAGGTTTTACATTTTAATTAACACATGAGCATATACCCAATTCCCAATATTTACAATAAAAATACAAAACTACCCTTTTATTCACCGATTGTCCCAAGGTTCCCACACTTGAATGATACACACACTAGCCTAAGTGATGCGGTATTTTACAACCACACTTACTAACCAACAAGTGCACCGGGTCATACCAAGTAATACCTTACGTGAGTAAGGGTCGATCCCACGAGGATTGATGGATTAAGCAACAATAGCGTTTGATAGGATTAGTTAGACAGACAGAAAATAGTGTTGAGATGCAATATAGAAGACATTAAACAATATCAAAAATATTGAAGAAAGGCAAGTAATTAAGATGGGAATAATATATGGAGAAGATAGTTAAGGTTTCAGAGTTATCTATTTTTCCGGATTAACTTTTCTTACTAACTAATTTAATTATGCAGGATTTAATTTATGGCAAACTGTATGTGACTAGACCCTAATTCCTTAGACCTTCCTAGTCTCCTCTAAAATTCATTAACTGCCAATTCCTTGGTCAATTAATTCCAATTAGAGGGTGATAATCAATTTCTAGTTTATATGCCACAAAAACTCTAATTATCCAAGAGGTAAAAGGATTATATGTCACGTATCCTATTAAATTCAGATAATTAAAATTTAGGAGAAATAGTTTTCAAGCTGTTGTTCAGGTAAAGAGCTTTTCCAAGTTTTACAAGAACTCAAATAGAAAGAGGGTCATACTTCCGTTCCACCCAAATTCATAAAATAAAGAGTGAAAACAATTCTTAAATTATAAATCCATACATAAATTAAAATAGTAAAAGCAATAAAATTAATCCATAGAAATAGACAGAGCTCCTAACCTTAACAGTGGAGGTTTAGTTGCTCATGGAAAAGAGAAAATAAGGATTTAGGTTAAAATGTACAGAGTTCCAATCTGATGGCATCAAATCCCTTTTTATAACTAATCCTAATAAATTTAAAATCTAATATTTAAAATTAAACTTAAAATAATATCTTTTCCTAATTTAAGATTTGAATTTAAATTTGAATTAATTAACAGATCTTTAGTTGATGGGTGGGGACCACTTCTTCTGTCCATTCTACAGCTTCTAATCTGTGTTTTCGGGGCTGAAAATTGAGTTAAAACAGCCCAGAGATCGCCCCTAGCGTTTTTCTGCATTTTCTGCATGTGGCGCATGTGACGCGTCCGCGTCGTCCACGCGTTCGCGTCATTTGTGCAGATTCCAATCCACGCGTTCGCGTCAGGCACGCGATCGCATCATTGCGATTTCCTCCATTCTGCGCGGTCGCGTGAGCCATGCGTCCGCGTCGGTATTCGCTGGTCATCTTCTTGGCTTCTTCTCTTTCTCTGCAGAAACTTCATCAAATCCATCCGAATGCTACCTAAAATAATTAAAATTGCACAAAACTCAAAATAGCATCCATAGCGGCTAAAATATAATTAATTCTTAATTAAACTCAACAAATTAGATGCAAATTCACTAGGAAAAGATAGAAAAGATGCTCACGCATCACAACACCAAACTTAAACTGTTGCTTGTCCTCAAGCAACCAAAACTAATATAAGCTTAGGATGTGAATTTGCATGAGTGAGAGTTCGATTAAGCCCATGTCTTCTCTTATAGTGGGGTTTACAACTGCAATCCTGAACAGTTTTGGCATCTCACTTTATCCTTTGAAGTTCAGAATGATTGGCATCCATAGGAACTCAAAATTCAGATAGTGTTATTGATTCTCCTAGTTCAGTATGTTGATTCTTGAACACAGCTACTTTATGAGTCTTGGCCGTGACCCTAAACATTTTGTTTTCCAGTATTACCACCGGATACATAAATTCCACAGACACATAACTGGGTGAAACTTCACAGATTGTGACTCAGCTTTGCTAGAGTCCCAAGTTAGAGGTGTCCAGAGTTCTTAAGCACACTCTTTTTGCTTTGGATCATGACTTTAACCGCTCAGTCTCAAGCTTTTCACTTGACACCTTCACGCCACAAGCACATGGTTAGGGACAACTTGATTCAGCCGCTTAGGCCAGGATTTTATTCCTTTGGGCCCTCCTATCCATTAATGCTTAAAGCCTTGGATCCTTTTTACCCTTTGCCTTTTAGTGGTTCTTGGCTTTTTCTGCTTGCTTTTTCTTTTCTTTTTTTTTCTTTTTTTTGTAATATTTTTGCCTTTTTTTCGCAAGCTTTGTGTTTTTCACTGCTTTTTCTTACTTCAAGAATCAATTTTATGATTTTTCAGATTATCAATAACATTTTTCTTTTTCATCATTCTTTCAAGAGCCAACAATTTTAACATTCATAAACTTCACTATCAAAAAATATGCACTGTTCATGTCATGCATTCAGAATCACAGAAAATACCACCACATTTAAGTAAATAAGACTATTATTCAATATAGACCCACTTTCTCAAGCAATATATCACTCATATATATATATGTATATATATATATATATATATATATATATATATATATTTATTTAGGCTCAGTGAGTAATACATGAGACATCTTTTCAGAATTAAAGCAATAGAAAAACTAAACTAGTCCTAGGATTCTAACTAATAAAGGATCATGCAACAAACAAAGCAAAATAACAGGAAACCGGAACATAACATGGAAAAAGTGGGGAGGAATAAAAATGAAAGGAACTCAACCACCTTAATTATCCTAGCGGTTTAGGCTCAGTGAGTAATACATGAGACATCTTTTCAGAATTAAAGCAATAGAAAAACTAAACTAGTCCTAGGATTCTAACTAATAAAGGATCATGCAACAAACAAAGCAAAATAACAGGAAACCGGAACATAACATGGAAAAAGTGGGGAGGAATAAAAATGAAAGGAACTCAACCACCTTAATTATCCTAGCGGTCACTTTATTCTTCAGGTTGTGCTCCTTCGCGAAGATGATTTGCCTCCCTTTTGTACTAGAAAACCTATAAGCACAGCACCAACACCAAACATAAAGGTTTGCTTGTCCTCAAATAAATAAGAACTGAAAATAGAAGAGACAAATATTAAAATGAAAGAAAAAAATAAAAGGATAAGAAAATAAGAGAGAATTAGGATTGGGAGAGAGAGAGAAAGAAAACTGGGCGGCGCAAGCGATGCGTTCGCGTGCAGCACGCGATCGCGTACGTCGCGCATTCTTCATAATGACGCGATAGCGTTAGGCACGCATTCGCGTGGATGGCCATATATGCAACTGATGCGAACGCGTCAGTCACGCGTCCGCGTGACCAAATTTGTACTTTTAGCACACTTCTTGCCCTAAGCTAGCACAACTCTCTGCCCAAACGCTCTTTTACGTCAAATTTGCAGGTCACGCGATCGCGTCGGTGACGCGACCACGTGAATGACGAAAATCACAAACGACGCGAATGCATGAGGTACGCGATCGCGTGGGATCGTTTGTGCGAAAGGCTCCATTCTGGCGCCACTCCCGCGCAACTCTCTGTAACTTTTATTTTTTTCTCGCACCCCTAGATGACGCGTTCGCGTCAGCAACGCTGGCGCGTCGGGTTTTTTTTTTTTTTGAAATATAGCTTGAGGTGTTCGGTTCCTGGAAGAACATAGCTGCATGATCATAAAATTAGTAAGAACTCAAAAAAATAAAATAAAATAACTAAGAAAACTACTACTACGAAAAATAGCTAAGGATACGAATTTATCGGGTTGCCTCCCGACAAGCGCTTCTTTATCGTCACTAGCTTGACGGTCAGCTCCTCTAAGGAGGAGGATCATAGGAGCTCAGCTCTTCACCCCTTACTTTGAACTTCTTTCCTGTGTCTCCATAACGTAGCTCAATATGCTCCAGAGAGAGGATTCTGATTACTGTATAAACCCATGCTGGATTGCTGGTCAACACCACCTTCATTCTTGGGGAGAAACCTTCAGTGGGGATCTTTTTGTTTTTCCATCCTCTGGGTATTTTCTTCTTTTTGGGAACTTCCTCCTTGGTGGATGATGCATTCCCAACACCAAACTTAGGTTTGATGTCAGGCAGAATTTTGTCGGTTGTCACCACAGAAGGTTTGAGTTGCAAATTCTGCTGTGCATCATCAGGGGGTTCTTGAAGGTTTGGATCAATAAACTCAGCCTGCATGCACCTCTCTTCTTCACCTGTTGAATGCACATCTTTGAAGACATGAAAGATCAATTGCTCATTATGCACTCTAAGCACTAATTTGCCCACTTCTACATCAATCAGAGCTCTTCCAGTGGCTAGGAATGGTCTTCCTAGAATTATAGAGGCATTCTCATCCTCCCCTATATCAAGAATCACAAAATCTGCTGGGAGGAAGAACTTACCCACTTTGACCAAGATATTCTCCACTAATCCATATGCCGGCTTCATAGATTTGTCCGCCATCTGTAATGCTATCTTTATGGGTTGTGCCTCTTGGATCTGCAGCTTCTTCATCACAGACAAGGGCATTAAATTGATGCTTGCTCCCAGATCACATAACGCTTTCTCAAAGGTTGTGCTCCCAATAGTGCATGGAATTTGAAAGCTCCCTGGATCTGGCATCTTTCTTGGCAAGTTATTCTGAATTACAGCACTACATTCCTTAGTCAGGACTACTGTTTTATCTCCCTTTAAACGCTTTTTCTTTGACAACAGCTCCTTCATGAACTTGACATAGATAGGCGTTTGCTCCAAAACCTCAGCAAAAGGAATATTGATTTGTAACTTTCTGAAGATTTCCAAGAACTTTAAGAACTGTTTGTCCTTGGTCTCCTTTTGAAGTCTCTGAGGATATGGCATTTTAGGTTTGTACTCAGGAGCCTTTGGCAAAGTAGGATAAGTGTCAAAAGAGTCTGGGAATAGGTTGTCCGCACGCTTTGGAGGGGCATGTTCTACTTCTTCCTTCTTCTCCTCTGGAGCTTCCTTTTCAACTAGCTCTTCATTTGCCTTGGTCTCAGAGCCAGCTACTTTACCACTTCTTAATTGAATACCCTTGCAATCTTCTCTTGGGTTCACCACTGTATCACCTTGAAATGTACTTGCAGACCTCTCAAGTATTTGCTTGCTCAGTTGGCCCACTAGCACCTCTAAGTTTCTAATGGAGGCCTTGGTTTCCTGCATAAATTGTGCTTCCGCACTTGCTACTTGTTCACTTATTACGGTGATAGCCTTGCATTCCTCTCTTGGATTTGGAATTGTGTTACCAGGAAGGCTATTAGTGGTCCTCTGATCAATTTCATTGACCTTTGTGGCTAATTGACCCATTTGAATTTCCAGGTTCTTGATGGATGCTCTGGTTTCCTGTCTAAAACCTATCAATATTGCTTCCAAATCATTGTTCTGCTGGAAACCGACCTGAGAACTATTGTTGAAGTTCTGAGGTTTCTGAGGTTGGTCCCTCCACCCAAAGTTTGGGTGATTTCTCTATCCCTGGTTGTATGTCTTAGAATATGGATCATTGTTGGGATTTCTAGGGCCACTCCCCATGTAATTGACCTGTTCAGAAGAGGGTTGAGCATAATCATAATTATCATTTTGCACAAAGTTACCTGTCATGTCATAGGGGGTCTCTTGGGGTGGATTTTGAGTGTTGATAGCTGAGACTTGCATGCCACCCATCTGTTGAGTAAGTAGATTTATCTGCTGAGACATAAGCTTGTACTGAGCAAGAAGAGCATTAACAGCTTCTACTTCCAACACGCCTCTCTTCTGAGCGGCCTCAGATTTCACAGGATTCCTGTTAGATGTGTATAAATATTGGTTGCTTGCAACCAATTCAATCAGCTCAATAGTCTCCTCTGGTGTCTTCTTCTTGTGCAATGAACCGCCTGCAGAAGTGTCTAGGCTCATCTTTGACATCTCTCCTAAGCCTTCATAAAAGATATCTAGTTGGGTCCACTTGAAGAACATGTCTGGAGGGCATTGCCTAGTCAGTAGCTTGTACCTTTCCCAAGCTTCATAAAGAGTTTCACCCTCCTTCTGTCTGAAGGTCTGAACCTCCAACCTAAGCTTAGTAAGCTTCTTTGGTGGGAAAAATTTAGTGAGAAACTCTGTAACAACTTTTTCCCAAGTATTCAAAATCTCCTTTGGTTGGGAATCTAGCCATAGCTTTGCTTTGTCCCTCAGAGCAAACGGGAAGAGCATAAGTCTGTACACCTCTGGATTCACTCCATTTGTCTTTACAGTATCACATATCTGCAGAAAATCAGAAATAAACTGATTTGGATCTTCATGAGGAAGTCCATGATACTGGCAGTTTTGTTGCACCAGGGTGACCAGTTGTGGCTTCAATTCAAAGTTGTTTGCAGTTATAGGAGGCACCACAATACTTTTTCCATAAAGATCCGCAGTAGGGGCAGAATAAGAGCCAAGCACTCTCCTCTATTGATCATCTCCATTCGGATTTACCACATTGGCATTAGCATTATTATTTGCCATAGTGGATTCTGCAGCCTTACAAAGTCTTGCTAGTTGTAAACGTCGCCTGAAAGTTCTTTCAGGTTCAGGATCAAAGTCTAAGAGATGTTCTTTGTCTCTATTCCTGCGCATACACAAGCAGAAAACAAGAAAAAAATGGGACTCTCTACGTCAGAGTGCAGAGACGTCCCTGTGAGGTAATCTGTGTAAAATAGAAAATAAAAATGCTAAATAAATAAAAATTTTAAAATTTTAAAAATAAAAATAAACAAAAAAATTAAAATAAAAATAAAAATAAATAGAGGATACTAAACTTAATTTCACAAATTCAGAAAAAATATTAATACTAAAATTTTTTTTTATTAAAACTAAACAATAAAATAAGAGAAAAAGAAGGAAACAGGGAATGGGGAAAGCTAATGAAAAAAAAAAGGAACGTAAAGGAAAACAAAAAACTGACGTAAAGAAAGAAAAGAAAAAATGAAAAATAAAAGAAAAACAAACAACGACAAAATAAAAAGGGGCAAAGGGGTTATGCTAATGAAAAAAACGGAAACAAGGAATTTGTTTTTTTTTTTTCAAAAAAATAATAAAATAATATTTAAATAAAATTAAAATTAAAACGCCTAATCTAAACAATCAAATAACTAATAGTTGTTAATCATAGTTAATCCCCGGCAACGGCGCCAAAAACTTGATGCGGTATTTTACAACCACACTTACTAACCGGCAAGTGCACCGGGTCGTACCAAGTAATACCTTACGTGAGTAAGGGTCGATCCCACGAGGATTGATGGATTAAGCAACAATAGCGTTTGATAGGATTAGTTAGACAGACAGAAAATAGTGTTGAGATGCAATATAGAAGACATTAAAAAATATCAAAAATATTGAAGAAAGGCAAGTAATTAAGATGGGAATAATATATGGAGAAGATAGTTAAGGTTTCAGAGTTATCTATTTTTCCGGATTAACTTTTCTTACTAACTAATTTAATTATGCAGGATTTAATTTATGGCAAACTGTATGTGATTAGACCATAATTCCTTAGACCTTCCTAGTCTCCTCTAAAATTCATTAACTGCCAATTCCTTGGTCAATTAATTCCAATTAGAGGGTGATAATCAATTTCTAGTTTATCTGCCACAAAAACACTAATTATCCAAGAGGTAAAAGAATTATATGTCACGTATCCTATTAAATTCAGATAATTAAAATTTAGGAGAAATAGTTTTCAAGCTGTTGTTCAGGTAAAGAGCTTTTCCAAGTTTTACAAGAACTCAAATAGAAAGAGGGTCATACTTCCGTTCCACCCAAATTCATAAAATAAAGAGCGAAAACAATTCTTAAATTATAAATCCATACATAAATTAAAATAGTAAAAGCAATAAAATTAATCCATAAAAATAGACAGAGCTCCTAACCTTAACAGTGGAGGTTTAGTTGCTCATGGAAAAGAGAAAATAAGGATTCAGGTAAAAATGTACAGAGTTCCAATCTGATGGCATCAGATCCCTTTTTATAACTAATCCTAATAAATTTAAAATCTAATATTTAAAATTAAACTTAAAATAATATCTTTTCCTAATTTAAGATTTGAATTTAAATTTGAATTAATTAACAGATCTTCAGTTGATGGGTGGGGACCACTTGTTCTGTCCATTCTGCAGCTTCTAATCTGTGTTTTCGGGGCTGAAAATTGAGTTAAAACAGCCCAGAAATCGCCCCCAGCGTTTTTCTGCATTTTCTGCACGTGGCGCATGTGACGCGTCCGCGTCGTCCACGCGTTCGTGTCATTTGTGTAGATTCCAGTCCACGCGTTCGCGTCAGGCACGCGATCGCGTCATTGCGATTTCCTCCATTCCGCGCGGTCGCGTGAGCCATGCATCCGCGTCGGTATTCGCTGGTCATCTTCTTGGCTTCTTCTCTTTCTCTACAGAAACTTCATCAAATCCATCCGAATGCTACCTAAAATAATTAAAATTGCACAAAACTCAAAATAGCATCCATAGTGGCTAAAATATAATTAATTCTTAATTAAACTCAACAAATTAGATGCAAATTCACTAGGAAAAGATAGGAAAGATGCTCACGCATCACTAAGCTAATCAAAGATCCAAATTAAGGACTTTTATTGTTTTTCGCTTTAAAGCTTGTAATGTGCTAAATTAAGAACAAGTGGGTTAATCGTAGGCTTAAAGTGGCTAACAATGGAAGATAGAAGGTAAGGATATTTGGGTAAGTGAGCTAAATGAAATAATGGCCTCAATCATATAAATACATGAATACACAAAATAATGGACATAAAGAATCAAACAAATCAAAGATCACAATCGTAGAAAGAGAATAATGCACACAAGAAGGAAAATAAGTGGTTATAAGATGTAACTACATCATTAGGCTCAAATCTCACTTGCTTGTGTTCTTAGCTCAAAAACATGACCCACAATATATATAATTCAAGCAAGTCCTATGAAAAGTTTTCACTCAAATCAATTGGTGCCCTATAGATAGAAATCTTGAAAAATTTCATTATTTTGACTAAGCTTATTATGTATATATATGCAAAAATAAGAAAATGCAAATAAAAATCCTAAAAACCTATAATGGAATGCAAAAGTGTTGAGATTAGAAACTTGTCACCCAAAATTGCCGATCGGTCAGACGACCTCTGATGAGCGGATAATTTATACGCTTTTTGGCATTGTTTTTAGTATGTTTTTAGTAGGATCTAGTTACTTTTAGGGATGTTTTCATTAGTTTTTATGTTAAATTCACATTTCTGGACTTTACTATGAGTTTGTGTATTTTTCTGTGATTTCAGGTAGTTTCTGGCTGAAATTGAGGGACTTGAGCAGAAATCAGATTCAGAGGTTGAAGAAGGACTACTGATGCTGTTGGATTCTGACCTCCCTGCACTCAAAGTGAATTTTCTGGAGCTACAGAACTCGAAATGGCGCGCTTCCAATTGCGTTGGAAAGTAGACATCCAGGGCTTTTCAGCAATATATAATAGTCCATACTTTGGCCAAGAATTGATGACGTAAACTGGCATTCAACGCCAGCCTTCTGCCCAAATCTGGCGTCCAGCGCCAGAAAAGGATCCAAAACCAGAGTTGAACGCCCAAACTGGCACAGAAACTGGCGTTCAACTCCACAAATGACCTCTGCACGTGCAACACTCAGGCTCAGCCCAAACACACACCAAGTGGGCCCCGGAAGTGGATTTATGCATCAATTACTCACTCATGTAAACCCTAGTAGCTAGTTTATTATAAATAGGACCTCTTACTATTGTATTAGACGTCTTTTTGACCATCTTTGGATTACCTTATGATCCTTTGATCACGTTTTGGGGGCTGGCCATCTCGGCCATGCCTGGACCTTCACTTATGTATTTTCAACGGTAGAGTTTCTACACTCCATAGATTAAGGTGTGGAGCTCTGCTGTTCCTCAAAGATTAATGCAAGTACTACTGTTTTCTATTCAATTCTTCTTATTTCGCTTCTAAGATATCCATTCGCACCCAAGAACGTGATGAAGGTGATGATTATGTGTGACGCTCATCATCCTTCTCCCTTATGAACGCGTGCCTGACAAACACTTCTGTTCTACATGAATTAAGCTAGAATGAATATCTCTTAGATCTCCTAACCAGAATCTTCGTGGCGTAAGCTAGAATGATGGCGGCATTCAAGAGAATCCGGAAGGTCTAAACCTTGTCTGTGGTATTCTGAGTAGGATTCAATGATTGAATGACTGTGACGAGCTTCAAACTCGCGATTGTTGGGCGTTAGTGACAGACGCAAAAGGAGGGTGAATCCTATTCCAGCATGATCGAGAACCGACAGATGAATAGCCGTGCCGTGACAGGGTGCGTGAGCATATTATTCACTGAGAGGAGGGGATGTAGCCACTGACAACGGTGATGCCCTTGCATAAAGCCAGCCATGGAAAGGAGTAAGACTGATTGGATAAAGATAGCAGGAAAGCAGAGGTTCAGAGGAACGAAAAGCATCTCCATTCGCTTATCTGAAATTCCTACCAATGATTTACATAAGTATCTCTATCCCTATTCTATTATTTAATTTCGAAAACTTCATTATCACTTTATATCTGCCTGACTGAGATTTGCAAGGTGACCATAGCTTGCTTCATACCAACAATCTCCGTGGGATTCGACCCTTACTCACGTAAGGTATTACTTGGACGACCCAGTGCACTTGCTGGTTAGTTGTATCGAAGTTGTGACAATTATGAATTAAGATCAAAGCACCAAGCTTTGGAGGCATTACCAGGGATTGTTCGAGCCTGGACATCACAATTTCGTGCACCAAGTTTTTGGCGCCGTTGCCGGGGATTGTTTGAGTTTTCGGCAAGCCTTTGGTCCGGTAACATCAGTGCCAGATTCCCTTTTGATCCGGCAACAGCACCAAGTTTTTGGCGCCGTTGCCGGGGATTGTTCGAGTTTGGACAACTGACGGTTCATCTTGTTACTCAGATCAGGTAATTTTCTTTTTGTTTTGTTTTCAAAAAATTTTCAAAAATATTTCTAAAAAAAATTTCTCTTTTGTTTTCGAAAAAAAAATAAAAATGTTTTCAAAAATTTTATTCAAGATTTTTAAGAATGAATTCTAGTGTTTCATGGAGCATGCAAAGCCTGGCTGGCTGTAAAGCCATGTCTAAATTTATTTGGACTGAGGCAGCAATTTGTTATCAAGAGCAAGCTAGTTGGAGTTAATCCACCTGCTACTGTTTCTGATCTACATGCTAAAGCTTGGCTGGCCATTGGCCATGTCTAGTGTTTTGGACCGGAGCTTTCATTGAAAGCTTGGCTGGCTAGTGAGCCATGTCTAATTCCTGGACTGAAGCTTTAGACTAAGAATGCAAGATTCCTGGAATTCATGTTAAAAATTTTGGAATCCTTATTTTCCTTTTTCATATTAATTTTCGAAAAATACAAAAAAAATTTAGAAAATCATAAAAATCAAAAATATTTCTCTGTTTCTTGTTTGAGTCTTGAGTCATATCATAAGTTTGATGTCACTTGCATATGCATCTAGTATTTTTCGAAAATTTCATGCATTCATAGTGTTCTTCATGATCTTCAAGTTGTTCTTGGTAAGTCTTCTTGTTTGATCTTGATGATTTTTTGTTTTGTGTCTTTTCATGTTTATCATATGCATTCTTGAATTCTTAGTGTCTAAGCATTAAAGAATTCTAAGTTTGGTGTCTTGCATGTTTTCTTTGCATTAAAAATTTTTCAAAATTATGTTCTTGATGTTCATCTTGACATTCAAAGTGTTCTTGGTGTTCATCTTGACATTCATAGCATTCTTGCATGCATTCATTATTTTGATCTAAAAATTTCATGCATTGCATATTTTTCATGTTTTTCATAAAAACTTCAAAAATAAAAAAAAATATCTTTCCTTTTTTCTCTCATCAAATTCGAAAATTTGGATTGACTTTTTCAAAAATTTTTAAAATCAAATTGTTTCTCATGAGTCAAATCAAATTTTCAATTTGAAAATCTTATCTTTTTCAAAATCTTTTTCAAAAATCAAATCTTTTTCAAAATTCTTAGTTATTTTCGAAAATTCAAAAAATATTTTTCAAAAATCTTTTTCTTATTTTTATACCAAATTTTCGAAAATAACATGATCAATTAATGTTTTGATTCAAAAATTTGAAGTTTGTTACTTGCTTGTTAAGAAAGATTCAAACTTTAAGTTCTAGAATCATATCTTGTGATTTCTTGTGAATCAAGTCATTAATTGTAATTTTAAAAATCAAATCTTTTTCAAAACTAATTTCTATCATATCTTTTCAAAAATATCTTCTTATCTTATCTTTTTCAAAAATATCTTTTCAAAATATCTTTTCTAACTTCCTAACTTCTTATCCTTTCAAAATTTGTTCCAACTAACTAACTAACTTTTTGTTTGTTTCTTAACTTTTTCAAAACCACCTAACTAATTCTCTCTCTCTAAATTTTCGAAAATACCTCCCCCTTTTTCAAAAATTTCTTTTTAATTAACTAATTAATTTTATTTTTTATTTTTGATTTCAAAAATTTTCGAAAAAATACTAACATTTTTCAAAAACCATTTTCGAAAATCACTAACTCTTTTTCAAAAATATTTTCGAAAATTCTCCCTCTCCCATCCTATTCTATTTATTCATTCATATCCTAACATCTCATCTCACCTCTCTTCCATCCTCACAGTTGTGTTTCTTCCATTATATTACATTCTTTGTCTCCTCCTCTTCTTCCACTCACACAGGGATCCCTATACTGTGGTATAAAGGATCTATATTATTATTATTATTTTTCTGTGCCTTCTTCTTTGTCATATGAGCAGGAGCAAGGATAAGAACATTCTTGTGGAAGCAGATCCAGAACCTGAAAGGACTCTGAAGAGGAAATTAAGAGAAGCTAAAATACAAAAATCCAGAGATAACCTTTCAGAAATTTTCGAACAGGAAGAGGAGATGGCAACCGAAAATAATAATAATGTAAGGAAGATGCTTGGTGACTTTACTGCACCTAATTCCAATTTACATGGAAGAAGCATCTCCATTCCTGCCATTGGAGCAAACAATTTTGAGCTGAAACCTCAATTAGTTTCTCTGATGCAGCAGAACTGCAAGTTTCATGGACTTCCATCTGAAGATCCTTTTCAGTTCTTAACTGAATTCTTGCAGATATGTGATACTGTTAAGACTAATGGAGTAGATCCTGAAGTCTACAGGCTCATGCTTTTCCCTTTTGCTGTAAGAGACAGAGCTAGATTATGGTTGGATTCTCAACCCAAAGACAGCCTGAACTCTTGGGATAAGCTGGTCACGGCTTTCTTAGCCAAGTACTTTCCTCCTCAAAAGCTGAGCAAGCTTAGAGATGATGTTCAAACCTTCAGATAGAAAGAAGGTGAATCCCTCTATGAAGCTTGGGAAAGATACAAACAGTTGACCAAAAAGTGTCCTTCTGACATGCTTTCAGAATGGACCATCCTGGATATATTCTATGATGGTTTATCTGAGTTATCAAAGATGTCATTGGATACCTCTGCAGGTGGATCCATTCACCTAAAGAAAACGCCTGCAGAAGCTCAAGAACTCATTGACATGGTTGCTAATAACCAGTTCATGTACACTTCTGAAAGGAATCCTGTGAGTAATGGGACGCCTATGAAGAAGGGAGTTCTTGAGGTTGATACTCTGAATGCCATATTGGCTCAGAATAAAATATTGACTCAGCAAGTCAATATGATCTCTCAGAGTCTGCATGGAATGCAAGCTGCATCCAACAGTACTCAAGAGGCATCTTCTGAAGAAGAAGCCTATGATCCTGAGAACCCTGCAATAGCAGAGGTAAATTACTTAGGTGAACCTTATGGAAACACCTATAACTCAACATGGAGAAATCATCCAAATTTCTCATGGAAGGATCAAAAGCCCCAACAAGGCTTTAATAATGGTGGAAAAAACAGGTTTAGCAATAGCAAGCCTTTTCCATCATCAACTCAGCAACAGACAGAGAACTCTGAACAAAATGCTTCTAATTTAGCAAATCTAGTCTCTGATCTATCTAAGGCCACTGTAAGTTTCATGAATGAAACAAGGTCTTCCATTAGAAATCTGGAAGCACAAGTGAGCCAGCTGAGTAAAAGGATCACTGAAATCCCTCCTAGTACTCTCCCAAGCAATACAGAAGAGAACCCAAAAGGAGAGTGCAAGGCCATTGACATAAGCGCCATGGCCGAACCTACAAGGGGAGTGGAGGACGTGAATCCCAAGGAGGAAGACCTCCTGGGACGTCCAGTGATCAATAAGGAGCTTCCCTCTGAGGAACCAAAGGACTCTGAGGCTCATCTAGAGACCATAGAGATCCCATTGAACCTCCTTATGCCCTTCATGAGCTCTGATGAGTATTCCTCTTCTGAAGAGAATGAGGATGTCACTGAAGAGCAAACTACCAAGTTTCTTGGTGCAATCATGAAGCTGAATGCCAAATTATTTGGCATTGATACTTGGGAAGTTGAACCTCCCTTGTTCATCAATGAACTGAGTGATCTGGATCAACTGACATTACCTCAGAAGAGACAGGATCCTGGAAAGTTCATAATACCCTGTACCATAGGCACTATGATCTTTAAAGCTCTGTGTGACCTTGGTTCAGGGATAAACCTCATGCCCCTCTCTGTAATAGAGAAACTGGGAATCTATGGGGTGCAAGCTGCTAAAATCTCACTGGAGATGGCAGACAGCTCAAGAAAACAGGCTTATGGACAAGTAGAAGATGTATTAGTAAAGGTTGAGGGCCTTTACATAGCTACTGATTTCATAGTCCTGGATACTGGAAAGGAAGAGGATGAATCCATCATCCTAGGAAGACCTTTCCTGGCCACAGCAAGAGCTGTGATTGATGTTGACAGAGGTGAAATAGTCCTTCAATGGAATGAGGACTCCCGTGTGTTTAAAACTCAAGGACCTCCCTCTGCAACCATGGAGAGGAAGCAGAAAAAGCTTCTCTCAAGGCAGAGTCAACCAGAGCCCCACAGTCAAACTCTAAGTTTGGTGTTGGGAGGCCACAACCAAACTCTAAGTTTGGTGTTGAACTCCCATATCCAAACTCTAAGTTTGGTGTTGGAGAGTCTCAACAAAGCTCTGCACATCTGTGAGGCTCCATGAGAGCCCACTGTCAAGCTATTGACATTAAAGAAGCGCTTGTTGGGAGGCAACCCAATGTCTATCTAATTCTTATTTTTATTGTTTTTCATGTTTTCTTAGGTTCATGATCATGTGGAGTCACAAAATAAATATAAAAATTGAAAACGGAATCAAAAACAGCAGAAGAAAAATCACACCCTGGAGGAGCATCTGCCTGGCGTTCAAACGCCAGAACAGAGCATAGTTCTGGCGCTGAACGCCCAGAATGGGAGCATCCTGGCGCTGAACACCCAGAACAAGCATGGTTCTGGCGTTCAACGCCAGAAATGGCAGCAAAGGGGCGTTGAACGCCCAAAATGGGCACCAACCTGGCGCTGAACGCCCAGAGTTGTGTGCAAGGGAATTTTGCATGCCTAAATTGATGCAGGGATGTAAATGCCTTGACACCTCAAGATCTGTGGACCCCACAGGATCCCCACCTACCTTCACTCACTCTCTTCTCTCTTTTCAATCATCCTCCATTCCCAATAAACATTCATCCCTTCTGTTTTCCATTTACCACTCACATCCATACACCCACTACCTTCAAAATTCAACATCTCTCTCCCACCCAATCCCACCCATATGGCCGAATACACACTCTCATCCATCTCCTCCATATCTTCTTCTTATTCTTCTATTCTTTCTTCTTTTGCTCGAGGGCGAGCAACATTCTAAGTTTGGTGTGGTAAAAGCATAGCTTTTTGTTTTTTCCATAACCATTGATGGCACCTAAGGCCAGAGAAACCTCTAGAAAGAGGAAAGGGAAGACAAAAGCTTCCATCAAGGGTCTATAGCTCAGTGGTAGAACATTTGACTGCAAATCAAGAGATCCCTGAGATACCTCAGGGGATACATTTTCTTCCACACAATTATTGGAAGCAACTAAGGGTGGAACATCAAGAGCACTCCATCATCCTTCATGAAATCAGAGAAGATCTAAAAGCAATGAAGGAGGAGCAACAAAGACAAGGAAGAGACATAGAAGAGCTCAAGGACATCATTGGTTCCTCAAGAAGGAAACGCCACCATCACTAAGGTGGATTCATTCCTTGTTCTTATTTCTTCTGTTTTTCGTTTTCTATGTTATGTGCTTATCTATGTTTGTGTCTTTATCACATGATCATTAATAGTTAGTAACTATGTCTTAAAGTTATGAATGTCCTATGAATCCATCACCTCTCTTAAATGAAAAATGTTTTAAATCAAAAGAACAAGAAGTACATGAGTTTCGAATTTATCCTTGAACTTAGCTTAATTATATTGATGTGGTGACAATGCTTCTTGTTTTCTGAATGTATGCTTGAACAGTGCATATGTCTTTTGAAGTTGTTGTTTAAGAATGTTAAATATGTTGGCTCTTGAAAGAATGATGACTAGGAGACATGTTATTTGATAATCTGAAAAATCATAAAAATGATTCTTGAAGCAAGAAAAAGCAGCAAAAAAAACAAAGCTTGCAGAAAAAAAAGAGGGCGAAAAAATATATATATATATATATATATATATATATATATATATATATATATATATATATATATATATATATATAGAAAGAAAAAGAAAAAGCAAGCAGAAAAAGCCAATAACCCTTAAAACCAAAAGGCAAGGGCAAATAAAAAGGATCCCAAGGCTTTGAGCATCAGTGGATAGGAGGGCCTAAAGGAATAAAATCCTGGTCTAAGCGGCTAAACCAAGTTGTCCCTAACCATGTGCTTGTGGCGTGTAGGTGTCAAGTGAAAACTTGAGACTGAGCGGTTAAAGTCAAGGTCCAAAGCAAAAACAAAGAGTGTGCTTAAGAACCCTGGACACCTCTAATTGGGGACTTTAGCAAAGCTGAGTCACAATCTGAAAAGGTTCACCCAATTATGTGTCTGTGGCATTTATGTATCCAGTGGTAATACTGGAAAACAAAGTGCTTAGGGCCACGGCCAAGACTCATAAAGAAGCTGTGTTCAAGAATCATCATACTGAACTAGGAGAGTCAATGACACTATTCGAAATCTGAAGTTCCTATAGATGCCAATCATTCTGAACCTCAATGGAGAAAGTGAGATGCCAAAACTATTCAAGAGGCAAAAAGCTATAAGTCCCGCTCATATGATTGAAGCTATGTTTCACTGATAGTTTGGAATTTATAGTATATTCTCTTCTTTTTATCCTATTTGATTCTCAGTTGCTTGGGGACAAGCAACAATTTAAGTTTGGTGTTGTGATGAGCGGATAATTTATACGCTTTTTGGCATTGTTTTTAGTATGTTTTTAGTAGGATCTAGTTACTTTTAGGGATGTTTTCATTAGTTTTTATGTTAAATTCACATTTCTGGACTTTACTATGAGTTTGTGTGTTTTTCTGTGATTTCAGGTAGTTTCTGGCTGAAATTGAGGGACTTGAGCAGAAATCAGATTCAGAGGTTGAAGAAGGACTGCTGATGCTGTTGGATTCTGACCTCCCTTCACTCAAAGTGGATTTTCTGGAGCTACAGAACTCGAAATGGCGCGCTTTTAATTGCGTTGGAAAGTAAACATCCAGGGCTTTTCAGCAATATATAATAGTCCATACTTTGGCCAAGAATTGATGACGTAAACTGGCATTCAACGCCAGCCTTCTGCCCAAATCTGGCGTCCAGCGCCAGAAAAGGATCCAAAACCAGAGTTGAACGCCCAAACTGGCACAGAAACTGGCGTTCAACTCCACAAATGACCTCTGCACGTGCAACACTCAGGCTCAGCCCAAACACACACCAAGTGGGCCCCGGAAGTGGATTTATGCATCAATTACTCACTCATGTAAACCCTAGTAGCTAGTTTATTATAAATAGGACCTCTTACTATTGTATTAGACGTCTTTTTGACCATCTTTGGATTACCTTATGATCCTTTGATCACGTTTTGGGGGCTGGCCATCTCGGCCATGCCTGGACCTTCACTTATGTATTTTCAACGGTAGAGTTTCTACACTCCATAGATTAAGGTGTGGAGCTCTGCTGTTCCTCAAAGATTAATGCAAGTACTACTGTTTTCTATTCAATTCTTCTTATTTCGCTTCTAAGATATCCATTCGCACCCAAGAACGTGATGAAGGTGATGATTATGTGTGACGCTCATCATCCTTCTCCCTTATGAACGCGTGCCTGACAAACACTTCTGTTCTACATGAATTAAGCTAGAATGAATATCTCTTAGATCTCCTAACCAGAATCTTTGTGGCGTAAGCTAGAATGATGGCGGCATTCAAGAGAATCCGGAAGGTCTAAACCTTGTCTGTGGTATTCTGAGTAGGATTCAATGATTGAATGACTGTGACGAGCTTCAAACTCGCGATTGTTGGGCGTTAGTGACAGACGCAAAAGGAGGGTGAATCCTATTCCAGCATGATCGAGAACCGACAGATGAATAGCCGTGCTGTGACAGGGTGCGTGAGCATATTATTCACTGAGAGGAGGGGATGTAGCCACTGACAACGGTGATGCCCTTGCATAAAGCCAGCCATGGAAAGGAGTAAGACTGATTGGATAAAGATAGCAGGAAAGCAGAGGTTCAGAGGAACGAAAAGCATCTCCATTCGCTTATCTGAAATTCCTACCAATGATTTACATAAGTATCTCTATCCCTATTCTATTATTTAATTTCGAAAACTCCATTATCACTTTATATCTGCCTGACTGAGATTTGCAAGGTGACCATAGCTTGCTTCATACCAACAATCTCCGTGGGATTCGACCCTTACTCACGTAAGGTATTACTTGGACGACCCAGTGCACTTGCTGGTTAGTTGTATCGAAGTTGTGACAATCATGAATTAAGATCAAAGCACCAAGCTTTGGAGCCATTACCAGGGATTGTTCGAGCCTGGACATCACAATTTCGTGCACCAAGCTCCCCACACTTAAAAGTTTGCACCGTCCTCGGTGCACTCAAAGATGAGCAAGGGGGTACGGCGACTCTCCGGATTGCCACCTTCAGCTGGTAGATCAACCGATACTGCGTGTTCTTTCTTCCACTTTCATTTTCGCTTGTGGTGCATCAATCATGAAAAGTATAAAATAACACCATAAGATGAGAAAATACAAAAGCAAGGAAGCATACATTGTTGGAATGAGGTATTAATCACTAGGATTGAGTGAGTGAATTAGTGTGACATTAATGACAAAGAGGTGTGTGAGTCCTAAATTAGGTGCCTTTTAGAACACACATTAACATAAAAAGCGATGTCACAAAAGAAGCGTGCACTTCACTTAACCTAGTGTGCTTGAGATGCTTTAAGTAGACTTGTAAGGTAAAACAAGTATTAAAGAAGCATGAAGGCATTCAAGCTATAAGCATATGGATACATATGATCATGAAAATACAATGCATTGAAGTAAATGCTCAACATCCACTATCAAGAGATTGCCTAATCAAAGAATAGGGTTCAAATCACATGGTGGCCAAATCATGCAATTCAAGAAGAGTTACAAGCTCGAAGGCAATTCTCATCACTTGGTAATCTTAAAAGGTAAGCATGAAAAACTCAAAACCAAGTAGCAAAATATAACCTCAATAATAGAATCCAACAAAGATTATAAACATAATGATGTTAAGATAACATCCCTTTTTAATACTCAGCAGTAATTAATGGTAAACAAGAATAACAATCCAACATTTATAATGAAAAAGAGAAAATGAAATAAAAACTAACTAATCAACTAACTAACTAACTAATTAGTTAACCAAAATAAATGGTTATCAATGGTGTTTGGGAGTATTGGATGAGGAGTAGGAGAAGGGAAGAAGAAAGGATAAGGAAAGAAATGGAAAGAGGAGAAGAAAAAAAATGTGTTGAAGGAAGGACATCCGCACGTACGTGCGCATGCCGCACACGCGCGGATGATGGTGCGTTGGATGCTACGCGTACGCGTACATGGCGCGTCTGTGTCGATGGCTTATTTCGAGAGTGGCGCGTATGCGTCATGTGCGCGTACGCGTGAGTTGGTTTGTGCCTCGGGCACAGTGTGCGCTCAACACTCGCACAACTCTCGGGTCAATGTATGGAGGAATGAAATTTTGCAATCCACGCATACGCGCACATGGTGCGTGCGCGCAGATTGGCGAAAATGCTTCATGCACGCGTACGTGTGCAGTGCGCATACGCGTGGAGGGTACTCTATTTTTCAAAAAAAAAAAATTTGGAACATTTTTCTATGTTTTTGCACCACTCCAATCATTCCAAACCTCCAAACAGCTACCAAAACACCATAAAACTTTATTTAACATACTAAACTACCAAATTAACTCAACAAACAAACAAAAACATGAAATTAAACTAATTTTACCAATATGTACAAAAAAGAAAAAATGAAAAGAAGTTACCATGGTGGAGTGTCTCCCACCTAGCACTTTTGTCTATTGTCCTTAAGTTGGACTTATGGGGAGCCCCATCAAGGTGGCTTGTGCTTGAAACCATCCTTGAACACCCACCAATGCTTGCATTTCCAATAAGTTCCATTCTTCAAGTTTAATTTTCCCAAGCTTTGATGGAGTTCTTCATAGATTATGGGCTCCCAAAATTGATCCTCGTGTATTCCCGGATCCCATATCTTGTTGCCACACCCATCTTTGAGTTGATTATCATTATTCTATTTGGGTGGCATAATCTTGGAATTCTCATTTAAGCAACCAAACAACATCCTAGACCCAAGCAATCTAGTTCTACACTAACCATTGCAATTAAGCTTTGAACGTGTAGCCATCATGAACCTAGAATGATATTTCCAACCACTAGCCACCTCCCTTTTGCTCTTAAAGCTACAAATGTTTCTAAGTTGACCATCCGTCTCAAGCAAACCATATTCAAGGGGAATAATAAAGCTTAAGTATAAGGAATTTACCCACTTGAATGAAAGAATGGATGGTGGTGGCTTGGAGAGAGGTATCTCCAATGTGCTAGCAAGCTTTACTCCCATGTGTTCTTCCTTGGTTACCTCCACCTCTTCACAAATTTCTTCAACTTCAATCCTTTGTTCCTCAATTTCTTCTAACTCTTCTCCGTCACTCAAATCATAAATGGGAGGTTGAGAGAAATCTACCTCCACATCGCTTTCTATCTCACAGGGAGAAGGTTCTTCAAATTTAAAGGATTCACCACCAATAGGCTTGGATGCATGATCTTCATCACCAAGGGAAATCAATTTTTGCTCCATTCCCTCCAAGTCTTTATTTAAAAATTATTTTGGAGGTTGTGCACTCTCCTCCTCAACATCAAATTCAATCTTCTTGGAGGAATTTTCTATGATTTTAGCTTCCCATGGAGGTTCCGCATCTCCTAGGTCTTCAACCACTTCTTCCTTTTCTTCAATGATCATAGGCTTCTCCAATTGCTCTAATACAAAATAACATCCCTCATTCTCCACCAGAGTTTCCAATCTCTCCTTCATGCTATGCTTTTCAATTGATTCTCCACATGTGACCATGGGAGTGGTTTGAGTGCTCAAATATTGGGAGACTAAAAAGCTTACTACCTTAGTCAAGGTAGCCACAAATTCTATTGTCTCCTTTTGCATTTCTCCTTGCCCTGGAAGTATAAGGCTAAGGGTTTCATCCTTGGAGGATTGGGGTGGATAGAGGGATTCACTGTTGCGTGCAAGTGTTCGCATACGCAACCCCTTACATTTACATTCTTGCATACGCATGCACCCTCTCGCGTACGCGAAAGATCAAAATAGAATAAAATGCATGTGTCGCATGTGTGCTCGTGGACGCGAGTTTTCCAGAATGGCTAACATTAAGTGCTGCAGAATCCACCTTTACACACCAAACTTTTGACACACATAACTTTTCCGTTAGAATTCATTTTTAGTCCATTTTTGAGCGGCGTAAACTTCACGGACCTAGTTTTCATTTAAGATGACTTTGGAAAAGTTTGGGGGTCCGTGAGCCGAGTTATGGCTCGCCGAAGTTCGGTTAAAAATAAGTTTTTCTCAACAAATCTCAAACCTCTATTTTTACCAACACTCCAAGCTTTTAAACAGCATCAAAATATACCAAACCACATCCCAATACACACATTCATTTCATAGCATCCCAATACACTACTTCAACTAGTTTAACCTCAACAATTCACATTTAATACAACCTTATACTCAATCATCAATATATCATTATTGTTCAGTAAAATCATCATTTCATCAACCATCCACCACATTCATATCATTCACCAACCTACCGAATATCCACATCAAATCAACACATATTACATTAACTAAAACCACTAAATATGCACCAAACACACAATTCAACCTATCCTAGGTCGTCTAGCCAAAATTTTCACAAAGCATTATATATTACATACAAGAAACCAAAACCATACCTTAGCTGATTTCTCCCTAAACCAAAGACACCTCAAATTGGCACCAAAACTCAACCTCCAAAGTTCCCAACCTCCAAGATTTAAGTTCAACCAAGCTTCCAACCTCCACAATTGTGTTCCAAATCACATATACACTTCCTAATACATATTATTACATCCATATATAAATTTCAATACTCTACCACAAATAATCAAGGAATTTACTAGGATTTGAGAATCCTTACCTTACCCGTGCCTCAATTGAACAAAACCCACTAATCCCTCAAGCTTGATTTGACCCTAAACACCAAGATATTAAATTTCGATAACCAAAATCCCAAATTTTTGAAAATTAGGGGGGATAAGAAGCTGAGATGAAAATGAGGTTCCTTACCAAAATTAGTTACCAGGCTTTGTAAAGCTTGACGCGGTAAGCGCATGGTCGCAAATAATGCAGCGATTAGAGCTCATAATTGAGAGTTATGTGGATTTGAATTCAATTCAAGGGTTTGTAACTTGGGAGTGTTCTTCCCCTCTTTTGCTGAGTGATTCAGCATTTCTCATATGAAGAGGAAGGCAAATGAGCTGAATCTCACATGTATAAGTGGATTGGTTGGGCCCATTTTGGGCCCGGTTCGACCAGTTCGGTCCAATTTTAGGCAAAAACCTTTAAAAATTAGTGTTAAAATTCGTATTTTAATTAAATTTACCTTATGAAACTATAAAATTCAATTTTTTAATTTTTTTGATTAATTATTAATTTATTAGCTAATTATTCACTAATTACACAGGGTTTACATCCTACCCACCTAACTAAGAATTTTACCCACAAAATTCAAATTTAGTTACCTGAAAATAAGTATGGATAGTCCTTCCGTATTTTGGATTCGAGTTCCCAAGTATGTTCTTCAATTCCATCCTGACTCCAAGTGACTTTAACCAATGAAACCTCTTTTCAGCGTAATCGTTTGATATTGGTGTTGTCATTTCTAACCGGAATTACTTGAAGTGTCAAATCTTCTCTTCCTTGAACCGATTCAGGTTCCAAAATATGACTGGTATCTGGAGTATACTTCCGAAGCTGTGACATATGAAACCCGTTGTACAGGTTCAAAAGATGCGGGGGTAGGCTATTCGATAAGCTATCGGTCCAATTCTCTTCAGAATCTGAAACGGATCGATATAACGAGGGTTTAGCTTCTTGATTTTTGTCACTCAACCCACTCCGGTTGTTGGTGTGACCTTTAGGAACACATGCTCCCCTTCCTCAAACTCTAAAGGCTTTCACCTCTGACTGGTGTAGCTTTTCTAGTGGCTCTAAGTAGTAAGCATTCAGTTTTGGACTTTCTTGATCTACAATCACCGAAACAGCATCAAATCCAGCTCGAGTTCTTGGCAAACCTGACACAAAATCTATTGTGATGCTTTCCCATTTCCATTGTGAAATTTCTAAAGGTTGAAGGGTTCCAGATGGTTTCTGGTGTTCAATTTTGACTTTTTGATAGGTTTGGAACTTAGAAACGTGCGATGCTACAACGCCCTTCATTTTTTTGCCACAAAAGCATCGCCTTCAGATCATGGTACTTTCTGTGTGGATAGAGAACCTGCTCCTATGTGCCTCCTTCAAGATATCTTGCTGCAAATTCCCAATATTTGGCATGCAAATCCTACCCTTGTACCTCCGTATTCCATCTCCATCCCACGAAACACCCCATCATTTTCCTTTCTCAATAGCCGGCAACATCTTCTGTAACTCCTGATCATCTTGTTGAGCCCTTAAGATTTTAGATTTAAAATCACTTGAAACTTGCAATTGACTTAAACACAGAGTTCTGGACACTTCTCTGACACCCAAGTTCAGATTCTCAAAGGCCTTTAGCAACTCTTCTTCTCGAAGCATCATCCAAGCAACACATAACGACTTTCGGCTTAAAGTGTCTGCCACGACATTACCTTTTCCTGGGTGGTAGTTTAACTCGAAATCATAATCCTTTAGCAGCTCCATCCACCTCCTCTGATGCATATTCAGTTCTTTCTGATCGAAAAGATACTTTAAACTCTTGTGGTCTAAGAAGACTTGAAACTTGACACCATACAGATAATGTCACCAGACTTTCAAAGCAAACACAATCGCAGCAAGTTCTAGATCTTGAGTCAGATAATTCGTTCCGTGCGGTCTCAACTGCCGTGAAACGTATGCCACAACATTATGGTGTTGCATCAGCACACACCCCAGACCCTTCAATGATGCATCACAGTATAACTCAAAAGGTTCGTTAGGCTCAAGCAACACCAACCAGGCGTTGTAGTCAATTTCAGCTTCAATGCTTCAAAACTTTCCTCGCATTCAGAGATCCAAACAAACAACGTGTCTTTCCTGGTCAGCTTAGTTAAAGGTAAGGCAAGTTGTGAAAAACCTTTGATAAAACCGTTGGTAATAACCTGCCAAACCTAAAGAACTCCTTATTTCTGTCACAGAGGTTGGTGGCCCCCAGTCCATTATCGCCTCAACTTTAGCAGGATCCACAGCAATTCCTTGTTGACTTACCACATGACCAAAAAACTCCACCTCATTCTTCCAGAATTCGTATTTAGAAAACTTGGCGTACAATTTTCTTTCCTTCAAAATATGTAGCAAAATTCGCAAGTGTTTCGCATGTACTTCTTCGGTTTTGGAATAGATGAGAATATCATCAATGAAGACGATGACGAATTTGTCCAAGAACGGACGGAAAATCCAATTCATGTAGTCCATAAACACCGCCGGAGAATTGGTTAACTCAAAAGACATTACCGTATATTTATAGTGGCTGTAATGAGTTCTGAAAGCAGTCATCGGAATGTCTTCATCTCTCATCATTATCCAGTGATAACCAGATCTAAGGTCAATCTTAGAAAATACCCCAACACCCTGCAGTTGGTCCATCAAATCGTCGATTCTTGGTAACGGATATTTATTTTTCATAGTGACCATGTTTAATTATCGATAATCTACACATAGACGCATACTCCCATCCTTCTTCTTTACCGGTAATACTGGCGCTCCCCACGGAGAAACACCCGGTCAGATTAAATTTTTACTCATCAGTTCTTCCAGATGAGATTTAAGTTCAGTCAATTCTAATAGCAACATTCAACAAGGAGCAATCGAGATTGGCCCGGCTCTAGGCACCAACTCAATCACAAACTCGATCTCTCGAGAAGGAGGGAATTCAAGAATGTCGTCCAAAAATACTTCAGGAAATTCATTCATAACCAGAATCTGATTTAAACTTTGCTCCGCTCCCGACACATTTGCAACTAATAGCATAACACCTTGACATTCACACCCACTACAATTTACTATAATGAAGTTTAGATAGTAACCCGTCGTCATAACCGGTCCTTCTGACCCTTCTGACATAAACTGCAATGACCATTTAGAACAATCAACCAGAATGTGATTCTTAGATAACCAATCCAATCCCAAAATGAGATCGAGACCAGTCATTGGCAGATAAATCAGATCATGGACAAAATCTCGTTGTTTAACTCAGAACGGAACTTAGTCACAGCCTAATCTAGTCATAATAGCTTCAGAAGTAGCATTATGCACTCTCAAATCATAGGCTAACACAACTATCTTCAATCTTAACACACTACTAGCCTTCTCGAATGCTATAAATGAGTGTGATGCTCAAGTATCAAATAAGGCATTTAAAGTTTTACCAGCTATTTCACTGTTACCTCTAATCAGTGTCTTAGGTCCCTCGATACCTACTGCAGATGTAGTAAACACTCGCCCTGGTTGCTGTGCTCTTCCGGCATCATATTTTTTCTTCTCCGGGCAGTTCCAGGACATATGTCCAGCTCCTCCATAGAAGTAGCACACTCCCTGTCCAGATCTGCACGGAGTTCCTGGATGGTAACTCCCGCACCACTGACAAGTCATCTCATTCTGTGGCTACTTTCTAAACCTTCTTCTCTGATGATCATTGTTGTTAGGCCTCCGAAAACTATTCTGACCCTGATTTTGTTGTGGAGCAAAGCCTCCACGCTTAAAGGTCCTACCCCTTGGTGCAAAGTTTTTCCCCTGGTTCCTCTGGAAAGGCACTCTGTGTCTCCCTTTCTCTACTGCTACCTTCCTTACGCATTCTTTAGTGACTCAGCTCTTGTTCACAAGTTTTGAGAAAACCCTAATCTCCATCGGCCCAACTTAGCTCAAAATGTCACTCCAGAGTCCTCCCTCATATTTAATGCACTTTCATTCTTCAAAGTCTTTTGGAGCACCTTGACAAATTCAGGAAAACCGACACAATTCTTTAAATTTATTTGTGTACTCAGCAACAGACATCTGATCCTGTTATAACTGCAGTAGCTCAAGCTCCTTAGTGGTTCTAACTAAATTAGGGAAGTATTTTCTGTAGAACTCAGTCTGAAACACATCCCATAATATCACAGCACTATCTGGTTGTAAAATACGTCGCATTCCCTGGCACCAGTATTGTACTTCACCCATCAGTTGATAAGTTACAAACTCCACCCATTGCTCTTCAGGAACCTGCTGTGCTTGCAGGGCTCGCTCCATTGCTTGAAGCCAGTTATCGGCCTCGGTAGGGTTTGTGGTCCCTCTGAAGGTCGGTGGATACACCTTCAAGAAAGTAGTGAGCGTCATCGGCCCCTCTTCACCGTTATTACCATTCCCATTGTTTATTTGATTCCCTAATGCTTTGTCTATTGCCTGCATAGCCGCAGCCATGTTTTCCATGGTTGCCCTAAAGTTTACAGGGTTATTCCCCGTCGATTCAGGTTTAGTGTTAGTAGTTTTGCCTCTCCCTTGACCATGACCGGATCCACAAGTCGACATCGGCTCCCTGTTCACACCAAACAAGTGATATCAAGTTGATCAGTCTCAATATCACAAGTCTAGTGCTTCAAAGTCCCAAATGCATGCTCATGAACATTCATGCCATATATATCAGTTAGATAATCTAATTTAAAATATATAAACACCCAGAGTATGCTCAGAAGCATAGTCAGTTCGTCTCTTAGGCTCTATAGGAACGAACTGCTCTAATACCATAATGTAACACCCTACCACACAGAGCTTTACGCTTAAGCCGTAAAATAGAGGTGGTGTGGTATTATGACCTCTAAAATAAATAAATAAATAAATAAATATATATATATATATATATATATATATATATATATATATATATATATAATCGAAGTTGAAAGAATATAATATCTGAGGAGCCTTGAAGTTTGGTTTAAGCAAATTGTCAAAAATAAAGGCTCAACGCTCCAGACAACTGTTATTTTCTTACAAAGAAAGTATATATATATATATATATATAATAGGACCGGACTGTTAAGGATACAAAATAGTCAAGCTCCGGGCTCAATCTGCGAAGCTACGGCTGGTCGGAGAATATATATATATATATATAATCCCAAGATGCAAAATACTCAAAACAGGCCCTATGTCTCCATCAAGCCTCTATGAGGCACAAAAGTAAAACATATATACAAGGAGAGTTCTATACATATAGATATATCTAAACATAGAAAGATACAACATCCAAAAGTCCCACTTCACTGCAGAGTAAGTCCAGATGCCTAGTAAGGTGGTGCTCAACCTGCATCTGAAAAAGACAACACATGTATGAGATGAGAACTGAGGATTCTCAGCATAGTAATGATGCCAACATATATAATATATAAGGTCCCAGAAAAGCTAGAGGCGATCCTAGAACTCTGACTCTCAGGTATAAAGCTTAGAGTTAAAGTTTAAAACCTTAATACAAGGTGAGCTATCTAAGGTTCCTAAGTCTAACACAATTCTACTTATTATCTTAGCTTCTTGCCTTCCTCCAATCCTCCAAACCCCCGGTACATAGACAAGCAATACAGATAAAGCAAACACAAGTAGGATACAGATACGGCAGGTAGCAAATATAGCAGGTAAGCATAATAATCACATAGGAAAGCCCAATTAATGCACAATCAAACAAAACACACATATGCATATGATGTTTGCCTGTCCTATGGCCAATGAGTCTCATCTATCAATTATAAAGCCAGCCCAACATGCCCAGTAGCTAACCCTGGACAGTCCTCCGTGTGCGCATCCCCAAAAGTCTGTGCATATCTTTTTCTCAATCATAATCAAATTAAGCTGATTGAGGAAATTTTCAGAGAGTTAAAGTGCCCGGCCACATCTTGCGATGTAGGGTTAACAAAGTATCGATTCTCGACTTGGAGAAAGTGGTGGCAATCCACTGCATCTACCCAGGAAAACTCGTATCTCAAATAATAAGAAGTGCACAAGCCAATATATCATTCATTCAATATCATTGTGGCCAATATTCATCAATTATATAACATTTCCGTACTTCTCAATAATAATTCATCATATCTCAAACTTTCTTCACTTCCAAGTTATCACCCCTTCATAGTTCAACCCCATTCACTATCATTACAACTAAGTTTTAGGGTCTTTTGGAGAGTAAACATAGAGGTTTAGAAGTTTGAAATCATGTTAAAATCACAAAATACAATGTTACTGAAAAATAGGGTCCCGCGTACGCATGCATAGTCTCGCGTACGCAGGGGTGCATTTTTACCCTGCTCGCATATACATGTAGACTCCCGCATACGCAGGACATCAAAACAGAATAGAATGCCTGCGTCGCATGCGAGTGTCCGTGTACACAACCCTTTACATTTACATTCTCGCGTACGCATGCACCCTCTCGCGTACGCGGGACATCAAAATAGAATAAAATGCACGTGTCGCGTGTGTGCTCGCGTACGCGAGTTCTCCAGAATGGCTAAAAATTGTTAAGTGCTGCAGAATCCATAATCCACCTTTACACCCAAACTTTTGACGCGCATAACATTTCCGTTAGAATTCATTCTTAGTCTGTTTTTTGAGAGGCGTAAACTTCCCAGACCTAGTTTTTATTTAAGACAACTTTGGAAAAGTTTGAGGGTCCGTAAGCCGAGTTATGGCTCGCCGAAGTTCGGTCAAAAATAAGTTTTTCTCATCAAATCTCAAACCTCTATTTTTACCAATTCCATAGCTCAAAACTAACACTCCAAGCTTTTAAACAACATCAAAATATAGCAAACCACATCTCAATACTCACATTCATTTCGTAGCATCCCAATACACTACTTTAACAAGTTTAACCTCAACAATTCACATTCAATGCAACCTTATATTCAATCATCAATATATCATTCTTGTTCATTAAAATCATCATTTCATCATCCATCCACCACATTCTTATCATTCACCAACCTACCAAATATCCACATCAAATCAACACATATTACATTAACTAAAACCACTAAATATGCACCAAACACACAATTCAACCTATCAGAGGTCGTCTAGCCTAAGTTTTCACAAAACATTATATATTACATACAAGAAACCAAAACCATACCTTGACCGATTTCTCCCTAAACCAGAGACACCTCAAATTGGCACCAAAATTCAGCCTCCAATGTTCCTAACCTCCAAGATTTCAGCACTCAAGGTTCAACCAAGCTTTCGACCTCCACAATTGTGTTCCAAAATCACATATACACTTCCTAATACATATTATTACACCCATATATAAAATTTCAATACTCACCACAAATAATCAAAGAATTTACTAGGGTTTGAGAATCCTTACCTTACCCGTTCCTCAATTGAACAAAACCCGCCAATCCCTCAAGCTTGATTTGACCTTAAACACCAAGACATTAAATTTCAATAACCAAAATTTCAAATTTTTAAAAATTAGGGGGGGGGGTAAGAGGCTGAGATGAAAATAAGGTTCCTTACCGAAATTAGTTACCAGGCTTTTTAGAGTTCGACGCGGTGAATGCGTGGCCACAGATGGTGCGGCGATCAGAGCTCAGAGTTGAGAGTTATGCGGATTTGAATTCAATTCAAGGGTTTATAACTTGGGAGTGTCCCCCCCCCCTCTCCCCCTCCCCCTTTGCTCAGTGTCTCATATGAGGAGGAGGAATGCAAATGAGCTGAAGCTCATATCCATAAGTGGATTGGTTGAGCTTTTGGGTTTGGTTTGAGTTCGGTTTGGTCCGTTCAACCTAATTTTAGGTCAAAACCTTTAGATATTAGTGTCAAAATTTATATTTTAATTAATTCTATCTCATTAAACTATAAAATTTAATTTTTTAATTTTTTTATTAATAATTAATTTATTAACTAATTATTTATTAATTACGCAAAATTTACAAGAAGTCCATTTCTTTAATTTTTCATTCTATCCTGAGTTCTGTTCCATATCAAAACGGGTAGTACCTGAATAAATATTTTGAAAAAATTAACATTTTAGTAATAAGTTTTAGAATTAGTGTATATTAACATGTGAAATGTTTTTCAAAGTATAAACTCGTCATGATTCATGATGGACAAAGCTAAGTAAATATTACCTATCTATTGGTTAGATTCGTAACTCAGTTGATGAAGTCACTTCCAAGTATATTTTGTTTAATTCGAATCTATCGTTTTTATCCAATATAATTTTTGAATTAAGTACTTATCAAGTTATCATGTTTCAAATAGATCGTCCCGTTAAAATTTATAAATTCTGTTAAATGCATACTTTTTAGTTTTAGTAAACTTAGTAAAGAAATAAAAGATTTTTTTCTTCAATTAATTTTTTATGTTATAAAATATTTATAAAAATAATTTACTTTCATGTAAATATCGTATATCTATTAAAATTTATCTTACATTTAAGATGTTATATATTATTTTATTATTTATAATTTCCAAAAAATATGTTAATAAAGTGTCAGGTCAACTATTTTGACCATTGTTTATTTAATTATTAATTTAGAATTAAATTCAATTGTTAAAAAATAGTCAAATAATAAATTATAGTCTCTGAGTTGAACCTACATAAACTCAACCCATGTGCAATTTCTATTGCGTGCTAGCATTGGAATGTCTCTTGTTATTGGCAATTTATTCGAAGAAAAGAGGTAAGTAAAGAATTTCATGTTGCTTTTCAAGCTAAAGGATTAAAAAGAAAGAGTATAATTGGTATTTTAAAAAGAAGTAAATTCTTAATTTAGTTCTTCAAGTTTAATACCAGAATCAAATTAGTCCCCAATTAGTCCTAACCTATTTCTGATCTTATGTTATTTGATCATGTTGATGTAGTTTAGTTTTTTAGCCTCATCTTGTTCCCCGTATAGTTTTAAATACTCGAACAAGATTATGTATTTTTTTTTTTTTATATCAAAGCTAGTGAAATTTCGTCATTGATATTTAAATAAAAGAGATAAATGAGTCACCAAAAAAAATAAAAGAGATAAATACTAAATCGGTATTCGAAAGATTCTGGTGCTGATAAAATAGTACTTGATTTTTGTTATTGACAAAATGGTCCCTAAAAAATTTTAAAATTTGGCAAGCTTGTTGATGGGTTTGGAAAACTCTAATTTAATTTTGATGATGAACAAACATTATTAATTACAAAATTATTAATTTGATTTTTATTTAACATATGTTAATTAATAACTTTGTGATGCAGATTTTTATTTGGGCCGAAATAGAAAGAGAAATTCCAAGCCCAATAAAAATTAAATTCAGCCCTATGTAATTCTTGTTATATGATTGTTGGCTGAAAAAGGTTTTATCAATTGGGTCAGAATGAATCTCATTGCTCCAAAGCCCAACTATATTCCATGCTTGGTAAACCAATGCTTGATCCAAATTTCATCAGGAAAGCAAATGTTATTATTGGGCCAGAAATTAAATGTTGTTGCAACTAAGCCCAATTTTACATTTGATGAGAGTTCCTCATGCTTGGTCCGATACATAATGAAAGAAAGTAAATTGGCTCCATGCTTTCCAACAGATTCCATTTCTTGTTAAGGGATGGACTTCAAATTTAATTTGCTAGCATTTGGGAACATAAGAGAGAACTTGACTTTGATTTGATGGGAATCATTATGATTCACGCTACTCCACCTAAGGGAAGTAAAAACAACCTTCTCTCAATTAATTTTGTTTATCTCATTAAATTGCTTTTCTTCCAAAATTGTTTCTTCTCTCTCATCTCTTTCTCTCTTTCGGTCATTAACCAGAAAACAATGGATGCCATGGAAGCAAATCTGAGCTACCGAAATGAAGGAAGAGCACGCCTAAAGACCATCACAATGATGGCAAGAAAACATACCAAAATAAAAGTATGCTGTGGCTAAGATATTCACCAAATATGGTTAGATTTGGTGAAGTAATCTTGAGCTCCTCATGCTCAAAAAGGAAGAAGAAGATTCGGCCAGCAAGGAGGAGACTCTTGGAGGCGTGACTTATCTTTGATTCTTCTCAACCACCACAGGAAGTAGCTAGAGTGGCGAAGTGATGGTAGAGGCAGAGATTGAAGCAGATGAAGTCATCATCATCATGAAGCATCAAGGGCCAGAAATCCATCTTGGAGAGCAAGCCAAGGATGGAGAGCTCGGATTGATGAAGAGTAGTGACCAAGAAAGGACTAGAGGTAATTGCATGTTGGGTTTTGCATGGTTATCTCCTCTCTCTCTCTATGTGGCCGAACCGGTTCTGTTTCTTGAAGAAGAAGAAGTTAAGCTTGGGTTTTGGCTTCAAGTGTGGAGGTTTCCCTCTTCTATAAAGAGAGTGAACAACCATTGTTTGGAGCAAGGAGTAAGATTTGAGAGTGCAAGGCACAGAATTCTCAGAGCTACCTGAGCTAACAGTTTTCTCTTCTCCTTCAATGTATTCTGTTTTGTAATTTTTCTGTTTAATTTTGTCATGTCTTGAGTCTCATGGAAAAAGGCAAACAGTGAGGTTTGTATGAAAAAGCCATAGAGCGGAAAAAGGCAGAGAGTGCAAAATTAAAAGAAAAAGCCATAGATGTCTTAGAGTTCCTTTGTTCATCTATGTTGTGTTTCATGATTCTGTGGGAATCCCCTTGTAAGTTGGGTTAGAACTTTACAGCTTGTAATCAGGATTGATTATAGTGAAATTCCATCATAGTTGTGATGGAGACTGGATGTAGGCTGCACTGCACTTAGCAGCTGAACGAGGATATATCTGGGTGTAACTTTCTCTCTTCTCTACCCCAATTCTGTTTCTATTGCACAGGAGGTCAAACTAAAAATTATCTAGTGCCAAGTGATGAGACAAAAAGAAAAGTCTCGTGCCAAGTGACGAGATAAAAATAAAAGTCTCGTAGCTAGGGACGAGACAAAAATCAAAAAGTCTCCTGAGGTTATCTCAAAGGTCAGCAAGTGTTACTAAACAAAAAGGGGGCTAAGATTCAACCCCCTCTTCTCTTAGCCACTGAAACCATCACGTGTCCTCGAGCTCGTTGGAGCAAATCTCGGACAAGTAGAATGCTGACATGGCCACCGTATTTTGGTGACCTAGCAAACCACCCCAAAACCCTAATTCCTCCCTCCCCAATGCAGACTCCCCCTCCATCTCCCTCCCCATCGCAGCGCTCCCCCTACCCAACGTAACCCCCTCCCCCTCCCTCCCATTGCAACACCCTTTTCTCTGCCTCTCCATCGTAGCTCCCTAACACACACTCCCCCCTTCTCTTTCCCTCCCCATTGCAGCCCCCTTCCCTCTTCCTCCCATCACAGCCCCCTAACCCCAATGCACACTCCCTCATTTCCTATCCCTCCCTATCACAGCCCCCTCCCCAACGCATAATGTTAATAGCATTAATAGCAGTAATCATCCTTCTAATATCAGTAACTGCAGAGATGATGACAACACTTCTGTTTTAGATTACACTGAATCTGATTCTGAGGTTGAGATTAAGAGAAGACATAGTGTTAGCAATGCTCCTTTGCCTCAGCCTACGAGTTTGAATGCATTTTACATAATCTTGTTTTCCAAGGGATTCGATCTGTCTGGATTGTTCGAGGAGAAAGGGGACGAAGCGAGGTTTATGACGTCGGTGCCGGTTAAGAAGATTATATCAAAATTATAGGAGATTGCACACTTGGTTAGATTCTCGGTGAGGAAGAAGGATTGCAGGGTGAGCTTGGAATAAACAAGGGAAGGTTTGACGGGTCCATTGACGATCGCTGTTGAGATATTCGAGCTGATGTCAAAACTTGTACTGGTTGAGGTGAAGAAAGAAGGAGGGGACAGAGCAGAGTATGAGAGGTTCTACAACAATGAATTAAGGCCTGGCTTAAACTTGATGAAAGAGGAGGGAGAGGTTCTGCAATGGAAGGGAGAGGGAAGGGGTGCTGCGATAGGGAGGGAAAGGGAAGGGGGAGTGTGTGTTGGGGCGCTGCGATGGGGAGAGAGAGAAAAGGGGGCTGCGATGGGGAGGAAAAGGGAAGGGGGTATGCGTTGGGTAGGGGGAGGGTTGCGATGGGGAGGGAGATGGAGGAGGAGTCTGTGATGGGGAGGGAGGGATTAGGGTTTGGGAGGTGGTTTGCCCGGTCACTAAAATACGGTGGCCATGTCAGCATTGTGTTTGCTGGAGATTTGCTCCAGCGAGCTCGGGGACACGCTTGTCAAATTTTAAAATCTTTTAGGGACCCTTTTCTCAATAACAAAAGTCAAGTACCATTTTGTCAATGCCAAAATCTTTCGCGTACCGATTTGGTATTTACCTCTTAAATGAAATTAAAAAAGGCTTATAGGGACAAAATGGTAAAAAAGTGGGATACTCACATTACAATCTTAAAATGAACAACCTAACTTGTCTCTGAACTCGGAGCTATCATCTTCCTCTGCCTCGCCTAAACTCTATGCAAAGTTCCATGGCCGACGAGACCACCAGCTCTGGTGCTATCTCCTTGTCTTCAAATACCTTATGGTTCCTTGCTAACCATATCTTCCAGAGCATCATGGCCACTAACGCTACCTTCCTCAAACGTATCCTCAATGGCTCACCGTTCGTTCTAGCAGTGAGGTAATTGCTAAATTTTATCTTCCTCCAGACTTTGTTTGCATGTGTACGTTCAATTAGACAGTGGTTGACTATTTCCACAATTTCTCCACATCTAAGGAAATTATTTGTACTGACTGAAATTCATTGCTGGAGTCACTGTCTGACTAGAAATCTGTGATGAACCATTTTCCAAAAGAATGTTTTTACCAAGGTTCTAAAGAGGTACCGCTCTCAACTAATTTAATTGTAGTTCAACTCAAATAATTGTTTTATAATAAAATAATAAATAAAAATATAAATAAATACATTAAAACATAATTATAATCAAATACAAATCTTAAAATATTATCTAAATTTAAAATATTCTATCAACTAAAGTCTTATGATCATATCAAAGTACAAATTTAAAAGTCAAATAACAAAAAAAAATATCTAAAAATATGAATTGCCAACATGAAAGTTTGTCATAAATCATTAAAATCTGCAAAAATTTACTACAAATTTGCGTTGGGATAATCTTGATTGATACTATCATCTATAACCTATGATGCACAGACACTGACATGGACACGGAATACGACACGACATGACATGACACTGGACACGTCGATGCACGAATTTTAAAATCTTATAAGACATAGGAACACACATATATATAAAATATAAAGTATTTTTTAGATAAATCGTAATAATATTTTGATATTTTATTAATATTAAAATATAAATTAATTTTTTAATTATTTTTAATGTCTTTATTTAATTATATAAAATATTTAAAATATTTTTTATTTTAATAAATAATAACATATACAATTTCTAAATTTATTTCAAGAATACATGTTAAGAATAAGGAAGTGCTCACACGTGATGGTATTTTGGTAGTTTAAAGTAGCTCAATATGTATATGGGTACTGTTGTAGTCATCGCCTTCACCAATACCTCCCTACTATTAACCAAAAGGAGAGATCTCTTCCAAGTCTATAGTTTATGGTCCACTCTGTCTTTTATATAGTTGAAGGTATGAATTTTGGATCTTTGACCAATCGCTGGGAGTCTTACGTATTAATTTTGATTGCCCACATGAGGGATTTGCAATAGATTAGTTAGTTGGTCCCAAGTGTGATTCAATGTATTTTTGCTAAAAAATATTGATGATTTGAAAAGATTAACCACTTGAACGCTGATTTTATTGTAGTCATCTAGTGTTTGTAGCAAATTCTGGCACTTCTAAGCATTAGCCATACAGAAACATATGGAATCGTCTACGAAAAATAGGTGGTTAATCATAGTGCATCTACTATTGAGTCTCAAGTTTAAAATCTCCTGTTTTTGTTTTTCTCTGGAGTAGATGAGAAAGTCCTTCTGTATATAGTAGTAAAGGTAAGGAGATAGAAAATTACCTTGTCTCAATCCCTACCTAGCCTGAACAAACCATAAGGTTGAAACATGCACAGCAATAGAGTAAGACACTGTAGTAATACACTTTTTAATCTAGCCAATCCATTTTGTACCCAAATCCAGCTTCTCCATTATCTGCCACACGAAAGCCAATTTTTTTTTATTATAGGCTTTCCTCATGTTGATCTTCACCGTCAAATCTTTATCACCGTAGCTCTTATTCTTCAAAAAGTGCATGAACTCGTGCACTATTAGGACATTATCACTAATTAGCCAACCTTTGACGAAAGTACTTTGGTTGGGGCTAATGATTTTGTCTAGTTTCCCTTGCATCCAATGAATGAGGATCTTTGAGATCTTCTTATAGAAGACACTATATGATTAATAGGTCGTATACGGGTTATAGAGTCCATATTTTGAACCTTGGAGATGAGATAGATGTGAGTCTGGTTCAGGGGTCGTAGCATTCTTCCATTGAAAACAAAACTCTTAACTACTTCTCCTAGATCACCTTTGATAATGTCCTATAAGTGATAATAGAATTTGCCAGTGAAACTATCATCTTCTGAAGCAGAAAACAGGTTGATTGAAAATGTAGTATGCTTGATTTCCTCCTTAATAACTCTTCGAGTAAGTCTTAGTGTCTTCGTTTACCTTGCTCACAAGATCCTAAATATCTATGGCTGATAGTCTCGGATTAGTTGATGTAAAGATGGCTTCAAAGTATTCAGTTGCCACTTAATCTATGCCCTCCGCATTCATTTGGAGATTTTTGGAGTTGTCCACTAAATGGTAAATTTTGTTCTTCCTATTTTTGGCTTGAAACTTTGAGTGAAAGAATCTAATTTTTTGGTATCTCCATTTCAATCATTGTACTCTTGATTTTTCTTTTCAATATATTTCTTCATTCAGATAGGCCTTAGTGAGATCTTGCTCCATTTGTAGAATAACCACCATGTCCTTTCCTTGTTCCTTGGCTTTCTCTTGTTCCAACTTAGATTTTAATTCAATTATGACCTTTTGTGAGTTGTGATTGCTAGATTTCTACTATTCTACTAGGGATGTCTAACCTTTTTGAGCTTTTTAAAAAATTTGAACATAGGTGAGCCATTAACTTCTCTTAACCACGCTTCCTTTACAATCTCTAACACTTCCTCATTTTCACACCATTTTTTCTGGAATTTAAATCTTTTCTTCTCTTTGACTTTCTTCTCTCTCTGTCAGTCAATAATAAAAGTGGATAATGGTTAAGACCGATGTCTTTCAAGTAAATTATTATTGTTTTAGGTAGTTTACTTTAAATTGTTGGGAGATTAGTTATCTATCAATTTTTTCTTTAGTTAGGTTGCTTCTGAATTACTTATTGCTCCAAGTAAATTTTCTTTTTTTTAACCCCAAATTTAAGAATAAGATTATATACAATAAGAGAATAATAAAATATTATGGTTTGATATAAAATAATTAATTTGGAGGTCGATGTGATTTTATTCAAATTTAAAAGATTAATTTGACTAAAACTTAAAATTTGAGGGATCAAAATCAATATTTGTTATTGTGAAAAATGTGTTAATCTTAAGAGAAGAAAGTAACTAGCCCAGTGGAAAATTAAACAATGTGTTTAATTTAGATGAGCTTAAGATGTTAGTGTAATTTGTCTTGTATTTGATAAAGAGTATAGACTATATGTCTATATGATACAACTAATCTTAGTTGGTGGGATAATTATATATTTTGGGTGAGTCTAGGACAAAAGAATGGTAACTAAATATGATTAAAAATTGATCATCCAATGAATAGATTTCATGTGGTATGTAAAATGTAGTGAATAGGTTTTGTATTATAGACTAACGTGTAAAATACACTGTTTAAAACTGTAAAAGAGAAAGAAAAATATCAACGCCTTGTAACTTTATAATTAAAAAAGTTAAGGAACCCTGATAATAAATTTATGGTGATTTAATTAATAATTTAACTTAACAAAGTGAATTTAAATTTTAATTTAAAAATCATGATAAAATTTCTAATAAAATTTTGAATTTAAAGTTTACATAGCCTGATAATAAATTTATGGTGATTTATATAATAATGTAACTTAACAAATTGAATTAAAATTTTGATTTAAAAAACATGAAAAATTTCCTAACAATACGTTGAATTTAAATTTTTATGAAAATAGCAAAAATGTTTAAACTAATAATAATTTAACTTAAGAAATTGAATAAAAATAAAAAAATAAAGTTACGAATATTATCAAAGAAATTAACTAATCATTAGTTAATAATTAATATAAAATAAAAGGAAGACATGATGATGAAATATCTTTTTTTAAAAGGTAAATTATTTAATTTTGATCTCACGGTGGGACTACATTGAAGCTAAATGAATTTTTTTTTATTCAAATAGAACACTTTAAACTTTAAAAACCAAAACAAGATTACATCTAAATGTAAAAATCCAATTTAATACTTTACCCTTTTTAAATATATCATACTTGTGAATATATATTACAAAAAAGGCTTATTAATAAAAATCAAATTTAATTTTGTTATATTGATAATATAAAATATTTTATATAGTTGTTTAATTATAATCCTTTAGACAATCATTCATACTGTTAATAAAAAATAATTATTTTTATTGATATGAGAATACATAATTGAATATTCGTGTAAATTACTTTATATTAACAGTATATCAAAATTAAATTCATAAAAATATATATAAATATAATTGAACATTAAAAATTTAATTAGGATAATGAAATAATAATTAATTACACATTTTAATTTATTTAAGCGCAGATTTATGTTTATCTATTAATTTTAAATTTAAGTGTTACTAAAAAATTTTGAAAAATAGCTATTCTTCCTCTCTTGTATAGTTGTATAGCAACTATGTTTATTAGGGTCAAACTATAATTCATTTAATTCCATTATTCCAACTCTTTGCCATAACTCTGATTTGTTCTTTGATTTTAGTCATGTTAGCCACTCAATTCTTACAAACAAATCCTTATATTTTTAGTTATTTAGTTAGTGAGTGAGCATAATTATGTACTAGCTTAAATGGTTACGAGATCTCACTTGTGAATTGTATAATTTGAGTGAAATTAAATGATTTACTATTTAAAATGTTCTCATTGACTCAAAGAAGGAACTTTTGTCTCTATTTAGTTTTCCAATATGTGAATGTTTTATATTAACATGTTCCAAATTAAATGATAATTTTAAAACGTTTTACAAATATCAGAAAAGAAAAAACAATACAACATTGTGTGTAATTTTTGTGGTGCTCAGAAACTAAATGCTACCAAATATAGAAGTATAAATAGAACGTAGTATTATGTCCCTTAACTGGCATTACGGGTAAAGGCAGTTGCTTAGCTTAGATGGAGGAGTAGACCTACGTGGCCAATGCCATTATTGAAAATATCAATGGTCCCAGCACGACTATCAACGTCACAGTTAATTTTGGCTAATTATTGTCACTAGCGCTTAACTACCAATAAACTTTTTCCGCTTGAAAATGAAGCAAAACTATCATTACTTATTCTAAGATCTGATCAGAAATCACTATTTCTATTTCTATGGCACCTGCATCTTTTTACCTACTAAAACTTTAGATAATTGTTGACTCCGCAAATTAAACTTTTTCTCTCTAACCTTACATTAATGTTCTAATCCTGCTGTTTTTTTTTTTTTTTTATTTATTTATCCTGCCTACCAAAGCAATTCTGCATTTCTGCCTTCTCTTCCCATTCTGTAATGTCTTCCCCTTACAAAGAAAAGTAACACTGTTTGAAGGCCTCTTCCCACCTTATACTAATTGCAACCTTTCACCAAACTTTTTACTAATCAATTCCCATTTATTCACCTCATGTTCTAAGCCCCCCCACACACATGCATATAAATACGACACACACACACACCCTCCTTCAACTTCAAATTAAGCAAACTCAAAAGTTTATATCATTCTTTTCTACCTCCTTCTATTTTGCCCTCAGAAAATGGCAAACCCAGTGATCCACTTCTTCGGCATCTTGTTCTTGTTACAAACAATCTCAGCACAAACAATAGCTCCAGCACCAGCAGGACCAACAAACATCACAAAAGTTCTGGAAAAAGCAGGACAGTTCACAACCTTCATCAAGCTCCTCAAGGCCACACAGGTAGCCGATCGGATCAACTCACAGCTCAACAACTCCAACCAAGGCCTCACGATCTTCGCGCCAACCGATAACGCCTTCGCCACCCTCAAATCTGGCACCTTAAACTCCATAAGCACCCAAGACCAGCTCCAACTGGTGCAGTTCCACATTCTCCCGACCCTCTACACCATGTCACAGTTCCAAACCGCAAGTAACCCCTTGCACACGCAAGCCGGTAGCAGCGACGACGGACAGTACCCTCTCAATGTTACTACTTCAGGGAACCAAGTGAATGTCACCACTGGAGTGGTGGACACAACTGTGTCCAACACTATCTACAGTGATAACCAACTTGCTGTGTACCAGGTGGACCAGGTGCTTCTTCCTTTGGCTCTCTTTGGCGCTCCCCCTACCGCGGCTCCTGCCGAGGCTCCAGCTCCGAGTAAGCCGGAGAAGAATGTGAGGGCCGCCTCGGATGCTCCCTCTGGCTCTTCGGATTCGTCCACGGATGCTTCAAATGCAGTGGCTGTGAATGGCTACACAGTGAAAGGAGCATTGGTTGTTGCAGTTATCACTGCCATCATGATGAGTGTTTCTTGGCTGTGAATGTAAGTCTTGAGATGGCTTCCTTTCTTTTTTTGTATTTTTTTTTCTTTGTTTTTTGTTATTATTTTTTACCTTGCTCCAGAAAATGTCATGCTGATTGGTGATGGTGATGGAGATCTCTTGTACTGTGTATTGCTGCAATATTAAGAAAAAAGTTTTGGATTCGTTTTTCTTTTCTTTTTGCTGGTTTCTTTCTGACTTTTAGTTATTTAAATGTTAATCAAGTTCTATCATTTTCTTTTTTCCCATTATTTTGATTAAAAAAAAATAGCCGTATAAAATTTTTATTTTAGTCTAAGAAATTTACACGATTACTTATTTTGGTTCTCAAAATTTAAAATTACTCATAAAAAAAAAGGGTTATTTTAGAAAGATGGAATTTTTTAACTAAGGATTTCAATGACTAAAATAGATAACTGTGTGAATCTTAAAGACCAAAAAGGAAATTTAGTCACAAAACATAGCTCTACTACTCGTCATAGAAAGTAGAAACAGAAATTTTTTTCTTCTTTCACAAAGCATAAAAAATGAGGTTCACGGCAGTAAAAAATGAAGACAGTTTTTTTTATCGTTCTATCAAAATTATTAGCACTAAAATTTCGCAAACCAGGTCATAATACATATTTCCTTACCAATAAAAGTGCATGGTGTAACATCAATCTACAAATTTGAATAGATCAAGTGTTCATTAGATGGCAGAAGTTTTTCATTGCCGGTTAGAACGAACTCAATCATGTTGAAGAATTTTGTTACGTGTATATAATTTAAAACATAGGGTGATATTATACTGTCAACATTAGATGAGGTGTTGAGCAAATCTAAGTGAAGCCACATCTCATCCAATGGTTGAAGTATCAATACAATATAAATGGAAAAAAGGCTCAATAGTCAGCAAAATTTTTTTTTAGACCACACATTTAAATATTGCTAGCTAACTGCTAGCCAAAAACAATAAAATCTATTGGCCTTCTAGCATTCCTTATATAAATGCACCTGACATTCCTTATATAAGTGCACATATGACATTTTTTTTTTCTGATGATATCTCCCAACTCTACAAGTTTCTAATAAAGAATATAGCAACTTAAGAATCAAAAGCCCATTTCTTACGCCAGAGCTTGATGGACACAGTGCTGTGTATAGGTTGGACACAGATTAGGATACTGCAAATTAAATTAAAGTTGTACAAACGGCAATTTCAACAAAATAGACTTCACAGCAACTAGTGATTCAATGATGATGTGAACTGTGAAGAAATAATACGTCAAAAACGTAAATAATGGTTGCCTAGAATTAAAAAGTCATCAATTCATATATAGTTACAACAACCACATAAACCAAAATGGGGCTGCATCAAAATGTGCCTTCTCTAACTACCACCCATCCCATCCCTTCTGCTGAAAGCAAAAGCTTCCCCAAAAGCACATTACTTATCTTACAAGCATCTTGGGGATGGCCTACGTATCCCTCTCAACAACCGTTAGCAAGTGATTAGTCAACACTCAATATTATTGCTGTGGTCCCTTCAAGAAATCAAGAAAGTCTGTAACTTCCGCCAAGAAAAACATTTGGAGCAGGACTTTCTAATCTCTTGCCAATCAAAAATGGAACTCGTATCCCCCACCCCCGGGAAAGCCTCCTCCGAAACCACCACCGGGAAAGCCACCTTCGAATGTGAAGTGATACTGCTGTCCACCAAACCCACCGGCACCAAATGGATTGAACCCACCACCCCCGCCACTGGTCATGTCTTCAAGGTCCTCCCCTCTATCGTATCTTGTGCGTTTGTCTTCGTCACTAAGTACCTAAAAATGCAATGAACCAACCACTTATTCAACAAAATATAAACGTCCCACAAATTTCTCTGAAGTGTAAAGATGTTGAACATAAGTGAAAAATGATTCTGTAAGAATGATAAACCAGATACCCTCCCCTCATAAAAGCAAAGTCAGGTTAGAAAAGAGTATGACATCTTATTCATGAATATGACCTCATATGCTGCAGCGATTTCTCGGAACTTAGCCTCTGCTTCTTCCCTGTTTTCTACATTCTTATCCGGGTGCCATTGCAAAGCAAGTTTCTTGTATGCGCGTTTTATCTCAGGGGCGGAAGCTGTTTTTGAGATTCCCAAAATCTTGTAGTAATCCTTGCGTTTGCTCAGCTTTAGAGCTTTCTCAGCCCTCATTACTGCTTCACGGATATTCATGTCCTGCATTTACAGACAAAGTACTACTCATCCACAGCATAAACATATGTTTATAAAAGCATTGCGGTATTAGTGAATCATAAAATACCAAATGTTCAACTTCAAATAAGTAAAATTAAATAAAGAGATTTTACTGCAAGTCGAAAACCTTACTATGATGATGATGCGCTTTTTTATGCAGTTTTTGTTTGGGAAAATAAGAAAAAGCTTGTCATTATCAAATTCAACAGCTAAGATCATGAAATAGAGATAAGGAAAGTCTGTTTCGTTTCCTTACTGGATTAATTAATTATACAGGTCAAGAAATTTATCCAAATCTCAGAATCATAAAAATACAAGAATAACAGGGTTTGAGCGAAAGAATAACACGACAAAGGACTAAACTAATTCATCCTATTGAGTTATTAACTAAGAGAGCTAATGAGGTCAGACCAACTTCAGTCTCAAGTTTAACCTATTAATAACCTACAATAAACTTTTTGGATCAACGCATATGGACACTGGTAAAAGATCTAATTTGTCTGGTTCTAACATGAAGCGACATGTATTGGGTCACCTTGCTTTTATGTTTGCTTTCTCTCTTGTTCCTGTACGGTATCCTCTTATTTAGCGGAACACGCATCTGTGCTCTTCGAGCGAAAAAAAAGACTATTAGACTCGCTCCAAGTATGAGGGATACATACTCCGCTTATCTCTTCTCTTTCTCAAGGATTTCTTATCTCGGGAACAACGAATTGAAAATGGAAATATGAATATTTCTTCCTCAGAAAAATCATTCTAAACACTAATTAATTATAATGTTTGAAACATGCCATATGAGTTCAAACTATAAAACAAACCTGAGGAGATTTTTGAGCAGCTGATTTCAGATCCTCAACAGCTCCCTCCCAATCCTCTATTAGAAGTTTGGCTTCTCCCCTCTGAAATATTGAGCATCCAAAAAGAGAATTAGTGCAGCCCATATAAGATATTACTACTACAACATATTTGATCCATCTCGTTACAAAAGACATAACACGAATAAAAGAAAAGACAATTTCTATAAGATTATGGCCCAAAAAATTATTGCCGACAGATAAAAGAAGCACAATTTTGAAATTATATCAAACCTGAACAAGGGCTTCAAGAAGCTCCTCATTGATTTTAAGAGCTTCATTACAACTGTCCAAGGCATCTTTTCCTCTGCCAAGCTTGACTAGGACTTTACATAATTCTAGATGAAGATGAACATTATGTGCAAGATGATCAGGGTCAACTGCAAGTGCAGTTTTGAATTCCTCCACTGCCACACGGAGTTTACCCTTATTTGCATTATCTTCAGCCTTCATGAAGAACATAAGAGAAAAGACAACAAATCGTCAACATCCAAAACAAAAAGAAGACAGAAAAATTGACATGTAATGGTATGCTACAAGAAATTTCAAAAGTTAATCAGGGCTTACACTTTTTGTCTTTTTGAGTAGATTTTTCAATCCAAAATATGCTTTTTTTAATTCACTGTGCTCTGGATCCAGGCGGAGGCCTTTCTGGTAATGCCTAAATATATATATTCACACATAAGATGCATTAATTTGTATTTTTTTTAAAAAAAAATACATAAAATGCTAGAATACTTCAACAACATTTTCCACTTGACAAACCTGGTGGCAACATCATGATCAGCTAAATAGTAATATGCACGACCACGCAACAACAATGCCTCTAAATTATTTTCATCTTCCTTAAGAAGGAATCCAGACTCAGCTATGGCATTTTCATACTCTTTATCAGCTATCAATAACTTCACTTTCAGTAGCTTAGCCTATGGAAAGAAATGCATATAGAGTTAATGTGCTGGTTGAATATAACAAACCCAATCCCTACTGCCTGGGCCTTCAGACTACATAGATATGAAGCTGAAATGATATTAATGAAACTGAAAGAACATAAAAATGTTACCTCGATGCAAGCTGGAGAAAAAACAAGAACAACTTTATCAATATATTCTAAAGATTTTATGAAGTTTCCTGAACCAAAAAGGGACTGAGCTGTTTCTAGGGCACTCTTAGCCTGCAATAGCTGGGAGAGCTCCTTTTCTGCAGTTGAATGTCCAGGTTTGAGCTCCAGAAACTTCTTGTAGCTCCCCTCGGATTGCTCATATCTGCATTAAAAGCACATGAATGATATTAAATTTCAAATCAGGATTATGAGATACTTGGGGGATAAAGATGGGAGGCAAGAAGTGGATAAAGATGGGTTAGCATGATGGCTACTTTCTGAAATCAATGGATTCTCAGAACTCATGGACTCCAGAACCCCCCCCCCCCCCAAAAAAACAAAAAGTTGGACAATTCTAAGATTCAAATGTCTTTTAACCACCTGTGTGCAAAGAAATGCTCAAGAGAAAATACATTTCAATAAGCATCACATAATTTTGGTTTCAACACTATCACCTGTTCTTAGAAAACTTTATTTTTATCATCTTACCATCGTCAAAACCAAGACCTAGCATTTAGCATGGAATTTCCTCTAAAGATTATAAAACATGAAGCAAAAGGATAGGATTCAATTCTTCAAATCAAACAGACCTGCACAATTGACGAAGAACTGATGCACGGAATAGATATGCTTCTGAAAGATTTGGGTCTGCTTCTATGGCAGCATTTAGATCATCAAGTGCCTCAGTATAATGTTTAACTTTTATACTTTCTGATACCTTATCAAATAACTCAGCAGCATTTCCAGATTTTCCACCTGATGATACAACCAACAAGATGGTTCAAGCAACAGACAGCAATTCGACATTGAACCACTGTAGAACTTCTAGAGGCACGGAAAGAGCTAGAAATGACAATTTTTGGGGATGTGCACGTGAATTTATTTGATCAATCCTAATGGAGAAATGTGGTTTCTCCATTGAAAAAATGGAAAGGCAAAACAAACACATGGCACAAAATAAAGAAACAACATTCCTGGATATGCAATATCACATCTTTGGACTTTGGGTCAAAGAAGAGGGCCTAAGGCTGCAATATCACTTTTTAATGCAGCTGTTCAGCTCCTCACTTTCTAACTATGGTTGATAAAAGATGTATGGCAAAACCTTCCATCTTCCATTTTATGAACTGATGCTACACTACATATCAACAAAAATACATTGTTTTGATCAATGCACCATCAAATAGGTCCTTACTTTTTCTCTTCTTTTTCTTTCTACCAGTGATAATAATTCAAATACGACCCTAATATATCAAATGCACATCATGTTCTTTCCCAAACTCAAATCCACCTAAGACGTTTGACTTTTTCACCATCAAATTACAAAACTTTTACTACTGCTGTTAAGGGATCAGTTAACAAGTTCCTCATAGGGAACCCCCTAGGCATAAACCCGAATTTGTTCCTTTCGACAACAATCAATGAAACAAAGTCCGATCCAAGCACTAAAATTATGAAATTTAAGCCGGGGCAATAAAAAGGAAATCAAATTACTCCTACAAAGCGATTTAATGAAAAGAAGAAACACCAATTTTGAAGGAGATAATAAAAAACCAGAGTCAGAGTGTTTGTTACCTGAAGCAGAAACTAGAGGCTGAAGGAGAATGAGTTGGCAAACCAAAACAAAGTTGAGTATAAAGAGCGCGTAAAGCAACCCCCTGCACGCTACCGAATCCATCGGCAGCAACAACAAACCCATAACACTAAGCATTGCAAATCTTTTTCCCTTTTCGTTCTGTGTTTTGTGTGTGTCACATAAACATATCGCAGCGGAAGAAGAAGAAATCGATGGAACTGGCCACTGTTCTACAGAGACAGAATAACCTGACGCAGCAGCCGGAGGCAGGAACGGCTTTTTTATTTTAATTTAATTTAATTTAATTTTAATCTGATTTCAGTGATTTGATTTGATTTGATTTGATTTTTCTTAACGAGAAGTAAATAACGAAACCAAAGGAAGGGGTGGAAGTGTGGAACCGGGAATATAACACCAGGTTGATATACATGTCATACCACGTAGTTTTAGCCAATCATTGTTCTACACGTTGGACTTAGGCCAGCCAACTTGCCGTTCTCCTGTTCCCTTGAGTAAAAAGTACCGTCTAATGTCTAATAAGAAAAAAACAAAAAAAATTATGAAGAATGTTAAATCTATTTGTAGCTAATTAAACTTTTATTTAATGTGCATATTTAAAATTTATTATTTGTCATTAAAAATATTTTAATTTCCATAAATTAGCATTGAATTAAAAAAAAAAAAGCAGTCACAGTCGCGAAACATCACAAATATTTAACAAGATATGTATCTTTTGTGGGAGAATCTATGATGTTGTGTTTATTCAATTGTTAATAATAAATAAATTAATAATTTTTAGATTTTATTTTACAATTTAAATTTAAGGAGCGAAAACAATTTTTTTAAAATTTGAATTTTTAAAATAAGATAATATAATAAAATTTTAAAACCTAACAAAAAGATAAGTTTTAAAAAAATTTAAATTAAACAAAAAAATTACTAAAAAGACACCAAACTTAAAATTTAAATTCAAATGAAAGATAAGATAACAAGATAACTAAAAATTTGAAAAATTTAAGAAAAAGATAAGTATGATAAAGATTAAGAAAGATAACAAGATAAGATTTGAAAATTAAAAAGAAAATTGACTAACCCAATAAGAAGATTACTAACAGGACACCAAACTTTAAAATTTGAAATTAAATTAAAATAAGATAACAAGAAAATTTGAAATTTAAAAGGGAAAGATAAACAGTATTAATTTTAAAAATTTTTAAAAGAAAAACACTAAAAAACACCAAATTTAAAAATTTTGAAATCAAATCACAATAATTTTCGAAAATTTTAAAAGAAAAACACTAAAAGACATCAACTTTAAAAATTTTGAAATCAAACAAGAAAAATAGCAAGAACAATTCGAAGATCAAGAAAGCAACAAGAACATTTTTTTTAAGATCAAGAAGAAAACAAAATTAAAAGAAAACTAATAAAAAGTACCTGAGCTAAGTAATAAGACAAACGGTAGTTGCCAATCTCGAACAATCCTCGACGGCGCTAAAAACTTGGTGTGCGAAAATGAAATTCGCACAACTGAACCGGCAAGTGCACCGGGTCGTCCAAGTAATACCTCAGGTGAGTGAGGGTCGATCCCACGAGAATTGTTGGATTGAACAAGCTGTGGTTATCTTGCAGATCTTAGTCAGGCGAATAAAAAGATGATTGTTATTGTTGTAGGTGCATAAACAAAACAATAAAGAAAACAATAAAGAACAGACATGGAAACAATGATAGAAGGTAAGTTAAGGCCTTGGAGATGCTTGTTCTTCTAGATTAATACTTCTTACTGAATACTTTAATAATGAGTGATTCGTTCAATGGCAAGGCTATAAGTGATTAAAGCCAGGGCTAGTGGCCATTAATCTCCTTTGATCCAGATCACACGCAGGTGCTAATGGTCATCCAATCTGAACGAGGGTGAAGCACTGAAGCTTACGCAATCTAGTCTCCGGTGATCCTACTCAAAATGTCACAGACAAGGTCAGATCTTCCGGATCAGAGAATGATGCTCTGTAATCTAGCCTTAACACCACAGAGACCTCAATTACCCATGTCTAACGAGATTTCATGTCACGTATCCCAATGGGCCCAAATACTCTCTTGAAACCTGTGATGTATTTTCAAGCTGTAGCTCAATACTATCCGGCTAAAGTTTCGCAAGAGCTCATGTAGAATAAGGAGTCATACTCTCGTTCCACCCCAGATTCATAAAGATGAAAAATGAAAAGACATCATAGAATGGAATCAAACATGAATTAAAGTAGAAGAAGTAATAATATTAATCCATAGGAATGAGCAGAGATCCTATCCTTAACCTAGGAGGTTTAGTTGCCCATAATTTATAGAAAATAAAGTGTGATATGTTTTGAGAGGCTGAAGATCCTAAACATGGGTGATATTCTCCTATATATACTAATCTAATAATTAAAAACTACAAAAATGATAAACTAAGCAAAAGGTGCGAAAATCTACTTTTGGGCCCACTTGGTGAGTGCTTGGGCTGAGATTGGCGTCCAACTTGGATGAGCGGGCGTGTCCACGCTTCCTTGTGCTCCCTTGATGGTGTTGAACGCTAGTTTTGGGCGTTCAACGCTGGCCTTGGTCCTTCTGGGGCGTTGAACGCCAGAAAGGGGATAAGTTGGGCGTTCAACGCCCATTTTGGGCAGTTCTTTTCAAAGAAAAGTATAGACTATTATATATTGCTGGACAGCTCTGGAAGTTAGCTTTCCAACGCCATTGGGAGCGCATCTATTGGACCTCTGTAACTCAAAAAATATTCATTTGAATGCATGGAGGTTAGGATTTGACAGCATCTGCTATCCTTTCTTCGCCTCTGAATCAAACTTTGCCAAAACTTGACAAATTCACCCAAAAATTACCTAAAATCATAAGAAAAACACAAAAACTCAAAGTAGCAACCAAAATATTATTTTGCACTAAAACCTACTAAAACATAATAAAACTTAATAAAATATAACTAAAAATACTAAAAAAACAGTGTCAAAAAAGGTATAAAATATCCACTCATTAGTTACATCTTTGACCAAGTATGCCAATAACATCGTATCAATTACAACCTCCTTTGAATAATTCTAATTGAAAATTAAAAGACCTTGGCATAAGTGGACGAGTATATTCCAAATATCACCAGGAAATTAACTTAAATATATTTGCTTGATAAATCAAATTTTCTTTGCTTGAAGACATGTAATTATTGAAAATGAGAAAATTTAGTTGTTTATTGACAATTTCTATTGACATTTATCTTACTTTTGACAAGTTAGGAGTGTCAAGTTCTTTTATGTTGACAATCCAATTTATATTGAAAATATCAGGTGATTTTAAATTACCAGTGTCAATTAACATTAAGAGTGCCAAATACCTTTAAATTGATATCTTAAAAACATATTTTCTTGACAAATTGAATGCTAATCATTAATAGACTTAACAAAATTCTTAAGTCTATAAAAGTTTTTACATTGATAGTTGAATACCTAATTATTGTCAATAGAATTTGTTAGAATTTGTTCGACTGTATAAAGTTTGTAAGCGTGTCAAATGATATCTATTCTAATTTTTGCACATTAAATGTGTCTCAATTGATCTTTGTCTTAACCTTCGATATTTTAGTTGAAAGCTTTTGACACATATTCCTTTATTATTCCAATTAATATTGTTAATTGACACAATTTTTCTAACTTTAGAAATAACAAAATCTTAACTTTATGAAGTCGTTTCTTTCATATGTTAAGCACTAAGTGTTAATTAGATTTAATAAAATTTCTAATCATATGAAATCTTCATACTGACATTCTAATCGTTTTGACTCTAAACGCAAATAGACTCAACAAAATTTCTAAGTCAATTAAACTTTTGTACTTATGAATTACATACCCAAATGTCAATGAGAGATTGTTTTTGCCATGATTTTAGACTTGACGCATTTTTTTTTAAATAAAACTATAACAATGTAAATAAAATAGTTCGAACAAAAAGACAAGAAAGAAATAAAAATTTAAAAGATAAAAAAAATAAAAAAACTAAAGAATATTAGGATGAATAAAAAAGAGAAAAGAGATTGAAAAATAAAAGAAGAAAAAAATTTCGGTAAATAAGAAAAATAAGAGTTAGAGAAGGGAAAAAAGAAGAAAAAGGATAAAAATATAAATGAGAAAAAGATGAAAAGACGATAGAAAAACAAAAAAGATGAGCCCATTCTTTGTTATATATTTTTTATATCCTTATCAAAATTATCTCTTATTTGCAAAAAAACTATTTACCTTGTCCTTCAAAAATTTCTTTCGAATTACCTTTTACATGGTTTATTGGTGCGCGAAATTAGAACTTGTACAACTGAACCGGCAAGTGTTGTAGAAAGATAGTTATTGTTGTAGGGGCATAAAATAGAGTAATAAAGAAAGCAACAATGAATTAACGTAAAAACAATAATAAAGAATCAATTAAGGCCTCGGAGATGCTTGTTCTTCCGAATTAATACTTCTTATTGACTACTTTAACAATGAGTGATTCATTCAATGACAAGGCTGTAAGTGATTAAGCCATGGGTCGTGGTCATTAATCTCCTTTGATCCAAACCATACACCCGAACAGGTCAGTCAATCTGGATGAGGATGAAGCTCACACAATTCAATCTCTGATGATCCTACTCAAAACGCCACAAACAAGGTCAGATCTTTCGGATAGGAGAATGATGCTCTGTATTCTAGCCTTAACGCCACAGAGACCTCAATTACCCATGACTAATGAGATTTTATGTCACGTATCCCAATTAGCCCAGATAGTCTCTTGGAACCTGTGATGTACTTTCAAGCTGTAGCTCAATAATATCCAGCTAAGGCTTCGCAAGAGCTCATGTAGAATAAGGGATCATACTCTCGTTCCACCCCAGATTCATAAAGATGAAGAACAAAAATACATCATAGAATGGAATCAAATATGAATTAAAGTAGAAGAAGTAATAATATTAATCTAAAGGAATCAGCAGAGCTCTTATCCTTAACTTAGGAGGTTTAGTTACTCATGCTTTAAGAAGGTGTAAAGTAATATGTATGTGCTTCTTCCTTCCTGGGAGGCATGATCCTCAAGAGGAAGGAAGAACCTAATTTATAATAAAAACTCTAAGAATAAACCTAAAAGATATTTTTTTAGTTAAAAATTACAAAAAGAAAATAAGATAAGCTAAGAAGTGCTAAAATTCACTTTGAGCCCACTTTGGTCATGTGCTTCGTATGCCTGGCGTTCAAATTAGGATTCTGGGCGTTGAACGCCTATTAGGGGGGTGAGCGTGCTATTTTCCTTGCTTCCTGGGTGGCGTTGAACTATAGTCTTGGGTGTTCAATGTTGGCCTTGCTCCTCTTTGGGCGTTGAACTCCAGTCTTGGGCGTTCAACTTGGAGGCTGGTCCTTCTTGGGCATTGAACTCTAGAGGTTGGCGTTCAATGCCCTCTTTGGGCAGTGACTTCAAAAGAAAAGTATAGACCATTATATATTTCTGGAAAGCATTGAAAGTTAGATTTCCAACGCCGTTGAGAGCGCATCAATTGGACCTTTGTAGCTCAAAATATGCTCATTAGAATGCACGGAGGTCAGGATCTGACAGCATCTGCTATCCTTTCTTTGCCTCTGAATCAGCCTTTGCCAGATTTCACCAATTTCACACAAAAATCAGCTAAAATAATAAGAAAAATACAAAAACTCAAAGTAGCATCCAAAAGCTGAATTTTGCACTAAAAATTAATAAAACTTAATAAAACATAATAAAATATAAGCAAAAACACACTAAAAATGCTGTGAAAAAGGGTATAAGATACTCCGTCATCAGAATACCAAACTTAAAATATTGTTTGTCCTCAAGCAACCAACAACAGGATAAGACAATTAGAAGAGAAAAATACAATAGGACTCAGAGATGTCAATGAAGCTCAGTTCCAAATATTGAATGGGGCTATTCGCTCTTTATTTCTGAACAGTTTTGGCATTTCACTTTCCTTTGAAGCTCAAAAATATTGACATCCCTTGGAATTAGAATCCGGATGATATTACTTACTCTCTTGTTTTAGCTTTTCTTGATTCTTAAACACAGCTTTTTGTTTTGATGCTTTGCACCTCTTTGAGCCTAGTTGTGCTCTAAGCGTTTTGTTTTCAAGTATTACCACCGGATACATAAACGCCACAGGCACTTAACTGGGGGAACCCTTTGGATTCGAATTTAGCTTTGCTTAAATTCCTAGACAGTGGTGCCCAGAGTTCTTAAGCGTACTCTTTAGCTTTGGATCACGACTTTAACTGCGGAGTCTCAAGCTTTTTACTTGACACCTTCACACCACAAGTATTTTGTTAGGGATAACAACTCATTTGAGCTTTTTAGGCCAATTTTGACCCTCCTAACCATTGATGCTCAAAGCCTTGGATCCTCGCTCTTTTTTTTTTTTTGCTTTTCTTTTTTTTCTTTTTTTTTTTTTGCTTTTGTTTTTCTTTTTCTTTTTGCTGCTTTTTCTTTCTTCAAGAATCAATATTTTTTAATTTTTTAGAGTATCAATAATACTTTTCTAAATTTACCATTCTTCAAGAGCCAACATACTCAACTCCAATATCAAATATGCGCAGTTAATTCATACATTCAGAAAATAAAGATAAGGCCACCACATCTTAAGTAATTAGAATAACTCATGATATAACTCGAAATCTTATACATTTTATTACTTCTTTTTGAAAAATATTCTTTTTAAGCAAGGTGGGCAATTCATGAGACATCTTTAACCATAAAATTTTTTGAAAATTTTGAAAATAAACTACTAAAGCAAAATTTTGAAAAAGATCATGCAAAAGCTAGAATAGAAAACAGAAATTAGAATGAAATACTGAAAACCAGAAAGAAAAGGGAGATGAAACTCAACCACCTCAGTGCTGATGGTTGCTCAGGCTGTGCTCTTCTGTGAATATGATTCACCTCCCTTTGGTGCCATTGATGATAATATACACCTAGAACTTGCTCTACAACACCAAACTTAAAAAGTTTGCTTGTCCCCAAGCAAAGAAAACTTGGTCCCCTATTGGCCTTTAAATGCCAGGATTGCTTCCCTTATGGGCGTTGAACGCCCAAGCTCTCTTCCCCCTTCTGGCGTTGAACGCCAGTAAGGGGCACCCTCCAGGGTGTTCTGTTTCTCCCTTATGCGTTCCTATTTCTGTTCTAAGTGCTACACATGATCACAAACGTTAGAAAAAGAGAAAAACTATGAAAATTAATAGAAAATAAAATAATATAAAATCAAACTAGAGTAACAGAAAGAAAATAAAAAAGAAGGAAATATTATATGATACTTATGGTTGGGTTGCCTTCTAACAAGCGCTTCTTTAATGTCATTAGCTTGACACCTGAATGTTAAATTTTTTTCCTCTTCTTTCAGTTGGTTACAAAAATGACTCCAAGGGAGAAGAGGAGAAGATTAGTGCCCTCGGATGTGAATTCCTCCTAACAAGCTTTCTGGTATTGTTATCAGAGTGATCCTCCTTGCTTGTTATTAGGGTAGGGTTGGATTGCTTCTGGATGACTGTCTCTTTTTCATGGATATCATCTTTTGTTCCTCAGTCACAATCCCTTTTTTAGTGCTTTCTTTGATTATCTCTACCATCCTGAATTCAGAATTTGGGTGTTTTGTGATGGGTGGAGTGTACCTTTCATCAAGAACCTCTAGAATTGGTGGTTCAGTGAACTCACCCTCTATGTAGCTCTCTGCTTCATTGGAGTGTACATTCCTATAATTGTTTTCCTCCCTTACAACCTCCTTTGTTCGTACATCTTCTGCTTTTTTCATGTGTAAGGGTGGAGAGTTCTCTAATTCACTGGGGTATGGACTCCTTTGAATGATTTTCTCACATTCTTTTATAAGAATTTGCATTGCTTTTCTTGTGAGGGAGTTTGCTTGTTCCTCTTCCCAATGCTTGGTAATCACCCCCACATGCCCCTCTACATTCTTGACACTTATTCTCATATCATGTATGCAACTTTAAGTGGCATCCTCTAATTCTTTTATGGTAAGCTCTAAAGCTGATAGTTCTTGATAAGGATATGATGTTTCTTGATATGAACAATAAAATGATGGCTCTTGATATGAGTAGAAAAAGCATGGTTCTTGGTATGAGTAAGCAGGGGATGAGGATGGAAAATTTTTCAAAATTTCCTCTATTAATTACTCCGGTTCTTGACAGGTGATGAGCGGATAATTTATACCCTTTTTGGTATTGTTTTTACATAATTTTTAGTATGTTTTAATTACTTTTTATTATATTTTTATTAGCTTTTATTCAAAAATCACATTTCTAGACTTTACTATGAGTTTGTGTATTTTTCTGTGATTTCAGGTATTTTTTTGCTGAAATTGAAGGACCTGAGCAAAAATCTGATTCAGAGGCTGAAAAAGGACCGCAGATGCTGTTGGATTCTGACCTCCCTGCACTCAAAGTGGCTTTTTTGGAGCTACAAAAGACCAATTGGCGCGATCTTAATTGCGTTGGAAAGTAGACATCCTGGGCTTTCCAGCAATATATAATAGTTCATACTTTGTCCGAGATTTGATGGCTCAAATTGGCGTCCAAAACCAGCCTAAAACATCTTGGCGTAAAACACCCAAACTGGCACCAAACCTGGTGTTTAACTCCAATAACAGCCTATGCACATGTAAAGGTCAATGCTCAGCCCAAGCACACACCAAGTGGGCTCTGGAAGTGGATTTCTGCACTATCTTCACTTAGTTACTCATTTTCTGTAACCCTAGGCTACTAGTTTAGTATAAAAACTACTTTTAGAGATTTATTTTAAAGCTTTTGGTTAGTCTTTTGGTTAATCTTAGGCTATCTTTTGACCAAACTTTTATCTTTTATCATCTATTGTACACGTTTGGAGGGTGACCTCACGGCCATGCCTAGACCTTTCACTTATGTATTTTCTACGGTGGAGTTTCTACACCCCATAGATTAAGGTGTGGAGCTCTGCTGTTCTTCATGAATTAATACAAGTGCTATTGTTTTTCTATTCAATTCACGCCTACTTCTTCTCTAAGATATTCACTCACACTTCAACCTGATGAATGTGATAACCCGTGACACTCATCATCATTCTCACTTATGAACACGTGCCTGACAACCACTTCCATTCTATCTGCAATAGCTTGAGTGTATATCTCTTGGCCTCTTGGTTCACGACGCATGGTTGCCTCTTCTGACAACAGAGCATTCCATTCCGTGAGATCAGAGTCTTCGTGGTATAGGCTAGAACCATTGGCAGCATTCCTGAGATCCGAAAAGTCTAAACCTTGTCTGTGGTATTCCGAGTAGGATCTGGGAAGGGATGAGTGTGACGAGCTTCAAAGCTGCGAATGTGGGGCACAAGTGACAGTGTGCAAAAACACAATGGTCTTATTCCGACACTAGCGGAAACCGACAGATGATTAGCCGTGCGGTGACAGCACATATGGATTTGTTTTCATCTGAGAGGATCATACAGCTTGCCATGGAAGGAGGTAACGCATGGTTGGAAGAAGACAATAAAAAAGCAGAGGTTCAGAAGCAACAAAGCATCTCTAAACGCTTATCTGAAATTTCCACCAGTGAATTACATAAGTAACTTTATCTTATTTTATATTTTATTTATATTTTAATTATCAAAACCTCATAACCATTTGAATCCGCCTGACTGAGATTTACAAGGATGACCATAGCTTGCTTCAAGCCGACAATCTCCGTGGGATCGACCCTTACTCACGTAAGGTATTACTTGGACGATCCGGTGCACTTTCTGGTTAGTTGTGTGGAGTTGTGAAAAAGAGTTGAGATTAAGATTGTGCGTACCAAGTTTTTGGCGCCATTGTTAGAGATCACAATTTCGTGCACCAAGTTTTTGGCACCGTTGTCGGGGATTGTTCGAGTTTGGACAACTGACGGTTCATCTTGTTGCTCAGATTAGGTAATTTTATTTTAATTTTAAGCTTTTTTATTTTCAAAAAAAAATTCAAAAGAAAAAAAATAATAATATATAATTTATATTTGTTCTTCAGAATTTTTAAGAATGAATTCTAGAGTTTCAGATGATATGTTGAAGCCTGGCTGGCTGTTAAGCCATGTCTAATTTTTTTGGACTGAGGCTTCCACTTATCATTGCAAGAGCCTTTGGATTCCCATCTAATTGGTTGTTGTATATCTAATTTGTATGCTGAAGCTTAGCTGGCCATTTGGCGATGTCTAATTTTTGGACCGAAGCTTTCACATAAAGCTTGGCTGGCTATTAAGCCATGTCTAAAATTTTGGACCGAAGCTTTAAACTAACATTGCATGATTCCTGGAATTCTTATTAAAAATTTTGAAATCCTTATTTTTCTTTTTCCAAATAATTTTTGAAAAATCCAAAAAAAAAATTTTAATAAAATCATAAAACCAAAAATATTTTGTGTCTCTTGTTTGAGTCTAGTGTCAAATTTTAAGTTTGGTGTCAATTGCATATTTTGATTTTTTTTCTTTAAATTTTCGAAAATCCATGCATTGAGTTTTGTTCTTCATGATCTTCAAGTTGTTCTTGATGATTGTATTTGTTTAATCTTGTGATTTTCTTGTTTTGTGTCTTTTCTTATTTTTCATATGCATTTTTGAATCATTAGTGTCTAAAGTTTAAAAATTTTTAAGTTTGGTGTCTTGCATATTTTTCTTTTCTTAAAAATTTTCAAAAATATGTTCTTGGTATTCATCATGATCTTCAAAGTGTTCTTGGTGTTCATCTTGATATTCAAAGTATTCTTGCATATTTTTCTTGTTTTGATTCATAATTTTTATGTTTTGCATCATTTAGTTGTTTTTCTCTCTCCTCATAAAAATTCAAAAATAAAAAATATATCTTTCCCTTATTCTTCTCATAAATTTCGAAATTTTGATTGATTTAGTCAAAAGGTTTTAAAATTTAATTGTTTCTTATGAATCAAGTCAAAATTTCAAATTAAAAATTCTATCTTTTTCAAATCTTTTTCAAAATAAAATTTCAATCATATATTTTTCAAAATCAATTTCAAAATCTTTTCTAACTTCTTATCTTTTCAAAATTGATTTTTAAATCTTTTTCAATTAACCACTTAACTTTTTGTTTGATTTTAAATGTTTACTATGTCAATCATATCTTTTTCAAAACCACCTAACTACTTTTCTCTCTCCAATTTTTGAAAATCACTACCCCCTTTTTCAAAAATCCTTTTAATTAATTAATTTATTTAGTTTTCAAATTTTATTTTATTTTTTCCCTGAATTTTCGAATACTAACCAATAATTAAAATAAAAACAAAAATATTTTTCTTTTATTTTAATTTAAAATTCGAATTCTCTCTCTCATCTCTTTCTATTTATTTATTTATTTATTTATTTACTAACACTTCTCTTCTTCTTATAATTCCAACCTTCTCTCCTTCTCTGTGCTCGAATTTTTCATCTTCTCTCTTCTTCATTCTACTCTTTTATTCTTCTACTCACATAAAGGAATCTCTATACTGTGACATAGAGGATTCCTATTCTTTTCTGTTCTCTTCTTTTTCATATGAGCAGGAGCAAGGATAAGAACATTCTTGTTGAAACTAATCCGGAACCTGAAAGGACTCTAAAGAGGAAGCTAAGAGAAGCTAAAGCACAACACTCTAAACGGGACCTGACAGAATTTTTCGAAAAAGAAGAAGAGATGGCCAAACCTAACAACAATGGTGGAGATGCATGGAAGATACTTGGTGACTTTATTGCACTCTCTTCTGACTTCTGTGGAAGGAGCATCTCAATTCCTGCAATTGAAGCAAACAACTTTGAGCTTAAGCCTCAATTAGTTTCTCTGATGCAATAGAATTACAAGTTTCATGGACTTCCATTGGAAGATCCTCATCAGTTCTTAGCTGAATTCTTGCAAATCTATGACACTGTTAAGACCAATGGGGTGAATCCTGAGGTCTACAGGCTTATGCTTTTCCCCTTTGCTGTAAGAGACAGAGCTAGGACATGGTTGGACTCACAACCTAAAGACATCCTGAACTCTTGGGAAAAGTTGGTCAATACTTTCTTGGCCAAATTCTTTCCATCTCAGAAGTTGAGCAAGCTTAGAGTGGAAATTCAAAACCTTCAGATAGAAGGAAGGTGAATCCCTCTGTGAAGCTTGGAAAAGATACAAGCAATTGATCAGAAGGTGTCCTTCTGACATATTTTTAGATTGGAGCATCATATGTATATTCTATGATGGTCTGTCTGAATTGTCCAAGATGTCATTGGACCACTGGTGCACGAAATCGTGATCGTTCATTCCTTGGTAACGGCGCCAAAAACTTGGTACGCACGTTCATAATTTTAGTTCTTTGTTACAACTTCGCACAACTAACCAGCAAGTGCACTGGGTCGTCCAAGTAATAAACCTTACGTGAGTAAGGGTCGATCCCACGGAGATTGTCGGCTTGAAGCAAGCTATGGTCACCTTGTAAATCTCAGTCAGGCGGATTCAATTGGTTATGGAGATTTGATAATTAAAAGATAAATAAAATATAAAATAGGATAGAGATACTTATGTAATTCATTGGTGAGAATTTCAAATAAGCGTATAGAGATGCTTTTATTCCTTCTGAATCTCTGCTTTCCTGCTGTCTTCATCCAATCATTCCTACTCCTTTCCATGGCAAGCTGTATGTTGGGCATCACCGTTGTCAATGGCTACATCCCGTCCTCTCAGTGAAAATGGTCCAAAATGCGCTGTCACCGCACGGCTAATCATCTATCGATTCTCGATCATACTGGAATAGGATTTAGTAATCCTTTTGCGTCTGTCACTACGCCCAGCACTCGTGAGTTTGAAGCTCGTCACAACCATCCCTTCCCAGATCCTACTCGGAATACCACAGACAAGGTTTAGACTTTCCGGATCTCAAGAATGGCCGCCAATAATTCTAGCCTATACCACGAAGACTCTGATCGTAGATCAGGAGGCTAAGAGATATGCATTCAAGCTTGTTGCATGTAGAACGGAAGTGTTTGTCAAGCACGCATTCATAAGTGAGAATGATGATGAGCGTCACATAATCATCACATTCATCATGTTCTTATGTGCGAATGAATATCTTAAAGAAGAAATAGGCTTGAATTGAATAGAAAAACAATAGTACTTTGCATTAATTCATGAGGAACAGCAGAGCTCCACACCTTAATCTATGGTGTGTAGAAACTCTACCGTTGAAAATACATAAGAACAAAAGGGTCTAGGCATGGCCGTGAGGCCAGCCCCCAAAAGTGAAAAGGTCTATCAAAGTATGATCAAGTGTGTCTAATACAATAGCAAAAGGTCCTATTTGTAGAAAACTAGTAGCCTAGGATTACAGAAATAAGTAATTAACGCAGAAATCTTCTCCCGGGCCCACTTGGTGTGTGCTTGGGCTGAGCATTGAAGCTTTCATGTGTAGAGACTTTTCTTGGAGTTAAACGCCAGCTTTTGTGCCAGTTTGGGCGTTTAACTCCAGCTTTTATGCCAGTTCTGGCGTTTTGACGCCAGAATTTCTATGCTGATTTTGAACGCCGGTTTGGGCCATCAAATCTTGGGCAAAGTATGGACTATTATATATTGCTGGAAAGCCCAGGATGTTTACTTTCCAACGCATATGAGAGCGCGCCAATTGGGCTTCTGTAGCTCTAGAAAATCCACTTCGAGTGTAGGGAGGTCAGAATCCAACAGCATCTACAGTCCTTTTTCAGCCTATGAATCAGATTTTTGCTCAAGGCCCTCAATTTTAGCCAGAAAATACCTGAAATCACAGAAAAACACACAAACTCATAGTAAATTCCAGAAATGTGATTTTTATTTAAAAACTAATAAAAACAAATAAAAACTATCTAAAATATACTAAAAATATACTAAAAACAATGCTAAAAAGCGTATAAATTATCCGCTCATCACAATACCAAACTTAAATTGTTGCTTGTCCCCAAGCAACTGAAAATCAAATAGGATAAAAAGAATAGAATATACAATGAATTCCAAAAATATCTATGAAGATCAGTCTTAATTAGATGAGCGGGGCTATTAGCTTTTTGCTTCTGAACAGTTTTGGCATCTCACTTTATCCTTTGAAGTTCAGAATGATTGGCATCTATAGGAACTCAGAATTCAAATAGTGTTATTGATTCTCCTAGTTCAGTATGTTGATTCTTGAACACAGCTACTTTATGAGTCTTGGCCGTGACCCAAGGCATTTTGTTTTCCAGTATTATCACCGGATACATAAATACCACAGACACATAACTGGGTGAACCTTTTCAGATTGTGACTCAGCTTTGCTAGAGTCCCCAATTAGAGGTGTCCAGAGCTCTTAGGCACACTCTTTTTGCTTTTGGACCACGACTTTAACCGCTCAGTCTCAAGTTTTCACTTGACACCTTCACGCCATAAGCACATGGTTAGGGACAGCTTGGTTTAGCCGCTTAGGCCAGGATTTTATTCCTGTGGGCCCTCCTATCCACTGATGCTCAAAGCCTTGGATCCTTTTTATTTTACCCTTGCCTTTTGGTTTAAAGGGCTATTGGCTTTTTCTGCTTGCTTTTCCTTTTCTTTCTTTTTCTTCTCTTTTTTTTTTCGCATATATTTTTTTTTGCAAGCTTTTCGCTGCTTTTTCTTGCTTCAAGAATCAATTTTTTTATGATTTTTTAGATTATCAATAACATTTCTCTTTTTCCATCATTCTTTCAAGAGCCAACAGTTTTAACATTCATAAACAATCAAATTCAAAAATATGCACTGTTCAAGCATTCATTCAGAAAAATAAAAGTATTGCCACCACATCAAAATAATTAAACTGTTTTAAAATTCAAAATTTATGTACTTCTTTTTTCTTTTTCAATTAAAAACATTGTTCATTTAAGAGAGGTGATGGATTCATTTTCATAGCTTTAAGGCATAGACTCTAAGACACTAATGATCATGTAATAAAGACACAAACATAAATAAACATAAAGCATAAAAATTCGAAAAACAGAAAATAAAGAACAAGGAAATTAAAGAACGGGTCCACCTTAGTGATGGTGGCTTGTTCTTCCTCTTGAAGATCTTATGGAGTGCTTGAGCTCCTCAATGTCTCTTCCTTGCCTTTGTTGCTCCTCTCTCATGCCTCTTTAGTTGAACCAGCTTCCCTCTTGAATCTTTTTTCCATTGAGCGCCCTCTTCACAAATGTCTATGAGGACTTGGTCCAACCTTTGATCAAAGTTGACCCTTCTAGTGTAGGGGTGTGCATCTCCTTGCATCATTGACAAGTTGAATGCCAACCTTACATTTTCCGGACTGAAATCTAAGTATTTCCCCCGAACCATTGTAAGCCAATTCTTTGGATCCGGGTTCACACTTTGATCATGGTTCTTGGTGATCCATGCATTGGCATACAACTCTTGAACCATTAAGATTCCGACTTGTTGAATGGGGTTGGTGAGAACTTCCCAACCTCTTCTTCGAATCTCATGTCGGATCTCCGGATATTCACCCTTTTTGAGCTTGAAAGGGACCTCGGGGATCACTTTCTTCTTGGCCATGACTTCATAGAAGTGGTCTTGATGCACTTTTGAGATGAATCTCTCCATCTCCCATGACTCAGAGGTGGAAGCTTTTGCCTTCCCTTTCCTCTTTCTAGAGATTTCTCCGGCCTTAGGTGCCATAAATGGTTATGGAAAAATAAAAAGCAACGCTTTTACCACACCAAACTTAGAATGTTTGCTCATCATCGAGCAAAAGAAGAAAGAAGAGAGTAGAGGAAGAAGAAATAGAGGAGATAGAGGGGGGTTATTGTTTCGGCCAAGGGGGTGAAGTAGTGTTTAAGATGTGTGAAAATGAAGGAGTGAAGATGGGTTTATATAGGAGTGAAGGGAGGGTTTGGGTTCGGCTAGGGGTGGCAAGCGGGGAAGCCCGCCCCGCCCCGCCAGAAGCCCGCCATTTGGCGGGCTGGCCCGCCCCGCCCCGCCTAGTGAGGCGGTCCCAGAATCCTAGCCCGCCCCGCCTAACGGCGGGCTGGCGGGCCGGTGGGCTAAGCCCGCCAAATATCCTCTTTTTTTTTTTACTTTTAACTATTAAATAATATATATAAAGATATAAAAAAATCTCTTTTGTTTTTTACTTTTAACTATTATAATTTCTAAAAGTATAAACAAATTATAATTTTTGTATTCACAAACATTAAAGTCTTTGTAATTATAAATATTGTTTCCAAAGCAAAATAAACATAATCCAAAACATAATTAACAATATTGTCTCTAAAACAAAACAAACATAATCTAAAACACCCAATTTTCATCTTCATTCTCTTGTAAGTTGGGTTGGGGATGTTGGGTTTTGGTAAAAAAATTATAAAAATACCCCTTGCTAAAAAAAGACTAAGCCCGGCGGGGAAGCCCGCCCCGCCCCGCCAAAGCCCGCCAAAACCAGCGGTTTAAGCGGGCTTTTGCTATTTGGCGGTCCCAATTTTCCAGCCCGGCCCGCCTTTTTTGGCGGGTTACGCGGGCCGACCCGGCGGGTTTAGGCCCGTTTGCCACCCCTAGGTTCGGCCATGTATGGGTGGGATTGGGAGGGAAAGTTGTTTGAATTTGAATGGTGAGGTAGGTGGGGTTTATGATGGATGGATGTGGATTGGTGAAGGGTTTATGGAGAAGAGGGTAGAATTTGATAGGTGAGGAGTTTTTGGGGGAGAGGTATTGAGAAAAGGTGTGAAGAAGAGAGAGAGTGAGTTGAGGTTGGTGGGGATTCTGTGGGGTCCACAGATCCTGAGGTGTCAAGGAATTCTCATCCCTGCACCAATTAGGCGTTCAAAATGCCCTCTGCTACCAATCCTGGTGTTAAACGCCAAGTTGCTGCCCATTTCTGGCGTTTAACGCCAGCTTCTTGCCCTTTTCTGGCGTTAAACGCCAGTCTGGTGCCCATTTCTGGCGTTAAACGACCAGAATGGTGCTAGATTGGGCGTTTAATGCCCATTCTGCTGCCCTTACTGGCGTTTAAACGCCAGTAGCCTTCTCCTCCAGGGTGTGCTATTTTTCATTCTGTTTTTCAGTTTGTTTTTGCTCTTTCAATTATTTTTGTGACTTAACATGATCATCAACCTACAGAAAATATAAAATAACAATGGAAAATAGAAATATAACATAGATAAGTAAAATTGGGTTGCCTCCCAACAAGCGCTTCTTTAATGTCAGTAGCTTGACAGTGGGCTCTCATGGAGCCTCACAGATACTCAAAGCATGATGATGGCCTCTCAACACCAAACTTAGAGTTTGGTTGTGGCCTCCCAACACCAAACTTAGAGTTTGAATGTGGGGTTTTTATTTGACTCTGTATTGAGAGAAGCTTTTCATGCTTCCTCTCCATGGTTACAGAGGGAGATCCTTGAGCTTTAAACACAAGGGAGTCCTCATTCACTTGAAGGACCAATTCTCCTCTGTCAACATCAATCACAGCTTTTGTCGTGGCTAGGAAGGGTCTGCCAAGGATGATGGATTCATCCACACACTTCCCAGTATCTAGGATTATGAAATCAGCAGGGATGTAGTGGTCTTCAACCTTTACCAAGACATCCTCTACAAGTCCATAAGCTTGTTTCCTTGAATTGTCTGCCATCTCTAGTGAGATTCTTGCAGCTTGTACCTCAATGATCCCTAGCTTCTCCATTACAGAGAGAGGCATGAGATTTATGCTTGACCCTAGGTCACACAGAGCCTTCTCAAAGGTCATGGTGCCTATGATACAAGGTATTGAGAACTTTCCAGGATCCTGTCTCTTTAGAGGTAATTTCTGCCTAGCCAAGTCATCCAGTTCTTTGATGAGCAAGGGGGGTTCATCCTTCCAAGTCTCATTACCAAATAGCTTGGCATTTAGCTTCATGATTGCTCCAAGGTACTTAGCAACTTGTTCTTCAGTAACATCTTCATCCTCTTCAGAGGAAGAATACTCATCAGAGCTCATAAATGGCAAAAGTAAATTCAATGGAATCTCTATGGTCTCAGTGTGAGCCTCAGATTCCCATGGTTTCTCATTAGGGAACTCCTTGGAGGCCAGTGGACGTCCAGTGAGGTCTTCCTCAGTGGAGATCACTGCCTCTTCCTCCTCTCCAGGTTCGGCCGTGTGGGGTATGTTGATGGCCTTGCACTCTCCTTTTGGATTCTCTTCTGTATTGCTTGGAAGAGTACTAGGAGGGAGTTTAGTAACTTTCTTGCTCAGCTGACCCACTTGTGCCTCCAAATTTCTAATGGAGGACCTTGCTTCAGTCATAAAACTGAGAGTGGTCTTAAATAGATCAGAGACTACAGTTGCTAAGTCAGAGTGGCTCTGCTTAGAATTCTCTGTCTGTTGCTGAGAAGATGATGAAAAAGGTTTGCTATTGCCAAACCTATTTCTCCCACTATTATTGTTACTGAAGCCTTGATTAGGCTTCTGTTAATCCTTCCATGAGAAATTTGGATGATTCCTCCATGAAGGATTATAGGTGTTTCCATAGGATTCTCCCATGTAATTCACCTCTTCCATTGCAGGATTCTCAGGGTCATAGGCTTCTTCTTCAGAGGAAGCTTCCTTAGTACTGCCTGATGCAGCTTGCATTCCAGACAGACTCTGAGAAATCATATGGACTTGCTGAGTCATTATTTTGTTCTGAGCTAATATTGCATTCAGAGTATCAATTTCAAGAACTCCTTTCTTCTGAGTTGTCCCATTATTCACAGGATTCCTTTCAGAAGTGTACATAAATTGGTTATTTGCAACCATTTCAATGAGTTCCTGAGCTTCTGCAAGTGTCTTCTTCAGATGAAGAGATCCTCTAGCAGAGCTGTCCAATGACATCTTGGACAGTTCAGATAGACCATCATAGAAAATACCTATGATGCTCCATTCTGAAAGCATGTCAGAAGGACACTTTCTGATCAATTGCTTGCATCTTTCCCAGGCTTCATAGAGGGATTCACCTTCCTTCTGTCTGAAGGTTTGGACTTCCACTCTAAGCTTGCTCAATTTTTGAGGTGGAAAGAATTTTGCCAAGAAGGCATTGACTAGCTTTTCCCAAGAGTTCAGGCTTTCTTTAGGTTGTGAATCCAACCATGTTCTAGCTCTGTCTCTTATAGCAAAGGAAAAAAGCATAAGTCTATAGACCTCGGGATTAACCCTATTGGTCTTGACAGTGTCACAGATTTACAAGAATTCAGCTAAGAACTGATGAGGATCTTCCAATGGAAGTCCATAAAACTTGCAATTCTGTTGCATTAGAGAAACTAATTGAGGCTTAAGCTCAAAGTTGTTTGCTCCCATGGCAGGGATTGAGATGCTTCTCCCATAGAAGTCAGGAGTAGGTGCAGTAAAGTCACCAAGCACCTTCCTTGCATTGTTGGTATTGTTGTTGTTTTCGGCTGCCATGTCTTCTTCTTGTTTAAAAAGTTCTGTTAGGTCCTCTATAGAGAGTTGTACTTTAGCTTCTCTTAGCTTTCTCTTCAAGGTCCTTTCAGGTTCATGATCAGCTTCAACAAGAATGTCTTTGTCCTTGCTCCTGCTCATATGAAAAGAGAAGAGAAGAAAATATGGAATCCTCTATGTCACAGTATAGAGATTCCTTGAGGTGTCAGAGGAAAAGAAGAATAGAAGGAGAAGGTAGAGAAGAAAGAATTCGAACTTATCAAGAGAGATAGAGTTCGAATTGTTGATAATGGAGAAGTGTTAGTCCTTTAAATAGAAGGATTTGGGAAGAGGGGAAGAATTTTCGAAATTAAAGTAAAAGATTTTGAAATAATTAAAAGAAATTTTGAAAATTTGGTAAATGATTTTCGAAAACTAAGATTGGGAAAGAAATTAAGTGATTTTTGAAAAAGATTTCGAAATTAGAAATAAAAAAGATATGATTGAAAATTAATTTTGAAAAAGATGTGATTGAAAAGATATGATTGAGAAGATATGATTGAAAATCAAATTAAAAAGAGAAAGTTTTAAACTTAAAGTTGATTACTTGACTAACAAGAACTTAGAAGATATGATTCTAGAATTAAAACTTTTGATCCTTTCTTAATAGGCAAGTAACAACTTGAAAAGTTTGAATTAAATCACTAATTGTAGCAAGGATTTTCGAAAATAGTAATAAAAAAAATTGAAAAGAAATTGATTTTGAAAAGATATGATTGAAAAGATATGATTTGAAAAAAAAAATTGATTTTGAAAAATTATGAAAATTTGAAAAAGATTTGAATTAAAAACAAAATCTTCCCTCTAGTATCCTCCTGGCGTTAAATGCCCAGAATGGCATCCATTCTGGTGTTTAACGCCCAAAATGCTACCTTTTTGGGCGTTTAACATCCAGCCAAGTACCCTAACTGGCGTTTAAATGCCAGTTTTCCTTCGTCACTGGGCGTTTTGAACGCCCAGCTTTTTCTGTGTAATTCCTATGCTGAATATTCTGAATCTTCAATTCTCTGTGTTATTGACTTGAAAAGACACAATTTAAAATTTTTTTTGAATTTTTAATGATGAGAAATAATAATAAAAAAAATGCAACTAAGATGAAATAAACAATGCATGCAAGACACCAAACTCAGAAGTTTGTATACTAAGGACTATAACAATTTAAAAATGCATGTAAGAAACAACAAAAGACACAAAATAAGAGGAATTAAAGATCAGAGCTATGGAATTATCAAGAACAGCTTGAAGATTAATGAAGAACATATTACATATATTCGAAAAAAATGCAAGAAGAAGAAAGACATGCAATTGACACCAAACTTAAAAATTGACACTAAAATACATAAAATATTTTTAATTTTTATGATTTTATAAATTTTTTTTTTGTGATTTTTCGAAAATTATATGGAAATGAAAATAAAGGGATTCAAAACTTTTATTGAGAATTCTAGGAATCATTGCAATGTTAGTCTAAAACTCTGGTCCAGCAATTAGACATGGCTTACTAGCCAGCCAAGCTTTCAGTGAAAGCTTCGGTCCAAAACATTAGACATGGCCAATGGCCAGCCAAGCTTTAGCAAATCAGTACTTTCAACAGTAAGGTTGATAGAAATCAACAAGCCCTTGTGATGATAAGTTGAAACATCGGTCCAAAAGATTAGACATGGCTTCACAGCCAGCCAGACTTCAACAAATCATCATAAAACTCTAGAATTCATTCTTAAAAACTCTGAAGAACAGAATAGAAATTTTTTTTTGTATTTTTGAAAATTTTTTTGAAAATAAGAAGTAAAAAGCTTAAACATAAAATAAAATTACCTAATCTAAGCAACAAGATGAACCGTCAGTTGTCCAAACTCGAACAATCTCCGGCAACGGTGCCAAAAACTTGGTGTTGTTGCCCGACCAAAAAGTTGGCACTGTTGTTGCCGGAAACAAATGCGAAATTGTTGTTCGTTTCCTCCCCGGCAACGGCGCCAAAAACTTGGTGCACGAAATCGTCCTTGGTAACGGCGCCAAAAACTTGGTACGCACGTTCATAATTTTAGTTCTTTGTCACAACTTCGCACAACTAACCAGCAAGTGCACTGGGTCGTCCAAGTAATAAATCTTACGTGAGTAAGGGTTGATCCCACGGAGATTGTCGGCTTGAAGCAAGCTATGGTCACCTTGTAAATCTCAGTCAGGCGGATTCAATTGGTTATGGAGATTTTATAATTAAAAGATAAATAAAATATAAAATAGGATAGAGATACTTATGTAATTCATTGGTGAAAATTTCAAATAAGCGTATAGAGATGCTTTTGTTCCTTCTGAATCTCTGCTTTCCTGCTGTCTTCATCCAATCATTCCTACTCCTTTCCATGGCAAGCTGTATGTTGGGCATCACCGTTGTCAATGGCTACATCCCCTCCTCTTAGTGAAAATTGTCCAAAATGCGCTGTCACCGCACGGCTAATCATCTGTCGGTTCTCAATCATACTGGAATAGGATTTAGTAATCCTTTTGCGTCTGTCACTATGCCCAGCACTCGCGAGTTTGAAGCTCGTCACAACCATCCATTCCCAGATCCTACTCGGAATACCACAGACAAGGTTTAGACTTTCCGGATCTCAAGAATGGCCGCCAATAATTCTAGCCTATACCACGAAGACTCTGATCATAGATCAGGAGGCTAAGAGATATGCATTCAAGCTTGTTGCATGTAGAACGGAAGTGTTTGTCAGGCACGCGTTCATAAGTGAGAATGATGATGAGCGTCACATAATCATCACATTCATCATGTTCTTGTGTGCGAATGAATATCTTAGAGAAGAAATAGGCTTGAATTGAATAGAAAAACAATAGTACTTTGCATTAATTCATGAGGAACAGCAGAGCTCCACACCTTAATCTATGGTGTGTAGAAACTCTACCATTGAAAATACATAAGAACAAAAGGGTCTAGGCATGGCCGAGAGGCCAGCCCCCAAAAGTGAAAAGGTCTATCAAAGTATGATCAAGTGTGTCTAATACAATAGCAAAAGGTCCTATTTGTAGAAAACTAGTAGCCTAGGATTACAGAAATAAGTAATTAATGCAGAAATCTTCTTCCGGGCACACTTAGTATGTGCTTGGGCTGAGCATTGAAGCTTTCACATGTAGAGACTTTTCTTGGAGTTAAACGCCAACTTTGTGCCAATTTGGGCGTTTAACTCCAGCTTTTATGCCAGTTCTGGCGTTTTGACGCCAGAATTTCTATCCTGATTTTGAACGCCAGTTTGGGCCATCAAATCTTGGGCAAAGTATGAACTATTATATATTTCTGGAAAGCCTAGGATGTCTACTTTCCAACGCAATTGAGAGCGCACCAATTTGGCTTCTGTAGCTCCAGAACATCCACTTTGAGTGCAGGGAGGTCAGAATCCAACAACATCTGTAGTCCTTTTTCAGCCTCTGAATCAGATTTTTGCTCAGGTCCCTCAATTTCAGCTAGAAAATACCTGAAATCACAAAAAAACACACAAACTCATAGTAAAGTCTAGAAATGTGATTTTTATTTAAAAACTAATAAAAACATAATAAAAACTATCTAAAATATACTAAAAACATACTAAAAATAATGCCAAAAAGCGTATAAATTATCCGCTCATTAACCACTTTGCTGGAGGATCTTTTCATCTGAAGAAGATGCCTGCAGAAGCCCAGGAACTCATTGAAATGGTTACAAATAACCAGTTCATGTATACTTCTGAAAGGAATCCTGTGAATAATGGGACAACTCAGAAGAAAGGAGTTCTTGAAATTGATACTCTGAATGCAATATTGGCTCAGAACAAAATATTGACTCAGCAAGTCCATATGATTTCTCAGAGTCTGTCTGGAATGCAAGCTGCATCAGGCAGTACTAAGGAAGCTTCCTCTGAAGAAGAAGCCTATGACCCTGAGAATCCTGCAATGGAAGAGGTGAATTACATGGGAGAATCCTATGGAAACACTTATAATCCTTCATGGAGGAATCATCCAAATTTCTCATGGAAGGATTAACAGAAGCCTAATCAAGGCTTCAGTAACAATAATAGTGGGAGAAATAGGTTTGGCAATAGCAAACCTTTTTCATCATCTTCTCAGCAACAGACAGAGAATTCTAAGCAGAGCCACTCTGACTTAGCAATTGTAGTCTCTGATCTATTTAAGACCACTCTCAGTTTTATGACTGAAGCAATGTCCTCCATTAGAAATTTGGAGGCACAAGTGGGTCAGCTGAGTAAAAGAGTTACTGAACTCCCTCCTAGTACTCTCCCAAGCAATACAGAAGAGAATTCAAAAAGAGAGTGCGAGGCCATAAACACGTCCCACATGGCCGAACTTGTAGAGGGGGGAAAGGCAGTGATTTTCAGTGAGAAAGACCTCAATGGATGTTCACTGGCCTCCAAGGAGTTCCCTAATGAGGAACCAAAGGAATCTGAGGCTCATATAGAGACCATAGAGATTCCACTAAACTTACTGTTTCCATTCATGAGCTTTGATGAGTGTTCTTCCTCTGAAGAGGATAAAGATATTGTTGAAGAGCAAGTTGCTCAATATCTAGGAGCAATTATGAAGCTGAATGCCAAGCTATTCGGTAATGAGACTTGGGAGAATGAACCCCCATTGCTCATCAATGAACTAAGTGATCTGGTTCAACTGAAATTACCTCAGAAGAAATAGGATCCTGGAAAGTTCTTAATACCTTGTACCATAGGCACCATAACCTTTGAGAAGGCTCTGTGTGACCTGGGGTCAGGGATAAACCTCATGCCCCTCCCTGTAATGGAGAAACTAGGGATCTTTGAGGTGCAAGCTGCAAGAATCTCACTAGAGATGGCAGACAATTCAAGGAAATAGGCCTATGGACTTGTAGAGGATGTCTTGGTGAAGGTTGAAGGCCTGTACATCCCTGCTGATTTCATAATTCTAGACACTGGGAAGGAAGAGGATGAATCCATCATCCTAGGAAGACCCTTCCTAGCAACAGCAAGAGTTGTGATTGATGTGGACAGAGGAGAGCTAGTCCTTCAATTGAATGAGGACTACCTTGTGTTTAAGGCTCAAGGATCTTCTTCTGTAACCATGGAGAGGAAGCATGAAAAGCTTCTATCAATACAAAGTCAAATAAAGCCCCCACACTCAACTTTTAAGTTTGGTGTTGGGAGGCCATCATCAAGTTCTGAGTCTCTGTGAAGCTTTCTAAGAGCTTCATTGTCAAGATATTGACATTAAAGAAGCGCTTATTGGGAGGCAACCCAATGTTATTTAATTATATTTATTTTATTTTCCATTGTCACTTTATGTTTTTTTTAGGTTGATGATCATGTGAAGTCACAAAAACAACTGAAAAGTCAAAAATAGAATGAAAAACAGCATTAAAAATAGCACACCCTGGAGGACAGGCTTACTGGCATTTAAACACCAGTAAGGATAGCAGAATGGGTGTTTAACGCCCATCCTGGCAGCATTCTGGGTGTTAAACGCCAGAATGGGCATCACTCTGGGCGTTTAACGCCAGAAAGGGCTGTCTGGCATCTGGCTGGTGTTTAACGCCAGAAATGGGCAGTAGAGTGGCGTTTAACGCCAGGAAAGGTAGCATAGCTGGCATTAAACGCCAGAATTGGCACAGAATGGGCGTTTGAATGCCAGAATGGTGCAGGGACTCAAATTCCTTGACACCTCAGGATCTGTGGACCCCACAGGATCCCCACCTACCCCACCTCTTCTTCTCTCCTCTTCACACCTTTCCATAACACTCATCCCCAAATACCCTTGACCAATCCCATCAATAACTCTTCCCCATATTCTCTTCACCACTCACATCCATCCATCATTAAGCCTCGCCTTCCTCACCATTCAAATTCAAACCATTTCCCTCCCAAACCCAACCCTTCATACACGGCTACCCTCTCTCCCTTACCCTATAAATACCCCTCCTTACCACCTTCATCTTCACACAATATACACACTCCTACCCCCTTGGCCGAATTCACACCCCCTCCATCCCTTCCATTTCTTCTTCTTCTACTCCTTTCTTTCTTCTTTTGCTCGAGGACGAGCAAACCTTCTAAGTTTGGTGTGGGAAAAGCTAAAGCTTTTTGTTTTTCCATAACCATTAATGGCACCTAAGGCCGGAGAAACCTCTAGAAAGAGGAAAGGGAAGGCAATTGCTTCCACCTCCGAGTCATGGAAGATGGAGAGATTCATCTCAAAGGTCCATCAAGACCACTTCTATGATGTTGTGGCCAAGAAAAAGGTGATCCCCAAGGTCCCCTTCAAGCTCAAAAAGAGTGAATATCTGGAGATCCGACATGAGATTCGAAGAAGAGGTTGGGAAATTCTCACCAACCCCATTCAACAAGTTAGGATCTTAATGGTTCAAGAGTTCTATGCTAATGCATGGATCACTAAGAACCATGACCAAAGTGTGAACCCGAACCCAAAGAATTGGCTCACAATGGTTCAGGGAAATTACTTGGATTTTAGTCTGGAAAATGTGAGGTTGGCATTCAACTTGCCAATGATGCAAGGAGATTCTCACCCTTTCACTAGAAGGGTCAACTTTGATCAAAGGTTGGACCAAGTCCTCATGGATATTTGTGTGGAAGGAGCTCAATGGAAGAGAGATTCAAGAGGCAAGCCGGTTCAACTAAGAAGGCTTGACCTCAAACTCGTGGCTAGGAGATGGTTGGAGTTCATCCAACGCTCTATATTCATACTAGCAACCGGTCTGAAGTTACAATAGACCGGGCTATCATGATCCATAGTATCATGAATGGAGAGGAAGTAGAAGTTCATGAGATCATATCCCTAGAACTCTACAAGGTGGCGGACAAGCCCTCTACTTTGGCAAGGTTAGCCTTCCCTCATCTCATCTGTACCATATGCAATTCAGCTGGAATTGTCATAGAGGGAGACATCCTCATTGAAGAGGATAAGCCCATCACTAAGAAAAGGATGGAGCAAACAAAAGAGGCCACTCATGGACCTCAACAAGATCATGAGGAAATTCCCCATCAAGAAATTCCTGAGATGCCTCAAGGGATGCATTTTCCTCCACAAAACTATTGGGAGCAAATCAACACCTCCTTAGGAGAATTGAGTTCCAACATGGGACAACTAAGGATGGAGCACCAAGAGCATTCCATCCTCCTCCATGAAATTAGAGAAGACCAAAGAGCCATGAGAGAGGAGCAACAAAGGCAAGGAAGAGACATAGAGGAGCTCAAGCACTCCATAAGATCTTCAAGAGGAAGAACTAGCCGCCATCACTAAGGTGGACCTGTTATTTAATTTCCTTGTTCTTATTTTTCTATTTTTCGAAAATTATGCTTTATGTTTTGTCTATGTTTGTGTCTTTCTTACATGATCATTAGTGTCTAGTGTTTATGTCTTAAAGCTATGACTGTCCTATGAATCCATCACCTTTCTTAAATGAAAAATATTTTAATTGCAAAAGAACAAGAAATGCATGGTTTCGAATTCTATCTTGAAATTAGTTTAATTATTTTGATGTGGTGGCAATACTTTTTGTTTTCTGAATGAATGCTTGAACAGTGCATATTTTTGAATTTGTTGTTTATGAATGTTAAAATTGTTGGCTCTTGAAAGAATAATGAAAAAGAGAAATGTTATTGATAATCTGAAAAATCATAAAATTGATTCTTGAAGCAAGAAAAAGCAATGAAAAGCTTGCGAAAAAAAAGAAGAAGAAAAAGAAAAAGCAAGCAGAAAAAGCCAATAGCCCTTTAAACCAAAAGGCAAGGGTAAAAAGGATCCAAGGCTTTGAGCATTAATGGATAGGAGGGCCCAAAGGAATAAAATCCTGGCCTAAGCGGCTAAATCAAGCTATCCATAACCATGTGCTTGTGGCGTGAAGGTGTCAAGTGAAAAGCTTGAGACTGAGCGGTTAAAGTTGTGGTCCAAAGCAAAAAGAGTGTGCTTAAGAGCTCTAGACACCTCTAACTGGGGACTCTAGCAAAGCTGAGTCACAATCTGAAAAGGTTCACCCAGTTATGTGATGTGTCTGTGGCATTTATGTATCCGGTGGTAATACTGGAAAACAAAATGCTTAGGGTCACGGCCAAGACTCATAAAGTAGTTGTGTTCAAGAATCAACATACTGAAATAGGAAAATCAATAACACTATCTAAATTATAAGTTCCTATAGAAGCCAATCATTCTGAACTTCAAAGGATAAAGAGAGATGCCAAAACTGTTCAGAAGCAAAAAGGCTACAAGTCCCGCTCATCTAATTGGAACTAAGTTCATTGATAAGTTTGAAATTCATTGTATATTCTCTTCTTTTTATCCTACCTTGTTTTTAGTTGCTTAGGGACAAGCAACAATTTAAGTTTGATGTTGTGATGAGCGAATAATTTATACCCTTTTTGGCATTATTTTTACATAATTTTTAGTATGTTTTAATTACTTTTATTATATTTTTATTATTTTTTATTCAAAAATCACATTTCTAGACTTTTACTATGAGTTTGTGTGTTTTTCTGTGATTCCAGGTATTTTCTGGCTGAAATTGAGGGACCTGAGCAAAAATCTGATTCAGAGACTGAAAAAAGACTGCAGATGCTGTTGGATTCTGACCTCCCTGCACTCAAAGTGGATTGTCTGGAGCTACAAAAGACCAATTGGTGCAATCTCAATTGCGTTGGAAAGTAGACATCCTGGGCTTTCTAGAAATATATAATAGTCTATACTTTGCCTGAGATTTGATGGCTCAAACTGGCGTCCAAAATCAGCCTAAAACATCTTGGTGTAAAACGCCCAAACTGGCACCAAACCTGGCGTTTAACTCCAGGAACACCCTATGCACGTGTAAAGCTTAATGCTCAGCCCAAGCACACACCAAGTGGGCCCCAGAAGTGGATTTCTGCACTATTTCTACTTAGTTACTCATTTTCTGTAACCCTAGGCTACTAGTTTAGTATAAAAACTACTTTTAGAGATTTATTTTAAAGCTTTTGGTTAGTCTTTTGGTTAATCTTAGGCTATCTTTTGACCAGACTTTTATCTTTTATCATCTATTGTACACATTTGGAGGCTGGCCTCATGGCCATGCCTAGACCTTTCACTTATGTATTTTCTACGGTGGAGTTTCTACACCCCATAGATTAAGGTGTGGAGCTCTGCTGTTCTTCATGAATTAATACAAGTGCTATTGTTTTTCTATTCAATTCACGCCTACTTCTTCTCTAAGATATTCACTTGCACTTCAACCTGATGAATGTGATAACCCGTGACACTCATCATCATTCTCACTTATGAACGCGTGCCTGACAACCACTTCCGTTCTATCTGCAATAGCTTGAGTGTATATCTCTTGGCCTCCTAGTTCACGACACTGGTTGCCTCTCCTGACAACAGAGCATTCCATTCCGTGAGATCAGAGTCTTCGTGGTATAGGCTAGAACTATTGGCAGTATTCCTGAGATCCAGAAAGTCTAAACCTTCTCTGTGGTATTCCGAGTAGGATCTGGGAAGGGATGACTGTGACGAGCTTCAAACTTGCGAATGTGGGGCACAAGTGATAGTGTGCAAAAAGACAATGGTCTTATTCCGACGCTAGCGGGAACCAACAGATGATTAGTTGTGCGGTGACAGCACATATGGATTTGTTTTCGTCCGAGAGGATCATACAGCTTGCCATGGAAGGAGGTAACGCATGGTTGGAAGAAGATAATAGGAAAGTAGAGGTTCAAAAGCAACAAAGCATCTCCAGACGCTTATCTGAAATTTCCACCAGTGAATTACATAAGTAACTTTATCTTATTTTATATTTTATTTATATTTTAATTATCAAAACCTCATAACCATTTGAATCCGCTTGACTGAGATTTACAAGGATGACCATAGCTTGCTTCAAGTCGACAATCTCCGGGGATCGACCCTTACTCACGTAAGGTATTACTTGGACGACCCAGTGCACTTGCTGGTTAGTTGTGCGGAGTTGTGAAAAAGAGTTGAGATTAAGATTGTGCGTACCAAGTTTTTGGCGCCATTGTTAGAGATCACAATTTCGTGCACCAAGTTTTTGGCGCCGTTGCCGGGGATTGTTCGAGTTTGGACAACTGACGGTTCATCTTGTTGCTCAGATTAGGTAATTTTATTTTAATTTTAAGCTTTTTTATTTTCAAAAAAAAAATTCAAAAGAAAAAAATAATATATAATTTATATTTGTTCTTCAGAATTTTTAAGAATGAATTCTAGAGTTTCAGATGATATGTTGAAGCCTGGCTGGCTGTTAAGCCATGTCTAATTTTTTTGGACTGAGGCTTCCACTTATCATTGCAAGAGCCTTTGGATTCCCATCTAATTGGCTGTTGTATGTCTGATTTGTATGCTGAAGCTTGGCTGGCCATTTGGCCATGTCTAATTTTTGGACCGAAGCTTTCACATAAAGCTTGGCTGGCTATTAAGCCATGTCTAAAATTTTGGACCGAAGCTTTAGACTAACATTGCATGATTCCTAGAATTCTTATTAAAAATTTTGAAATCCTTATTTTTCTTTTTCCAAATAGTTTTCGAAAAATCCAAAAAAAAAATTTTAATAAAATCATAAAACCAAAAATATTTTGTGTCTCTTGTTTGAGTCTAGTGTCAAATTTTAAGTTTGATGTCAATTGCATATTTTGATTTATTTTTCTTTAAATTTTCGAAAATCCATGCATTGAGTTTTGTTCTTCATGATCTTCAAGTTGTTCTTGATGATTGTATTTGTTTAATCTTGTGATTTTCTTGTTTTTGTGTCTTTTCTTGTTTTTCATATGCATTTTTGAATCATTAGTGTCTAAAGTTTAAAAATTTTTAAGTTTGGTGTCTTGCATATTTTTCTTTTCTTAAAAATTTTCAAAAACATGTTCTTGGTGTTCATCATGATCTTCAAAGTATTCTTGGTGTTCATCTTGATATTCAAAGTGTTCTTGCATATTTTTCTTGTTTTAATTCATAATTTTTATGTTTTGCATCATTTAGTTATTTTTCTCTCTCCTCATAAAAATTAAAAAATAAAAAATATATCTTTCCCTTATTCTTCTCATAAATTTCGAAATTTTGATTGATTTAGTCAAAAGGTTTTAAAATTTAATTGTTTCTTATGAATCAAGTCAAAATTTCAAATTAAAAATTCTATCTTTTTCAAAATAAAATTTCAATCATATATTTTTCAAAATCAATTTCAAAATCTTTTCTAACTTCTTATCTTTTCAAAATTGATTTTTAAATCTTTTTCAATTAACCACTTAACTTTTTGTTTGATTTTAAAAGTTTACTATTTCAATCATATCTTTTTCAAAACCACCTAACTACTTTTCTCTCTCCGATTTTCGAAAATCACTATCCTCTTTTTCAAAAATCCTTTTAATTAATTAATTTATTTAGTTTTCAAATTTTATTTTATTTCTTCCCTTAATTTTTGAATACTAACCAATAATTAAAATAGAAACAAAAATATTTTTCTTTTATTTTAATTTAAAATTTGAATTCTCTCTCTCATCTCTTTCTATTTATTTATTTATTTATTTACTAACACTTCTCTTCTTCTTATAATTAGAACCCTCTCTCCCTCTCTGTGTTCGAATTTTTTATCTTTTCTCTTCTTCATTCTACTCTTCTATTCTTCTACTCACATAAAGGAATCTCTATACTGTGACATAGAGGATTCCTATTCTTTTCTGTTCTCTTTTTTTTCATATGAGCAGGAGCAAGGATAAGAATATTCTTGTTGAAGCTGATTCGGAACCTAAAAGGACTCTAAAGAGGAAGCTAAGAGAAGTTAAAGCACAACACTCTGGAGAGGACCTGATAGAATTTTTCGAAAAAGAAGAAGAGATAGCCGAACCCAACAACAATGGTGGAGATTCAAGGAAGATGGTTGGTAATTTTATTGCACCCTCTTCTGACTTCTGTGGAAGGAGCATCTCAATTCCTGCAATTGGAGCAAACAAGTTTGAGCTTAAGCCTCAATTAGTTTCTCTAATGCAGCAGAATTGCAAGTTTCATGGACTTCTATTTGAAGATCCTCATCAGTTCTTAGCTGAATTCTTGCAAATCTGTGACACTGTTAAGACTAATGGGATTAATCCTGAGGTCTACAGGCTTATACTTTTCCCCTTTGCTGTAAGAGACAGAGCTAGAACATGGTTGGACTCACAACCTAAAGACAGCCTGAACTCTTGGGAAAAGTTGGTCAATGCTTTCCTTTCCAAATTCTTTCCATCTCAGAAGTTGAGCAAGCTTAGAGTGGAAGTCTAAACCTTCAGGCAGAAGGAAGGTGAATCCCTCTATGAAGCTTGGTAAAGATACAAGCAATTAATCAGAAGGTGTCCTTCTGACATGTTTTTAGAATGGAGCATTATATGTATATTCTATGATGGTCTGTCTGAATTGTCCAAGATGTCATTGGACCACTCTACTGGAGGATCTCTTCATCTGTAGAAGACGCTTGCAGAAGCCCAGGAACTCATTGAAATGGTTGCAAATAACCAGTTCATGTACACTTCTGAAAGGAATCTTGTGAATAATGGGACAACTCAGAAGAAAGAAGTTCTTGAGATTGATACTCTGAATGCAATATTGGCTCAGAATAAAATATTAACTCAGCAAGTCAATATGATTTCTCAGAGTCTGTCTAGAATGCAAGCTGCATCAGGCAGTACTAAGGAAGCTTCCTGGTAGCACAAATTGCGAATCACACTTTTCACAACTCGTACCACTAACCAGCAAGTGCACTGGGTCGTCCAAGTAATACCTTACGTGAGTAAGGGTCGAATCCCACAGAGATTGTTGGTTTGAAGCAATCTATGGTTATCTTGTAAATCTTAGTCAGGAATTCAATTATATTTATCAGTTGAATTGTGAATAACCAGTAGAGCATAAATTAAAAGTTACTTGTTGTGCAGTAATGGAGAATATGTTGGAGTTTTGGAGATGCTTTGTCCTCTGAATCTCTGCTTTCCTCTGTCTTCTGATTCACGCACGCACGTCCTCCTATGGCAAGCTGTGTGTTGGTGGATCACCGTTGTCAGTGGCTACCTTCCATCCTTCCAGTGAAAACTACGCTCACGCGCTCTGTCACAGCACGGCTAATCACCGGTTGGTTCTCGATCCAGTTGGAATAGGATTTACTATCCTTTTGCGTCTGTCACTAACGCCCAGCCTTCAGGAGTTTGAAGCTCGTCACAGTCATTCAATCACTGAATCCTACTCGGAATACCACAGACAAGGTTTAGACTTTCCGGATTCTCATGAATGCCGCCATCAGTTCTAGCTTATACCACAGAGATTCTGTTTAAGGAATCTAAGAGATACTCATTCAATCAGATATAGAACGGAGGTGGTTGTCAGGCACACGTTCATGGTTTGAGGAAGGTGATGAATGTCACAGATTATCACCTTCATCACAGTTAAGCGCGAATGAACATCTTAGATAGGAACAAGCGTGTTTGAATGGAAAACAGGAATACTTGCATTAATTCGTTGAGACACAGCAGAGCTCCTCACCCCCAACAATGGGGTTTAGAGACTCATGCCGTTAGAGAATACAAAGTTTAGATCTGAAATGTCATGAGATACAAAATAAGTCTCTAAAAGTTGTTTAAATACTAAACTAGTAGCCTAGGGTTACAAAATATGAGTGGACTATGATGGATGATGCAGAGATCCACTTCTGGGGCCCACTTGGTGTGCTGGGGCCCATTTGGTGTGTGCTGAGGCTGAGACTTTAAGCAATCTACGTGCAGAGACCATTTGTGGAGTTGAACGCCAGTTTTTGTGCCAGTTTGGGCGTTCAACTCCAGTTTTTGATCCTTTTCTGGCGCTGGACGCCAGATTTGGGCAGAAGACTGGCGTTGAACGCCAGTTTACGTCGTCTATTCTTATGCAAAGTATGAACTATTATATATTGCTGGAAAGCCCTGGATGTCTACTTTCCAACGCAATTGGAAGCACGCCATTTCGAGTTCTGTAGCTCCAGAAAATCCACTTTTAGTGCAAGGAGGTCAGAATCCAACAGCATCAGCAGTCCTTTTTCAGCCTGAATCAGATTTTTGCTCAGCTCCTTCAATTTCAGCCAGAAAAATACCTGAAATTACAGAAAAACACAAAACTTATAGTAAAGTCCAGAAATATGAATTTTTCCTAAAAACTACTAGAAATAGACTAAAAACTAACTAAAACATACTCAAAACTATATGAAATTATCCCCAAAAAGCGTATAAAATATCCGCTCATCACAACACCAAACTTAAACTGTTGCTTGTCCTCAAGCAACTAGACAAATAAAATAGAAGACTAATAGGTTAAGAAGCAATAATATCTCAGAGTTTTTGAATGAAGCTCAGATTCTAATTAGATGAGCGGGACTAGTAGCTTTTTGCTTCTGAACAGTTTTGGCATCTCACTTTATCCATTGAAGCTCAGAGTGATTGGCATCTATAGGAACTCAGAATTCAGATAGTGTTATTGATTCTCTTAGTTCAGTGTGATGATTCTTGAACACAGCTTCTTTATGAGTCTTGGCCGTGGCCCTAAGCACTTTGTTTTCTAGTATTACTACCGGATACATAAATGCCACAGACACATAATTGGGTGAACCTTTTAGATTGTGACTCAGCTTTGCTAAAGTCCCCAATTAGAGGTGTCCAGAGTTCTTAAGCACACTCTTCTTTTTGCTTTGGACCTTGACTTTAACCGCTCAGTCTCAAGTTTTCACTTGACACCTTCACGCCACAAGCACATGGTTAGGGACAGCTTGATTTAGCCGCTTAGGCCAGGATTTTATTCCTTTTTTGGCCCTCCTATCCACTGATGCTCAAAGCCTTGGGATCCTTTTTATTACCCTTGCCTTTTGGTTTTAAGAGCTTTGGCTTTTTCTGCTTGCTTTCTCTTTTTTTTTCTCTTTTTTTTTTCTGCAAGCTTTGTTCTTTGCTGCTTTTTCTTGCTTCAAGAATCATTTTTATGATTTTTCAGATTCTCAATAACATGTCTCATGTTCATCATTCTTTCAAGAGCCAACAAATTTAACAGTCTTAAACAACAAATTCAAAAGATATATGCACTGTTCAAGCATTCATTCAGAAGACAGAAAGCATTGCCACCACATTTAACTAATTAGAATTTCTCTTATTAAAACTCGAAATTTTATTGCTTCTTATTCGAAAGATCTACTACTTTATTCATGTTTGCTGATGATGAGAAAAATAAACTATAGCTTAATTGGAGATAAAATCAAAATAGATACTAATTACTACTATATGACTCCTAAGGTAAAATTAAAATAAGAACAGTTATCACAGAGTTAAGGCTAAGATTAGAACTCAACAACCTTGAGGTTTGGGAAGTGGATGTTCCTCTAGTCTGTGAGGTGCTTGGTCCTTCAAGAGAGAATTTCTGGTGCTTCAGTTCCTTTAAATCACGCCCTTGCTCCTCTTGGAGTGGGTTGTTTTCCTTTAGGGGCCATGATCTTAGTGATCACGGATAAGCACACCAAACTTAGAGCTTTGCTTGTCCTCAAGCAAAAGAAAAAGAAGGAGATGGGTAGAAGGAGAGCTCCTCCCCACCATCCTGGCATTTGAACGCCCAAACACTGCCTGTTTTGGGCGTTCAACGCCCAAATGCTGCTCTCCTGGGCGTTCAACGCCCAGTTGTTGCCCTTTTCTGGCGTTGAACGCCAGATAGCTATCCTTACTGGCGTTCAGCGCCCACTGGATGCCCATTTTGGGCGCTGAACGCCCAAAATGGCCTTCACTGGCATTTTCTTGCCAGTATGCCCCCTATCTCTGTTTTGTGTGTAGATTCCTTCTGTAACCCTGTAAACTTTTGCAAATGATTCTTTACCTTAGTGTCAGTGAACTTTATATAAACAAATAAAAATAAAAATAGGGCAAAATGCTTAGAGGATTGTTGCCCCATGGCTGGGTTGCCTCCCAGCAAGCGCTTCTTTATTGTCTTTAGCTGGACCTTGCTGAGCTTTTAATCTAGCTTCAGCCTTGAGCATTCTTGCTCAATGTTGCCTTCAAGATAATGCTTGATTCTCTGTCCATTGACAATGAACTTCTTATCAGAATCAATATCTTGAAGCTCCACATAACCATATGGTGACACACTTGTAATCACGTATGGTCCTCTCCACCGGGATTTCAGTTTCCCGGGGAATAGCCTGAGTCTAGAGTTAAACAACAGAACCTTCTGTCCTGGTTCAAAGATTCTAGATGACAGCTCTCTGTCATGCCACTTTTTTTATTTTTCTTTATATAGCTTGGCATTTTCGAAAGCTGTGAATCTGAACTCCTCTAGCTCATTTAGCTGGAGCAATCGTTTTTCTCCTGCTAATTTGGCATCAAAGTTTAGGAATCTGGTTGCCCAGTAGGCCTTATGTTCCAGTTCCACGGGCAGGTGACATGCCTTACTATACACCAGTTGGTATGGGGAGGTCCCTATAGGGGTCTTGAATGCTGTTCTGTAAGCCCACAGAGCATTATCCAAGCTCCGTGCCCAATCCTTTCTACGGGTATTTACTGTCCGTTCTAGGATTCTCTTTAATTCTCTATTAGAGACTTCAGCTTGCCCATTGGTTTGTGGATGATATGGAGTGGCCACCTTGTGGCGAATTCCATACCAAACCATGGCAGAGTAAAGATGTTTATTGCAGAAGTGAGTGCCCCCATCACTGATTAACACTCTAGGGACACCAAACCTGCTAAAGATATATTTCTGGAGGAACTTCAGCACTATTTTAGTATCATTGGTGGGTGTGGCAATAGCCTCAACCCATTTTGATACATAGTCAACTGCCACCAGAATATAAGTGTTTGAGTATGATGGTGGGAAAGGTCCCATGAAGTCAATTCCCTATACATCAAACAACTCTATTTCCAAGATTCCTTGTTGAGGCATGGCGTAACCATGAGGCAGATTACCAGCTCTTTGACAACTGTCACAATTACGTACAAACTCTCGGGAATCTTTATAGAGTGTAGGCCAATAGAAGCCACATTGGAGGACCTTGGTGGCTGTTCGCTCACCTCCGAAATGGCCTCCATATTGAGATCCATGGCAATGCCATAAGATTTTCTGTGCTTCCTCTCTGGGGACACACCTACGGATAATTCCGTCTGCACATCTCTTAAAGAGATAGGGCTCATCCCACAAGTAGTACTTTGCATCAGTAATTAGTTTCTTTTTTTGTATTCTATTGTACTCCTTGGGTATGAACCTTGCAGCTTTATAGTTTGCAATATCGGCAAACCATGGTGCTTCCTGAATGGCAAATAGATGCTCATCAGGGAATGTCTCAGAGATCTCAAGGAAGGGGAGGGACGTCCCTTCCACTGGCTCTATCCGGGACAGATGATCAGCTACTTGGTTCTCTGTCCCTTTTCTGTCTCTTATTTCTATATCAAACTCCTGCAGAAGCAATACCCATCTGATGAGCCTGGGTTTTGAATCCTGCTTTGTGAGTAGATACTTAAGAGCAGCATGGTCAGTGTACACAATCACCTTTGATCCTACTAAGTAGGATCTGAACTTGTCAATGGCGTAAACCACTGCGAGTAATTCCTTTTCTGTGGTTGTGTAATTTTTCTGGGCATCATTTAAAACGCGACTGGCATAATAAATGACATGCAGAAGCTTGTTATGCCTCTGTCCCAATACTGCACCAATGGCATGATCACTGGCATCACACATTAACTCAAATGGCAATGTCCAGTCTGGTGCAGAAATGACTGGTGCAGTGACCAGCTTAGCTTTCAGCGTTTCAAACGCCTGCAGGCATGCTGTGTCAAACACAAATGGCGTGTCAGCAGCTAGCAGATTGCTTAGAGGTTTTGCGATTTTTGAAAAATTCTTTATAAACCTCCTATAGAATCCTGCATGCCCCAGAAAGCTTCTGATTGCCTTAACATTGGCAGGTGGTGGTAATTTTTCAATTACCACTATTTTTGCTTGATCCACCTCTATTCCCTTGTTTGAGATCTTATGCCCAAGAACAATTCCTTCAGTCACCATGAAGTGACACTTTTCCCAGTTTAAAACTAGGTTGGTTTCTTGGCATCTTTTCAGAACAAGTTTCAGGTGATCAAGACAGGAGCTGAATGAGTCTCCATATACTGAGAAGTCATCCATGACTTCCAGAAATTTTTCCACCATATCAGAGAAAATAGAGAGCATGCATCTCTGGAAGGTTGCAGGTGCATTGCATAGCCCAAAGGGCATCCTCCTGTAAGCAAACACTCCGGATGGACATGTGAATGCTGTTTTCTCTTGATCCTGGGGATCTACTGCAATCTGGTTATAGCCTGAGTAGCCATCCAAAAAGCAGTAATAATCATGACCTGCTAGTCTCTCTAGCATCTGGTCTATGAATGGTAAAGGAAAATGATCCTTTCTGGTGGCTGTATTGAGCCTTCTGTAGTCAATACACATGCGCCACCCTGTAACTGTTCTTGTAGGAACCAGTTCATTTTTTTCATTATGAATCACTGTCATGCCTCCCTTTTTTGGGACGACTTGAACAGGGCTCACCCAGGGGCTATCAGAAATGGGATAAATAATCCCAGCCTCTAGTAATTTGGTGACCTCTTTCTGCACCACTTCCTTCATGGCTGGATTTAGCCGCCTCTGTGGTTGAACCACTGGTTTGGCATTATCCTCCAATAGGATTTTGTGCATGCATCTAGCTGGGCTTATGCCCTTAAGATCACCTATGGACCACCCAAGAGCTGTCTTGTGTGTCCTTAGCACTTGAATAAGTGCTTCCTCTTCCTGTGAATTTAAGGCAGAGCTTATGATCACTGGAAAAGTGTCACCTTCTCCTAGAAATGCATATTTCAAGGATGGTGGCAGTGGCTTGAGCTCTGGTTTAGGAGGTTTTTCCTCTTTCAGAAGAAAGTTCAGAGGCTCTTTCATGTCCCCTGAATCCTCCAAATCAGGCTGAACATCTTTAAAGATGTTTTCCAACTCTGATTCGAGACTCTCAGCCATGTTGATCTCTTCTACCAAAGAGTCAATAAGGTCAACTTTCATGCAGTCTGTTGATGTGTCTGGATGCTGCATGGCTTTGACAGCGTTCAATTTGAACTCGTCATCGTTGACTCTCAGGGTTATTTCCCCTTGCTGGACGTCAATGAGGGATCGTCCAGTTGCTAGGAAGGGTCTTCCTAGAATGAGAGTAGCACTCTTGTGCTCCTCCATTTCCAACACAACAAAGTCAGTGGGAAAGGCGAATGGCCCAACTCTGACAATCATGTCCTCAATCACGCCTGATGGGTATTTAGTGGAACCATCAGCAAGTTGGAGACATATCCGGGTTGGTTTAACTTCTTCAGTTAAGCCAAGCTTCCTGATAGTGGATGCAGGTATCAGGTTGATGCTCGCCCCAAGATCGCATAGAGCTGTCTTGGTGCAATCACCTTCTAATATGCATGGTATCAGAAAACTCCCAGGGTCTTTAAGCTTTTCAGGAAAGCTTTTCAGAATGACTGCACTGCATTCTTCAGTGAGGAGAACTCTTTCTGTTTCTCTCCACTCCTTTTTATGACTCAAGATCTCTTTCATGAACTTGGCATAAGAAGGTATTTGCTCAAGTGCCTCTGCAAAAGGAATCTTTATTTCAAGAGTCCTTAGATAATCTGCAAAGCGAGCAAATTGCTTATCCTGCTCCTCTTTCCGGAGTTTTTGAGGATAAGGTATCTTGGCTTTATATTCCTCAACCTTAGTGGTTAAAGAAGCCTTTTTAGAGGGGTTGTTATCAGCACTTATGTGTGTCTGATCCCTCACTGGCAATTGCGTACCAGAGTTAGAAGCTGGAGTGACGTTAGACGCCAACTCACTGTCTGTCCCTGGCGCCTGAATGCCAGAAATGTGCCTCTGTTGGGCGTTCAACGCCAGATTCTTGCCCATTTCTGGCGTTGAACGCCAATCCTGCCTTGTTTCTGGCGCTGAACGCCAGTTTTGGGCATGGTCTGGGCGTTCAGCGCCAGCCTTCCACCCATTTTCTGGCGTTTTAGTGCCAGAATTATTTTTCCCTGGGCTCTTACTGTCCTCAGGGGAATCTTTGGTGGGTTGCTCATTTCTTGAATTTTTGATGCCTTGAGGTGGGGCATTTAATGTTTTCCCACTTCTTAATTGAACTGCTTGGCATTCTTCTGCTATTTGCTTTGATAGCTGCTGCTTTGTTTGCTTAAACTGTTCTTCCATATGTATATTAGCTATCCTTGTCTCCTGTAACCTGTCTTTGAATTCAGCTAGCTGCTTTGTTAAAAAATCTAATTGCTGATTGAATTTAGCAGCTTGTTTTACAGTACTGAATTCAGCAGTTACTGTTTTAACCTCTTCATTCATGGAAGGGTTGCTGCTTAGATACAGATGCTGATTCCTGGCAACTGTATCAATGAGCTCTTGAGCCTCTTCGATTGTCTTTCTCATATGGATAGATCCACCAGCTGAGTAATCTAAAGACATCTGAGCTCCTTCTGCAAGCCCATAGTAGAAGATGTCTAACTGAACCCACTCTGAAAACATTTCAGAGGGGCATTTTCGTAGCATCTCTCTGTATCTCTCCCATGCATCATAAAGAGATTCATTATCTCCTTGTTTAAAGCCTTGGATGTCCAGCCTTAGCTGTGTCATCCTTTTTGGAGGGAAATATTGATTCAGGAATTTTTCTGTCAGCTGTTTCCATGTTCTTATGCTGGCCTTAGGTTGGTTATTTAACCACCTCTTAGCTTGATCTTTTACAGCAAATGGAAACAGTAATAGTCTGTAGACATCCTGATCTATTTCCTTATCATGTACTGTGTCAGCAATCTGTAGAAACTGTGCCAGAAACTCTGTAGGTTCTTCCTGTGGAAGACCGGAATACTGGCAACTTTGCTGCACCATGATAATGAGCTGAGGATTCAACTCAAAGCTACTAACTCCAATGGAGGGTATGCATATGCTACTCCCATATGAAGCAGTAGAGGGGTTAGAATATGACCCCAGAGTCCTCCGGGACTGTTCATTTCCACTTATGTCCATGATGGATTTCTATGGATATAACTTGGACTGATTTATCTTTTTATTTATTTTATTTTATAAGAAGTAAATACTTAAATAAAATAAAATAACTAAAAAGAATTTGAATTTTGAAAATTATTTTTTTTTTGGTAAAAAAAATTAAAAATAATTAGTTAAAAAAAAACGAAATTTTTTTTGAAAAAGAGGGAAGATATTTTCGAAAATTAGAGAGAGAGAGTTAGTTAGGCAGTTTTGAAAAAGTTAAGAAACAAACAAAAAGTTAGTTAGTTAGTTGAAACAAATTTTGAAAAGATAAGAAGTTAGGAAGTTAGAAGAGATATTTTGAAAAGATAATTTTTTTTTGAATTTAGTGAGGAGAGAGAAAAACAATAAGATAGTACAAGATTTAAAATTTTTAGATCTAATGCTCCTTGTTTTTCAAAAAATTTGGAGGGAAAACACCAAGGAACACCAAACTTAAAAATTTTAAGATCAAGATATAAGGAAAACTCAAGAACACTTTGAAGACTCACAAGAACACAAGAACATGAAGGAAGAACACCAAACTTAAAATTTTTAGAAAACCAAACCAAAATTTTCGAAAATCAAAGGGGAATCAACAAGAAAACGCCAAACTTAAAGTTTGGCACAAGATTTAATAGAAAAAATATTTTTGAAAAAGAAGGTTTTGAAAAGAGTATAAAAGATTCTAACCCAATCAAATTAATGTTCTAGCCAAATGAGTTATGGGACCTTCAAAAAAATTTTAAGAAAAATTATTTTTGAAAACACCAAACTTAAAGTTTGGCACAGGATTTAATAGAAAAAATATTTTGAAAAAGAAGGTTTTGAAAAGAGTATAAAAGATTCTAACCCAATCAAATTAATGTTCTAGCCAAATGAGTTATGGGACCTTATTAAAGTTTGGCACAGGATTTAATAGAAAAATTATTTTTGAAAAAGGTTTTTTTTTTTAAAAAATATGATAGCCAATTACCATGAACATAAACACCACGTTCTAATTAACTGAGCTATAAGTTTAAAGTATTTTAGCAATGGATAAATAATAAAAGACTCTAAACCAAAAAAGAAAGATTTTTCCTAATCTAAGCAACAAAATAATCCGTCAGTTGTTTAAACACGAACAATCCCCGGCAACGGCGCCAAAAACTTGGTAGCACAAATTGCGAATCACACTTTTCACAACTCGTACCACTAACCAGCAAGTGCACTGGGTCGTCCAAGTAATACCTTACGTGAGTAAGGGTCGAATCCCACAGAGATTGTTGGTTTGAAGCAATCTATGGTTATCTTGTAAATCTTAGTCAGGAATTCAATTATATTTATCAGTTGAATTGTGAATAACCAGTAGAGCATAAATTAAAAGTTACTTGTTGTGCAGTAATGGAGAATATGTTGGAGTTTTGGAGATGCTTTGTCCTCTGAATCTCTGCTTTCCTCTGTCTTCTGATTCACGCACGCACGTCCTCCTATGGCAAGCTGTGTGTTGGTGGATCACCGTTGTCAGTGGCTACCTTCCATCCTTCCAGTGAAAACTACGCTCACGCGCTCTGTCACAGCACGGCTAATCACCGGTTGGTTCTCGATCCAGTTGGAATAGGATTTACTATCCTTTTGCGTCTGTCACTAACGCCCAGCCTTCAGGAGTTTGAAGCTCGTCACAGTCATTCAATCACTGAATCCTACTCGGAATACCACAGACAAGGTTTAGACTTTCCGGATTCTCATGAATGCCGCCATCAGTTCTAGCTTATACCACAGAGATTCTGTTTAAGGAATCTAAGAGATACTCATTCAATCGGATATAGAACGGAGGTGGTTGTCAGGCACACGTTCATGGTTTGAGGAAGGTGATGAATGTCACAGATCATCACCTTCATCACAGTTAAGCGCGAATGAACATCTTAGATAGGAACAAGCGTGTTTGAATGGAAAACAGGAATACTTGCATTAATTCGTTGAGACACAGCAGAGCTCCTCACCCCCAACAATGGGGTTTAGAGACTCATGCCGTCAGAGAATACAAAGTTTAGATCTGAAATGTCATGAGATACAAAATAAGTCTCTAAAAGTTGTTTAAATACTAAACTAGTAGCCTAGGGTTACAAAATATGAGTGGACTATGATGGATGATGCAGAGATCCACTTCTGGGGCCCACTTGGTGTGCTGGGGCCCATTTGGTGTGTGCTGAGGCTGAGACTTTAAGCAATCCACGTGCAGAGACCATTTGTGGAGTTGAACGCCAGTTTTTGTGCCAGTTTGGGCGTTCAACTCCAGTTTTTGATCCTTTTCTGGCGCTGGACGCCAGATTTGGGCAGAAGACTGGCGTTGAACGCCAGTTTACGTCGTCTATTCTTATGCAAAGTATGGACTATTATATATTGCTGGAAAGCCCTGGATGTCTACTTTCCAACGCAATTGGAAGCACGCCATTTCGAGTTCTGTAGCTCCAGAAAATCCACTTTTAGTGCAGGGAGGTCAGAATCCAACAGCATCAGCAGTCCTTTTTCAGCCTGAATCAGATTTTTACTCAGCTCCTTCAATTTCAGCCAGAAAAATACCTGAAATTACAGAAAAACACACAACTCATAGTAAAGTCCAGAAATATGAATTTTTCCTAAAAACTACTAGAAATAGACTAAAAACTAACTAAAACATACTCAAAACTATATGAAATTATCCCCAAAAAGCGTATAAAATATCCGCTCATCACTTCCTATGAAGAAGAAGCCTATGACCCTGAGAATCCTGCAATGGAATAAGTGAATTACATGGGAGAATCCTATGGAAACACCTATAATCCTTCATGGAGGAATCATCCAAATTTCTCATGGAAGGATCAACAGAAGCCTAATCAAGGCTTCAGTAACAATAATAGTGGGAGAAATAGGTTTGGCAATAGCAAACCTTTTCCATCATCTTCTCAAAAGTAAAGAGACACCAAACTTAAAAATAAAACAAGATAAAGCAACCAATTAACTAAGAAGACTTGAAAATAAAGATGGAAGATTTGATTTGAAAATTTTCGAAAAGTTGGAGAGAGAAAAAGTCAAATGAAGATTTTGAAATTTAAATTTGAAAGAAAGAAAAACTAAAGAAAATACCAAACTTAAAACTTGAATTTAAAATTTGAATTTAAATAAAAAATCAAATAACTAGAATCAAGGAAAAGATAAATGAGATAAAGATCAAGAGTCACAAAAGATAAACAAGATATAATTTGAAAATTTTAAAAAGGAAAAATCAATTAAAAAGCCAAAGAAAAGATTTGAAATTTTTTGAAATTTAAAAAGAGAAAGGAAATATTAAAAGACACTAGACTTTTAAAATTGAAATAAGATAAAGTAATATTTAAAATTTAAGATGAAATTTTCGAAAATTGTAAAAGTCAATTAAAGATTTTGAAAAAAATTAGAAAGAAAAGGTCAAGAGAAAGAAACAAGATAAGATAAGATTTGAAATTTTGAAGATTTTGAAAATCAAATTTAAAAGAAAGAAAAGCTAACAAAATACTAAACTTTTAAAATTTGAAATTAAATTTAAGATAAGATAACAAAATTTTGAAAATCAAAGAAAAAGATAATATAAAGATTTAAAGATAAACAAGATAAACAACAAAATTAAAAAGATTACTAACAGGACACTAAACATAAAATTTTAAATCAAGAATGAAAAAGATTACAAGTTTTTCAAAAATTTAAAGAAAAAGGATTTTAAAAACTTGGTGCGCGAAATTAGAACTCGCACAACTGAACCGGCAAGTACACCGGGTCGTTCAAGTAATACCTCAGGTGAGTGAGGATCGATCCCACGAGAATTGTTGGATTGACCAAGCTATGGTTATCTTGTAGATTTTAATTAAGCGAATAGAAAGATAGTTGTTGTTGTAGGCGCATAAAATAGAGTAATAAAGAAAGCAATAATGAATTAACGTAAAAACAATAATAAAGAATCAGTTAAGGCCTCGGAGATGCTTGTTCTTCCGGATTAATACTTCTTACTAACTACTTTAATAATGAGTGATTCATTCAATGGCAAGGCTGTAAGTGATTAAGCCATAGGTCGTGGTCATTAATCTCCTCTGATCCACACCAAATTCCCGAACAGGTCAGTCAATTTGGATGAGGGTGAAGCTCACGCAATTCAATCTCTGATGATCCTACTCAAAACGCCACAAACAAGGTCAAATCTTTCGGATCGGAGAACAATGCTCTGTATTCTAGCCTTAATGCCACAGAGACCTAAATTACCGATGACTAACGAGATTTCATGTCATGTATCCCAATTAGCCCAGATACTCTCTTGGAACATGTGGTGTACTCTCAAACTGTAGCTCAATACTATTCGACTAATGTTTCGCAAGAGCTCATGTAGAATAAGGGGTGATACTCTCGTTCCACCCCAGATTCATAAAGATGAAGAACAAAAATACATCATAGAATGGAATCAAACATGAATTAAAGTAGAAGAAGTAATAATATTAATCCATAGGAATCAGCAGAGCTCCTATCCTTAACTTAGGTTTAGTTACTCATGCTTTAAGAAGGTGTAAAGTAATGTGTCTGTGCTTCTCCCTTCCAGGGAGGCATGATCCTCAAGAGGAAGTCCCTTATTTATAATAAAAACTCTAAGACTAAACCTAAAAGATATTGTTTTTAATTAAAAATTACAAAAAGAAAATAAGATAAGCTAAGAAGTACTAAAATCCACTTTGGGCCCACTTTGGTCATGTGCTTCGTATGCCTGACATTCAACTTGGGCTTCTGGGCAGTGAACGCCCATTAGGGGAGTGAGCATCCTGTTTCCTTGCTCTCTGGGTGGCGTTGAACTCTAGTCTTGGGCGTTCAACTTGGAGGCTGGTCCTTCTTGGGCGTTGAACTCCAGAGGTGGGCGTTTAACGCCCTCTTTGGGTAGTGATTTCGAAAGAAAAGTATAGATCATTATATATTGGTGGAAAGCCCTGAAAGTTAGCTTTCCAACGCCATTGAGAGTGTGTCAATTGGACCTCTGTAGCTCAAAATATGTTCGTTAGAATGCACAGAGGTCAAGATCTGATAACATCTGCTATCCTTTCTTTCCCTCTAAATCTGCCTTTGCCAGATTTCACCAATTTCACCTGAAAATCCCCTAAAATCATAAGAAAAATATAAAAACTCAAAGTAGCATCCAAAAGGTGAATTTTTCACTAAAACATACTAAAACTTAATAAAACTTAATAAAATATAACTAAAAACACACTAAAAATGCTGTGAAAAAGGGTATAAGATGCTCCGTCATCACTTATTCTTTGATATGTAGACATTTGATGATTATTCAATCTTTCTTTTATCATATCTTTATACTTTGCTTCTTTCTCAGCCTTCAATTGTTTATTTTGTCTAATATTTTCACCAAATTGAGCCGTGTCACGATATTGTTGATTTACAAGCTTTTCTCTAATTTCAAATTCGAATCCATTTATGGTCATTTTGACAACATCAAATGTTGGAATCAGGGTAAAACCTCTATTTCTCATGTTTCTGAATCTAATCAAATACTTATCAATTGATTCTCCTACATTGTGTTTGATAGAGAACAAATCACTTAACTCATTCATAATTCACCCAAAAAAATTGTTTATGAAAATCTCTTTTTATCTGCATCCAATAGTCACTACAAGAAAATCACTCATTCAACAAGATTTGTTTAGGCAACATTTAAAAAGGATAAAATAGGCTATGCTTTTTTCTGTATTACCTTTTTATAGTAGAATAGAAAACATAGTTATAACATCACTTGAAAAGTATCTCTTTAAATATTAAAAGGATCACTTATAATGCGTAACCTTATTTTAATATCTATTACTATACTTTTCTTGCCTAAAAAGAATGTTTTTTCATGTTAAAGAAAAACTTTCTAAGAATAGCCAAATATCTAACTTTGGGCATCACTTATCAAATGCAGGCTATCTGATTTTTCGCTACCCATAGACACCAAAGTTATTTTCAATTATTTCTTTTCATTTAGCTTCGTTTTCTTTGTTTTTTCATCTTCTTTCTCTTCACTGTTCATCTCTCTTCTCTCCAACTACACTATTTCTCTTCTCTTTTCTTCATACTGGTTCTCTTATCTCCACATTGGTTCTATTATCTCCACCAATATTTCTGTCTTCTCTCTTTTCACGTTAACGCCTAGATATCTTTAATAGTTTTTAGATTTCTTTTTCATTAATTCTCTTAGATTTTAATCAAAATTCTTATTTTTTCTAGTGGAGTCTTAAAACTAATAAAGTATTTAAAGTTGTTTTAGTATGATTGTGTTTTCAGAAATTTTTGTTCTCAAAATAATTAAGAATTAAAGTATTTTTAACAAAAAAACACAAATATGGTTTAAAAAGGCCTAATCAGGATCCAAAACCAAGGATCAGCACCCTTTGTCCCCCTGGAGCCAATTTGGGCCAACGCCCAAAACCAAGGACCAACACCCAGTGTCCCCCAATCTCCAACTTCCAGGGGTACAACACTTGTCAAGGTCCAATTCCAATATGCACTCGAGAAGCTTTAAATTCAACTCAAGATTCAAGATTTAAGTGATTAATTATCAACAAAATCCTTTTAGAAAGATAAGGTTTGGTTATTAAGATTTAGATTAGATTAGATTAGAATTTGAATAAAGTTGTTATCTTATTCTTTTAGAAAGATAAGAACTAGTTTAGGGATAGATTTGAATTATTGTTTTTATTATCTTATCCTTCCAAAGATAAGATTAGATTTAGTTTTTGAATTTGAATTCTAGATAGAACTTAGGATATAAATAAGTGAACAAAGTTCACAAGACAGACATCTGGGGGAGAATCTTCGGATCCCAATCTAATATCTCATACCTTCATCTTTTTTTTTTGCTTTAGTTTTCTTGTTATCTTGAGTAACTAAACCTCCATTGTTAAATGTTAGGAGCTTGATTTATTTTTATGAATTAGTAATGCAGGTGTTTTCTTTATTTTTATTCATGCTTTTCTACTTTTTCAAGATTGAGTTTCGTTCTTCATCATTAATGGTTAGAAGTATTGAAAAATATTCTAATTCTGTGTTAGATTCTATTATTACTTTGAAAAAATTAATTTCAGAATTACCTTAAAACTCATCTCATAATCTTCAATTATTTAGAAATAATTTTGAATACGTGACATATTATTCAACTAAGGATAGTTTTTAAATATTGTGTGGCTTAAAATCGAAACCGTTCTTAACATCTCTCCTTAATTAGTTGACCAAAGAATTGACTATTAATTAGGATTAGAGATATTAGATTGCCAAAAAATTAGAATTTAATTATAAATGATTTGCTATGAAAAGATTTTTACATGAGTCAAAGTAAGAAAACACAAGTATTATTTTTTCTAAGAATTTAACATCTCCAAAGCTTTAACATTATCTATTTTTTATTTCTTTCTAAATCTCTAATCCCTCTCCCTTTTCTATTCTACAATCTCAACGGTTAATCTTTTATTTCAAGATCCACAATCCTCTTGTCAAGGTTTGATTGATCTAATTAGAGATTTAATTAGCCGTTGCTTGACTCAATCCATTAATTTTCGTGAGAACAATATCCACTCACCGCGATATTACTTGATGCAATTTGGTGCACTTACCAATATCCGAGTGCATTCAATTTCAGCTCATCACGCGTGAACACCGCCAGCGACCCTTCATCATCTCTAATCCAACATATCACCCAAGGGGACTAAGCCCTATTTTCCTTTGGCGGCAATATAACTGGCAGTGAACTCTATTTGTGTGGCTCCTCTTTCTGCATGGTTCTTCTACGTCAAAACGAACAATGACCTCCTAGAGCTTCAGCGGCTTTTCTGTTTCCGTGGTTTGCTCTGCGTCAACATGAATGACAACTACGAGCTTGTGTGACTCCTCTAATTCAACGAACGACATCTACACATGACCATGGCAAACAACTACACTTCTGTTTTCCTAATTTTTATTTAAGGTTTTTGGCCTTTCTAATTTTGTGATTTTTAGGATTCTGTAGCTTCTAATTTTGTAATTTCTAGGGTTTTTATTTTGGAGAATTTTTATTTTTTTTTAACTGTATTCATGTGATTTTGCATTTGAGGTTTGTTAGCGTTTGTTAATTAACTGCCTTGGCGGACTAAGACAATAGCAAAATGCATGTATATATGGATTTTCAACTAGTTCTGTGAATTTTTGGGGGTTTGGGGATTTTATTTTAGGTTTTCTAATTTTTTGGGTTTCTGTTTCTTGCTTTAATATGGATTTTACAATTTGCTTGTGATTTTGTTTCATTATAATCTTGCTTAGCTATATGAGTAATCATTATGCCATACTAGTATATAAGCCTTGTACTTAATTATTTCACATTTTCAAACTTTCCAGTTCTCATCTCTTCTCTCAATTGAAATAAATTTCTTCTTTTGTGTTGTATACTAATCTTATCAATAATAGTTTAGACTTGAATTGATGCTTCACTACTCTTTAAAATTATCTTCTCTTGTTTATTTTTCTGTGAATATAATGTGCCTATATCAGTGAGTAGAATGTTTATTCGAGATACCAAATTGGCTAATTTAAAGAATCACTTTTTGTGTTACTTTTAGTTTGCTCCTCGATATCTCTTTTCTGGGTTTGCTGTCATTCTAATTCTAGTGCAAGTTTCCTACCTTTTTTCACACTACTTCCTTTTCAAAAATTAATTTTATGTGATGTGTTTTCAGTTTCAAGGTCAAAACCTTTTTCCATTGGAACTAATATTGGTTTTTAGTTAGATTTATTATGTCATTTCTTGGACAAGTTTTATGTAAATAGTAAATACTACATACTTAAGAGTTTTCTGGAATAGACGACTTAAGGGCCAAGCTAGATGTAGTTGAAAGGTTTGTGATTTTGTATACTTCTATATTCCTATTATAATTTTGATTTTCCGTATTACAAAAATTAATAATGTGAGTTTGTTTTGTGATCTTCCTTATTAACCCGTAATTAAAGGTAAATATTACATAAGTAGAAACCCTACATTTATAGTCATTTGTTGATTTTTTTTTATTTTGTTTGATGCCTTGACTGCTTTAACTTATGAATCACATTTTTCTATTTTATTTTCTACTGTAAAATAATTTGATATTCAATATGTTTACAATCTACCGTTGTTTATTAATTTGCTTATACTTGTTATCTTTATGCTTAATCTGTCTAATTTAGAGATATTTTGTAGCTACCAAGGCTATCAAACTGAAAGAGGCTGAGACATATATATCTAAAATCAAGGTTACTTTCCTTTCCCTAGTATTGAATGAAATGCAAAATTAGGTGAGTGTAGTCTTTAATAATTTGCTTTTAAATTTAAATCTCAGGTAAAAAGGCCTAATGTCAGCTAGCAATATCCACAATAATATAAATAGGAGGAGGCTCTCAGAGATGGCGAGTTTATCATCACTTAAATCTATATTTGTCGACTCATTTCCAAAATTGGAAGTCTGATATAGGCAGCATCAAACATGCATTGTTGCCACATTGTATAGTATTATGTAGGATATAACATTTTTGGGTTTTTTTTTTGTATTTTATTAATAGTAAATTCTAAATGGTCTCATACATATTTTGATATGAGTATGCTTAATTTAGTATGAGATACAAATATTCAAAGATCATTCCAATAATTTTGGTTCATGGTGCGTGAAATTTGAACTCATTCAACTGAACCGGCAAGTGTACCGGGTCGTCCAAGTAATACCTCAGGTGAGTGAGGGTCGATCCCACGAGGATTGTTGGATTAAGCAAACTGTGGTTATCTTGCAGATCTTAGACAGGCGAATAGAAAAGATAGTGGTTGTTGTAGGCACATAAAACAGAATAATAAAGTAATCAATAATGAATTAACGTAGAAACAATAATAAGGAATCAGTTAAGGCCTTAGAGATGCTTGTTCTTCCGGATTAATACTTCTTACTGACTATTTTAACAATGAGTGATTCATTCAATGGCAAGGCTGTAAGTGATTAAAACCGAGGCTAGTGGTCATTAATCTCTTCTGATCCAGATCAAACGCCGGTGCTAATGATCATTCAATCTCTGATGATCCTACTCAAAATGCCATACACAAGGTCATATCTTTCGAATTAGAGAATGATGCTCTGTATTCTAGCCTTAGTGCCACAGAGACCTCAATTACCCATGACTAATGAGATTTCATGTTACGTATCTCAATTAGCCCAGATACTCTCTTGGAACCTGTGATGTACTCTCAAGCTGTAGCTCCATTCTATCCAGCTAAGGCTTCACAAGAGCTCATATAGAATAAGGGGTCATACTCTCGTTCCTCCTCAGATTCATGAAGATGAAGAATGACAATACATCATAGAATGGAATCAAACATGTATTAAAGTAGAAAAGTAATGATATTAATCCATAGGAATGAGCAGAGCTCCTATCCTTAACTCAGGAGGTTTTGTTACTCATGTTTTACAAAGAAAATGCAAAGTAATATGTCTGTGCTTCTCCCCTCCTAGGAGGCTCGCTCTTCAGGAGGAAGGAAGTCCCTTATTTATAGTAAAACCTCTATGACTAAACCTAAAAGATATTGTACTTAATTAAAAATTACAAAAAGAAAATAAAATAAGCTAAGAAGTGCTAAAATCCACTTTGGGGCCCATTTAGTGAGTGTTTGGGCTGATGCCTGGCAACTCAGGTTTTGGGCATTCAACTTTGGTCCCTGCTTCTTGGCGGGCATTGAACACTAGTTTGGGCATTCAACTTGGGAGGCCAGTCATTCTTGGGCAATGAACTCTAGAGAGGGAGTAAGTTGGGCGTTCAACATCCATTTTGGGCCATGTTCCTAGATAAGAAGCATAAACTATTATATATTTCTGGAAAGCTCTGAAAATTAGCTTTCCAACGCCGTTGAGACCGCATCAATTGGACCTTGGTAGCCCAAGATATGCTCGTTAGAATGTACAGAGATCAGGATTTGGCAGCATCTGCTATGCTCTCTTCGTCTCTGAACAAGGCTTTGCCAAAATTTGCCATTTTCACCCAAAAATCACTTGAAATCATAATAAAAACACAAAAACTCAAAGTAGCATCCAAAAAGTGAATTTTGTACTAAAACCTACTAAAACTTGATAAAATGTAACTAAAACACTAAGAAAATGATACTAAAAAGGGTATAAAATATCCGCTCATCATAACACCAAAATTAAACTGTTGCTTGTCCTCAAGCAACCAAAAATAAGATAGGAAAATTGGAAGAGAAAAATACATGAGGTCTCAGAGTTGTCGATAAAGCTTAGTTCCGATTACTGAATGGGGCTATTAGCTCCTTATTTCTAAATAGTTTCGACATCTCACTTTCCTTTGAAGCTCAGAACTATTGGCATCCCTTGGAACTTAGAATCCAAATGATACTATTGGTTCTCTTCTTTTAGTTTTTCTTGATTCTTGAACACAGCTTCTTTTTGGTACTTTGCACTTTTGAGCCTAGCTGTGACTCTAAGCATTTTGTTTTCAAGTATTACAACCGGATACATAAATGTCATAGGCACTTAACTGGGGAAACCCTTTGGATTCGAATTTAGCTTTGCTTAAATTCCCAGACAGTGGTGCCCAGAGTTCTTAAGCGTACTCTTTAGCTTTGAATCACGACTTTAACTGCTCAATCTCAAACTTTTTACTTGACACCTTCATACCGCAAGCATTTAGTTAGGGATAGCAACTCATTTGAGCTTTTTCGGCCAATTTTTGACCTTCCTAACTATTGATGCTCAAAGTTTTGGATCCTTGCTCTTTTCTTTTTCTTTTGAGCCTTTTATTTTTCTTTTTTTTCCCTTTTTTTTCTGCTTTTTCTTGCTTCAAGAATCAATATTTTTTATTTTTCAAAGAATCAATAATACTTCTCTAAATTCACTGTTCTTCAAGAGCTAATATACTCAACTTCAATATCAATTATGAACAGTTAATTCATACATCCAAAACGTTTCTATGAAAGGACTTTTGAAGGTTTAGAAACTATACTTGCAACGAGGATTTATCCGCAATTTTCTAGACCACGCAAAAGTTCTCTCATCATGCATCTAGCTGGGTTTATGCCCTTAAAGTCACTTATGGACCACCCAAGAGCTGTCTTGTGTGTCCTTAGTACTTGAAGTAGCGCTTCCTCTTCCTGTGAATTCAAAGCAGAGCTTATGATCACTGGAAAAGTGTCACCTTCTCCCAGAAATACATATTTCAGGGATGGTGGTAATGGTTTGAGCTCGGGTTTAGGAGGTTTTTCCTCTTCCTGAGGAATTTCCAGAGGCTCTTTCAATTCCTCTGAATCCTCCAGATCAGGCTGAACATCTTTAAAGATGTCTTCCAGCTCTGATTCGAGACTCTCAGCCATGTTGATCTCCTCTACCAAAGAGTCAATAAGATCAACTTTCATGTAGTCTTTTGGTGTGTCTGGATGCTGCATGGCTTTAATAGCATTCAACTTAAACTCATCTTCATTGACTCTCAGGTTACTTCCCCCTTTTGGACATCAATGAGAGTTCATCTAGTTGCTAGGAAAGGTCTTCCTAGAATGAGAGTAGCACTCTTGTGCTCCTCCATTTCCAGCACTACAAAGTCAGTGGGGAAGGCGAATGGCCCAACCCTGACAATCATGTCTTCAATCACGCCTAATGGGTATTTAATGGAGCCATCAGCAAGTTGGAGACATATCCGGGTTGGTTTGAATTCTTTAGTTAAACCAAGCTTTCTAATAGTAGATGCAGGTATTAGATTGATACTTGCCCCAAGATCACATAAAGCTGTCTTGGTGCAATTACCCTCTAATGTGCATGGTATCATGAAGCTCCCGGGATCTTTAAGCTTTTCTGGAAAGCTTTTCAGAATGACTGCACTGCATTCTTCAGTGAGGAGAACTCTTTCAGTTTCTCTCCAATCCTTCTTATGACTCAAGATCTCTTTCATGAACTTGGCATAAGAAGGTATTTGCTCAAGTGCCTCTGCAAACGGAATATTTATTTCAAGAGTCCTGAGATAGTCTGCAAAGCAAGCAAATTGCTTATCCTGCTCCTCTTGGCGGAGTTTTTGAGGATAAGGCATCTTGGCTTTGTATTCCTCAACTTTGGTTGCTGCAGGTTTATTTCCTACAGAGGTGGTTGGGGAAGCCTTTTTAGAGGGGTTGTTATCAGTACTTGTGTGTGTCTGATCCCTCACTAGCATTTGAATGCCAGGGGTGAAACCTGGATTGGCGTTGGACGCCAACTCCTTACCTGTTCCTGGCGTTTGAACGCCAGAACTGAGCTTCTTTTGGGCGTTTAATGCCAGCTCCTTGCCTGTTTCTGGCGTTTGAACGCCAGAATTGTTCCTCTCTGGGCTCTTACTGTCCTCAGAGGGATTTTGGATGATATTTTGCTCATCCTCTGTCAGTTGTTCTTTCCTTGGCTTTTTGCTGCTCTGAAGTGATATATTTAATGTTTTTCCACTTCTTAATTAAACTGCCTGGCACTCTTCTGTTATCTGCTTTGATAACTGCTGTTTTGTCTGATTCAATTGTGCCTCCATATTTTTATTAGAATTTTTAGTGTCTTGTAGCATCTCCTTGAATTCTGCTAGCTGTTTTGTTAGAAAGCACAATTGTTGATTGAGTTCAGCAACTTGTTCTGGAGGACCAAGTTCAGTAGACACTGCTTTGGCTTCTTCTTTTATGGAGGACCCACTACTTATGTACAAATGTTGATTTCTAGCAACTATATCAATAAGCTCTTGAGCCTCTTCAATAGTTTTTCTCATGTGTAGAGATCCACCTGCTGAGTGGTCTAAAGATACCTGAGCTCTTTCTGTAAGCCCATAGTAGAAGATGTTTAATTGCACCCATTCTGAAAACATTTCAGAAGGGCATTTTCTTAGCATCCCTCTGTACCTCTCCCAGGCATTATAAATGGATTCATCATTCTCTTGTTTAAAGCCTTGGATGTCCAGCCTTAGCTGTGTCGTCCTTTTTGGAGGGAAATATTGATTCAGGAATTTGTCTGATAACTGTTTCCATGTCCTTATGCTTGCTGTGGGTTGGTTATTTAACCACCTTTTAGCTTAATCTTTTACAGTAAACGGAAACAGTAACAGTCTATATACATCCTGATCTACCTCCTTGTCACGTACTGTGTCAGCAATTTGCAAGAATTGTGCCAGAAACTCAGTAGGTTCTTCTTGTGGAAGACCGAAATACTGGCAGTTTTGCTGCACCATGACAATATGCTGAGGATTCAGCTCAAAACTGCCTTCTTTGATGGGAGGTATACAGATACTACTCTCATATGTAGTAGTAGTGGGATTAGCATATGATCCCAGAGTCCTTTTGGACTGTTCATTTCCACTTAGATCCATGATGGAGAAAGGGAGATGATGCGGATTGCAAATAAAATATTTAATTTTTTTTTGAAAATCGAAATTAAAATAAAATAAAATAAAATAAATGAAAAATTGACTATAATTTCGAAAATTAGAAGAAAAAAAAATAAAAGAAAACTGAAAACTAAATTAATTAATTAAAAAGATTTGAAAAAGATGTGGGTGAGGATTTTCGAAAAAAATGAAGAGAGATAAATTGGTTAGGAAGTTTTGAAAAAGATATGTCTGAAAATTAAAGATACTTGTAAGAAAATAAAATAAAATAAAAAAAGAAAAGATATGAAAAAGATTTGATTTTTAAATTTGAAAATAAGATTTTGAATTTTAAATTTTGAAATTTGAATTTTGAAATTTTGGAAGTTGAAATTTGAAATTTGAAATAAGATAAGATAAAATTTTGAAAAAGATATGATTTTTTTGAAAAAAAATTGAATTTCGAAATTTTTAAAACTAAGATAAGATAAAATAGAAATTTTAAAATAAAAATCTGAACCTTTTTTTTTGAAAAAATTTCGAAATATTTGCTAAAAAATAGTTAGAGAAGATATTTTTTTTGATTTTTGAATTTTATGATGAAAAGGAAAAACACACAAAAAACACACAACTTAAAATTTTTAGATCTAATGCTCCTTGTTTTCGAAAATTTTGGAGGGAAAACACCAAGGAACATGATGAGCGGATAATTTATACGCTTTTTGGCATTATTTTTAGTATGTTTTTAGTATATTTTAATTAGTTTTTAAATAAAAATCACTCTTCTGGACTTTACTATGAGTTTGTGTGTTTTTCTATGATTTTAGGTATTTTCTGGCTGAAATTGAGGGACCTGAGCAAAAATCTAATTCAGAGGCTGAAAAGGGACTGTAGATGCTGTTGGATTCTGACCTCCCTGCACTCAAAGTGGATTTTCTAGAGCTACAGAAGCCCAATTGGCGCGATCTCAATTGCGTTGGAAAGTAGACATCCTGAGCTTTCCATCAATATATAATAGTCAATACTTTGCCCGAGATTTGATGGCCCAAACTGGCGTTCCAAGTCAGCTCAAGAATTCTGGCGTTTAACTCCAAAACTGGCACAAAAGCTGGAGTTAAACGCCCAAACTGGCACAAAAGCTGGCGTTTAACTCCAAGAAAAGTCTCTACACATGGAAGTTTCAATGCTCAGTCCAAGCACACACCAAGTGGGCCCGGAAGAAGATTTCTGCATTAATTACTTATTTCTGTAAACCCTAGGCTACTAGTTTTCTATAAATAGGACCTTTTGCTATTGTATTTGCATCGATCTTTGATAGGTCTTATGCTATCTTAGACACGTTTGGAGGCTGGCCATTTAGCCATGCCTAGACCTTGTTCTTATGTATTTTCAATGGTGGAGTTTCTACACACCATAGATTAAGGTGTGGAGCTCTGCTGTTCTTCAAGAATTAATACAAAGTACTATTATTTTTCTATTCAACTCAAGTCTATTTCTTCTCCAAGATATTCATTCGTTCTTCAACTTGATGGATGTGATGATCCGTGACACTCATCATCATTTTCACCTATGAACATGTGCCTAACAACCACCTCTGTTCTACTAGTAATGGCTTGAATGCGTATCTCTTGGGTTTCTAATCTCAGATTGGAACCTTCGTGGTATAGGCTAGAATTATTGGCGGTCATTCTTGAGATACGGAAAGTCTAAACCTTGTCTGTGGTATTCCGAGTAGGATCTGGGAAGGGATGACTGTGACGAGCTTCAAACTCGCGATTGTGGGGCGTGTGACAGACGCAAAAGGATCAATGGATCCTATTCCGACATGATCGAGAACCGACAGATGATTAGCCGTGCGGTGACAGCGCATTTGGAACGTTTTCATTGAGAGGACGGGAAGTAGCCATTGACAACGGTGATGCCCAACATAAAGCTTGCCATGGAAAGGAGCATGAATGATTGGAAGAAGGCAATAGGATAGCAGAGGTTCAGGAGGAACAAAGCATCTTCATACGCTTATCTGAAATTCCAACCGAAGAATTACATAAGTATCTCTATCTTTATTTTATATTTTATTCATCTTTTAATTATCAATTCTCCATCACCATCTGAATTCGCCTGACTGAGATTTACAAGGTGACCATAGCTTGCTTCAAGCCGACAGTCTCCGAGGGATCGACCCTTACTCACGTAAGGTTTATTACTTGGACGACCCAGTGCACTTGCTGGTTAGTTGTGTGGAATTGTGACAAAGTGTGATTCATGTTTAAGAGCTCCAAGTCCTTTGGGGCCATTATTGATGATCACAATTTCGTGCACCAAGTTTTTGGCGCCGTTGTCGGGGATTGTTCGAGTTTGGACAACTGACGGTTCATCTTGTTGCTTAGATTAGGTACTTTTCAGAATTTTTAAGAATGAATTCTAGAGTTTCAAGGTGATGTTCTTAGCATCACAAAAGCTGATTGATTCTCATCAATTTAGCTGCTGAATGTACTGTCCTGCTGAAGCTTGGCCAAACATGTCTAATCTTTTTAGACTGAAGCTTTAGACTAACATTGCATGATTCCTGGAATTCTTATTAAAAGTTTTGAATCTTTTTATTTTCTTTTCCATATAAGTTTCGAAAATCACAAAAAAATTTATAAAACCATAAAAATAAAAAATATTTTATGTTTCTTATTTGAGTCTAGTATCAATTTTTAAGTTTGGTGTCAATTACATGACTTTCTTCTTCTTGCATTTTTCGAATTTATACATATTGTTCTTCATTGATCTTCAAGTTGTTCTTGATGATTTCATTGCTCTGATCTTTAAATTCTCTTGTTTTGTGTGTTTTGTTGTTTCTCATATGCATTCTCAATTTGTTAGTGTCTCCTATATGAAAATTTTTAAGTTTGGTGTCCTGCATGCATTGTTTATTTGATCTTAGTTGCATTTTTTATTGTTTCTCATCATCAAAAATTCAAAAATATTTTCAAAAATATGTATTTTCAAGCTAATAATACAGAGAATTGAAGATTCAGAACATTCAGCAGAGGAATCAAACAGAAAAAACTGGGCGTTCAAAACACCCAGTGAAGAAGGAAAACTGGCGTTTAAACGCCAGCCAGGGTACATGGCTGGGCGTTTAACGCCCAACGAGGTAGGATTTTGGGTGTTAAACGCCAGAATGGATGCCATTCTGGGCGTTTAACGCCAGGATGACACTACAGGGAAGATTTTGTTTTTAATTCAGATTTTTTTCAAATTTTCAAAATCAAATCTTTTTCAAATCATATCTTTTCAATCATATCTTTTCAAAATCAATTTCTTTCCATTTTTTTATTATTTTCGAAAATCCTTGCTAAAATTAATGATTTACTTCAAAATTTTCAAGTTGTTACTTGCCTATTAAGAAAGGATCAAATTTTAAATTTTAAGAATCATATCTTCTAATTTCTTGTTAGTCAAGTAATCAACTTTAATTTTAAAACTTTCTCTTTTTAGTTTGATTTTCAATCATATCTTCTCAATCATATATTTTCAATCACATCTTTTTCAAAATTAACTCTCAATCATATCTTTTTGATTTCTAATTTCAATTTTTTTTTCAAAAATCACTTAATTTCTTTCCCAATTTTAGTTTTCGAAAATCATCAATCAAATTTTCAAAATTTCTTTTAATTATTTCAAAATCTTTTACTTTAATTTCGAAAATTCTTCCCCTCTTCTCACATCCTTCTATTTAAAGGACTAACACTCTTTCTCAAGGTGCAATTCGAACTCCCTCCTTCTTTATATGTTCGAATTCTCTTCTATCTACCTCCTCCTTCTATTCTTCTTTTCCTCTGACACCTCAAGGAATCTCTATACTGTGACATAGAGGATTCCTACTTTCTTGTTCTCTTCTCTTTCATATGAGCAGGAACAAAGATAAAGGCATACTTGTTCAAGCCGATCCTGAACCTGAAAGGACCTTGAAGAGAAAGCTAAGAGAAGTTAAATAACATCTCTCTTTAGAGGGCCTAACAGAGCTTTTCAAGGAAGAAGAAACCATGGTAGCCAAAAACAACAATGCCAACAATGCAAGGAAGGTGCTTGGTGACTTTACTACACCTACTCCCGACTTCTATGGGAGAAGCATCTCAATCCCTGCCATTAGAGCAAACAACTTTGAGCTTAAGCCTCAATTAGTTTCTCTAATGCAACAGAATTGCAAGTTTCATGGACTTCCATTGGAAGATCCTCATCAGTTCTTAGCTGAATTCTTGCAAATCTGTGACACTGTTAAGACCAATGGGGTTGACCCTGAAGTCTACAGACTTATGCTTTTTTCTTTTGCTGTAAGAGACAGAGCTAGGACATGGTTGGACTCACAACCTAAAGAAAGCCTGAATTCTTGGGAAAAGCTAGTCAATGCCTTCTTGGCAAAGTTCTTTCCACCTCAAAAATTGAGCAAGCTTAGAGTGGAAGTCCAAACCTTTAGACAGAAGGAAGGTGAATCCCTCTATGAAGCTTGGAAAAGATACAAGAAATTAATCAGAAGATGTCCTTTTGACATGCTTTATGAATGGAGCATAATAGGAATTTTCTATGATGGTCTGTCTGAACTATCCAAGATGTCATTGGATAGCTCTGCTGGAGGATCTCTTCATCTGAAGAAGACACCTGCAGAAGCTCAGGAACTCATTGAAATGGTTTCAAATAACCAATTCATTTACATTTCTGAAAGGAATCCTGTGAATAATGGGACGAATCAGAAGAATGGAGTTCTTGAAATTGATACTCTGAATGCCATATTGGCTCAGAATAAAATATTGACTCAGCAAGTCAATATGATTTCTCAGAGTCTGTCTGGAATGCAAGCAGCAACAGGCAGTACTAAGGAAGCTTCCTCTGAAGAAGAAGCTTATGATCCTGAGAACCCAGCAATGGAAGAGGTGAATTACATGGGAGAACCCTATGGAAATACCTATAATCCTTTATGGAGAAATCATCCAAGTCTCTCATGGAAAGATCAACAGAGACCTCGACAAGGTTTCAACAACAATAATGGTGGAAGAAATAGGTTTAGCAATTGCAAGCCTTTTCCATCATCTTCTCAGCAACAGACAGAGAATTCTAAGTAGAGCCACTCTGACTTAGCAACCATTGTCTCTGATCTAATCAAAACCACTCAAAGTTTCATGACTGAAACAAGGTCCTCCATTAGAAATTTGGAGGCACAAGTGGGTCAGCTGAGTAAGAAAATTACTGAACTCCCTTCCAGTACTCTCCCAAGCAATACAGAAGAGAATCCAAAGAGAGAGTGCAAGGCCATAAACACGTCTCACATGGCCGAACCTGGAGAGGAGGAAGAGGCAGTAATCTCCACTGAGGAAGACCTCAATGGACGTCCACTGACCTCCAAGGAGTTTCCTAATGAGGAACCATGGGAATCTGAGGCTCAGACTGAGACCATAGAGTTTCCATTGAATCTACTTCTGCCATTCATGAGCTCTGATGAGTATTCTTCCTCTGAAGAGGATGAAGATGTTACTGAAGAGCAAGTTACTAAGTACCTTGGAGCAATCATGAAGCTAAATGGCAGGTTGTTTGGTAATGAGACTTGGGAGGATGAACCTCCATTGCTCATCAAAGAACTAGATAACTTGACTAGGCAGAAATTACCTCTGAAGAGACAAGATCCTGGAAAGTTCTCAATACCTTGTACCATAGGCACCATGACCTTTGAGAAGGCTCTGTGTGACCTAGGGTCAAGTATAAACCTCATGCCTCTCTCTGTAATGGAGAAGCTAGGGATCATTGAGGTACAAGCTGTAAGAATCTCACTGGAGATGGCAGACAATTCAAAGAAATAGGCTTATGGACTTGTAGAGGATGTCTTGGTAAAGGTTGAAGACCATTACATCCCTGCTGATTTTATAATCCTAGAGACTGGGAAGTGTATGGATGAATCCATCATCCTTGGCAGACCCTTCGTAGCCACAACAAAAGCTATGATTGATGTTGACAGAGGAGAATTGATCATTCAAGTGAATGGAGACTCCCTTGTGTTTAAAGCTCAAGGATATCCCTCTGTCACCATGGAGAGGAAGCATGAAGAGCTTCTCTCAATACAGAGTCAAACAGAGCCCCCACAGTCAAACTCTAAGTTTGGTGTTGGGAGGCCACAACCAAACTTTAAGTTTGGTGTTGAACGCCCACATTCAAACTCTAAGTTTGGTGTTGGGAGGTTCCAACATTGCTCTGAACATCTGTGAGGCTCCATGAGAGCCACTGTCAAGCTATTGACATTAAAGAAGCGCTTGTTGGGAGGCAACCCAATTTTTTTTATCTATGTTAAATTTCTATTTTCTTTTGTTATTTTATATTTTCTATAGGTTGATGATCATGTGAAGTCACAAAAACAATTGAAAAAGCAGAAACAGAATGAAAAATAGAACACCCTGGAGGAGAAACTTACTGGCGTTTAAACGCTAGTAAGGGTAGCAGAATGGGCGTTAAACGCCCAGTCTGGCACCATTCTGGGCGTTTAACGCCAGAAATGGGCACCAGACTGGCGTTTAGAGACTCATGCCATCAAAGAGTACAAAGTTCAGATCTAAAATGTCATGGGATACAAAATAAATCTCTAAAAGTTGTTTAAATACTAAACTAGTAACCTAGGTTTACAGAAAATGAGTCAACTATGATAGATGGTGCATAAATTCACTTCTGGGGCCCACTTGGTATGTGCTGGGGCTGAGACTAAAGCTTCTCATGTGCATAGGGCTGTTTTGGGCGTTCAACGCCAGCTTTGGATCCATTTCTGGCGTTGAACTCCAACTTTTGACTTGTTTCTGGCGCTGGACGCCAGACTACAGCATAAAACTGGCGTTGAACACCAGTTTACGTCATCTATCCTTGAGCAAAGTATGAACTATTATATATTGCTGGAAAGCCCTGGATGTCTACTTTCCAACGCAATTGGAAGCACGTCATTTGGACTCATGTAGCTCCAGAAATTCCATTTTGAGTGCAGAGAGGTCAGAATCCAACAGCATCAGCAGTCCTTTTTCAGCCTGAATCAGATTTTTGCTCAGCTCCCTCAATTTCAGCCAGAAAATACCTGAAATTACAGAAAAACACACAAACTCATAGTAAAGTCCAGAAATATGAATTTTTCCTAGAAACTAATGAGAATAAACTAAAAACTAACTAAAATATACTAAAATCTATATGAAATTAACCCCAAAAAGCGTATAAAATACCCGCTCATCACAACACCAAACTTAAACTGTTGCTTGTCCTCAAGCAACTAGATAAATAAAATAGAATACAAATGAGTCAAGAAACAATAATATCTCAGAGTTTTTGAGTGAAGCTCAGATTCTAATTAGATGAGCGGGGCTAGTAGCTTTTTGCTTCCGAACAGTTTTGGCATCTCGCTTTATCCATTGAAGCTCAGAGTGATTGGCATCTATAGGAACTTAGAATTCAGATAGTGTTATTGATTCTTCTATTTCAGTATGATGATTCTTGAACACAGCTACTTTATGAGTCTTGGCCGTGGCCCTAAGCACTTTGTTTTCCAGTATTACCACCAGATACATAAATGCCACAGACACATAATTGGGTGAACCTTTTCAGATTGTGACTCAGCTTTGCTAAAGTCCCCAATTAGAGGTGTCCAGGGTTCTTAAGCACACTCTTCTTTTTGCTTTGGACCTTGACTTTAACCGCTCAGTCTCAAGTTTTCACTTGACACCTTCACGCCACAAGCACATGGTTAGGGACAGCTTGGTTCAGCCGCTTAGACCAGGATTTTATTCCTTTAGGCCCTCCTATCCACTGATGCTCAAAGCCTTGGATCCTTTTTATTACCCTTGCCTTTTGGTTTTAAGGGCTATTGGCTTTTTCTGCTTGCTTTTTTTTTCTGTAAGCTTTTGTTCTTTGCTGCTTTTTCTTGCTTCAAGAATCATTTTTTTATGATTTTTCAGATTATCAATAACATGTCTCATGTTCATCATTCTTTCAAGAGCCAACATATTTAACAGTCTTAAACATCAAATTCAAAAGACATATGCACTGTTCAAGCATTCATTCAGAAGACAGAAAGCATTGCCACCACATGTAAATAATTAGAATGTTCTTATTAAAAACTCAAAAATTATTGCCTCTTATTCTAAAGAAATTATTCTATTTTATTCATGTTTGATGATGATGAGAAAATTAAATTATAGCTTAATTGGAGATAAAATCAAAAAAATATAGATACTAATTACTACTATATGACTCCTAAGGTAAAACTAGAATAAGATTGGAATTTAACAACCTTTGTTCTGGGGAGTGGATGTTCCTCTAATCTGCGGGGTGCTTGGTCCTTCAAGAGATAATTTCTAGCGCTTCAATTCCCTTAAGTCACGCCCTTGCTCCTTCTGTTCTTTAATCAAATAGCAAAGAATGCTACTTTATTCCTTCTGTTCTTTCATTATTTGTTCCATAGCTTCTTGCATCTTGGTAACTGATGTTTAAAGATACTCCCAGTATTCAGATTGAGGGATTTCTGGGAGAAATTCCTGTGTTTTCTTCTTGATGGGGTCATCCTGTGCTTGTTGTTTTTCCATTGATGCTTTGGTGATTAGTCGCTCAATTGAGATATACTCAGTTATTCCCATCCTTACTCCAGCGTCCTTGCAGAGCATAGAAATCAAGCTTGGATAAGCCAACCTGGCATCTTTGGAATTTTTGTTTGCAATTTTGTAAAATTCAGTTGAAATCAGTTGATGAACTTCCACTTCTTTTCCCATCATGATGCAATGGATCATCACTTCTCTTCTACTAGTGACTTCAGAACGGTTGCTAGTGGGCAGCAGAGAATGCCCAATGAAGTCCAGCCATCCTCTGACGACTGGTTTGAGATCTTCTCTTTTGAGTTGATTTGGAACACCCTTCGTGCTGGTGGTCCACCTGACTCCAGGGATGCATATGTCCTCTAGAATCTTATCTAGGCCCTTGTCTGTTCTCATCATTCTCCTATTGAAGGAGTCTGGATCATCTTTCAGCTGAGGTAACTTTAAGATCTCCTTGATCTTGTCAGGGTGGGTATGAATAATCTTTCCTCTGACCAAGGTCCGATAGTCATAGATAGCAGATCCAGATAGTCTTTGCCTGTCTGTATGCCACATATTAGCATAGAACTCATGGGCCATATTCCTTCCCACTTTCATTTCAGGATTGGCTAGGATCTCCCAGTTTCTGATTCGAATTTGCTCCTGGATCTCCGGATATTCGTCTTCTTTCAGATCGAAACTGACTTTCGGGATCACTGATCTTAGACCCATTATTTTGTAATAATGGTCTGAATGTTCTTTAGTTAAGAACTTCCCTTGATTCCAAAGTGATTTTGGAACACTCTCTTTCTTGCCTCTTGGAGTGGGTTGTTTTCCTTTAGGAGCCATGATCTTAGTGATCACGGATAAGCACACCAAACTTAGAGGTTTGCTTGTCCTCAAGCAAAAAAAAAGAAAGGAGAGGGAGAGAAGGAGAGCTAGGTGCAATTGTGGATGGAAGGGGAGGGAGGCCGAACCCATATTTAAAAGGAGAGGGGGGGTTTCGAAAATAGGGAGAAAGATAAGATAAAAGATATGATTTTTTTAAAAAAAATATGATAAGAAAAGATATAGTTTAAAATTGAAAAGATATGAAAGATATTTGAAAAAGATTTTGATTAGTTGAAAAGATTTTTGAATGAAAAGAGATAGATCTGTTTTGAAAATTTTGAAAAAGAGTTGAATTGGATTGGAAAAAAGGACTTGTGCTTATGGATTAAGATACATTTAATATTTTTAAAGAAGGGTTTTTAGAAATTAGGGATTTTAGAAATCAGGGTTTGTAACATGTTTATGCAAGAAATCATGAATTGAAATATGAAAATTAAGATTAAAATAAAAAATATGAAGAAAAAATGAATTTACCTCCTCCCCACCATCCTGGCGTTTGAACGCCCAAACGCTGCATGTTTTGGGTGTTCAACGCCCAAATGCTGCTTCTCCTGGGCGTTCAACACCCAGCTGCTGCTTATTTCTGGCGTTGAACGCCAGGAAGTCCTTTGTTACTGGGCATTTTTCTGAACGCCCAGAACGCTGTAAATCTGGCATTAAACGCCCAGAAAGAGCTTCTTTCTGGCGTTCAACGCCCAGATGGCTATCCTTACTGGCGTTCAACGCCCAGTGGATGCTTCTGTTGGGCGTTGAACGCCCAAAACAGACTTTTACTGGCGTTTTCTTGCCAGTGAGCTCTTTTTCTCTGTTTTGCATGCAGAATCCTTCTGTAACCCTGTGAACTTATACAATTGACTCTTTACCTTAGGATCAATGAACTTTATATAAACAAATAAAATCAAGAATAGGGAAAAATGCTTAGAGGAAGTGATGCCCCATGGCTGGGTTTCCTCCCAGCAAGCGCTTCTTTATTGTCTTTAGCTGGACCTTGCTGAGCTTTTAATCTAGCTTCAGCCTTGAACACTCTTGCTCAACATTGCCTTCAAGATAGTGCTTGATTCTCTGTCCATTAACAATGAACTTCTTATCAGAATCAATATCTTGAAGCTCCACATAACCATATGGTGATACACTTGTAATCACATATGGTCCCCTCCACCGGGACTTCAGTTTCCCGGGGAATAGCCTGAGCCTAGAGTTAAACAACAGAACCTTTTGTCATGGTTCAAAGATTCTAGATGACAGCTTCCTGTCATGCCATTTTTTTTATTTTTCTTTATAAAGCTTGGCATTTTCGAAAGCAGTGAATCTGAATTCCTCTAGCTCATTTAGCTGGAGCAATCTTTTTTCTCCAGCTAATTTGGCATCAAAGTTTAGGAATCTGGTTGCCCAGTAGGCTTTATGTTCCAGTTCCACGGGCAGGTGACATGCCTTACCATACATAAGTTGGTATGGAGAGGTCCCTATAGGAGTCTTGAATGCTGTTCTGTATGCCCACAGAGCATCATCCAAGCTTCTTGCCCAATCCTTTCTACGGGTACTTACAGTCCGTTCTAGGATTCTTTTTAGCTCTCTGTTAGAGACTTCAGCTTGTCCATTAGTCTGTGGATGATATGGAGTCACCACCTTGTGGCGAATCCTATACCGGACCATGGCAGAGTAAAGCTGTTTGTTGCAGAAGTGAGTGCCCCCATCACTGATTAGTACTCTAGGGACCCCAAACCTGCTGAAGATATATTTCTGGAGGAACTTCAGCACTGTTTTAGTATCATTGGTGGGTGTGGCAACAACCTCTACCCATTTTGATACGTAGTCAAAAGCCACCAGAATATAAGTGTTTGAGTATGATGGTGGAAAAGGTCCCATGAAGTCAATTCCCCATACGTCAAACAACTCAATCTCCAAGATTCCTTGTTGAGGCATGGCGTAACCATGAGGCAGATTACCAGCTCTTTGGCAACTGTCACAGTTACGTACAAACTCTCGGGAATCTTTATAGAGTGTGGGCCAATAGAAGCCACATTGGAAGACCTTGGTGGCTGTTCGCTCACCTCCGAAATGGCCTCCATATTGTGATCCATGGCAATGCCATAGGATCCTCTGTGCTTTTTCTCTAGGCACACATCTCCGGATTATTCTGTCTGCACATCTCTTAAAGAGATAGGGTTCATCCCACAAGTAGTACTTTGCATCAGTAATTAATTTTTTCTTTTGTTGCCTGTTGTACTCTTTGGGTATGAACCTTGCAGCTTTATAGTTTGCAATGTCTACAAACCATGGTGTTTCCTGAATGGCAAATAAATGCTCATTCGGAAAAGTCTCAGAGATCTCAGGAGAGGGGAGGGACGTCCCTTCTACTGGCTCTATCCAGGACAGATGATCCGCCACTTGGTTCTCTGTCCCTTTTCTGTCTCTTATTTCTATATCAAACTCTTGCAGAAGCAATACCTATCTTATGAGCCTGGGTTTTGAATCATGCTTTGTGAGTAGATATTTGAGAGCAGCATGGTCAGTATACACAATCACCTTTGATCCTACCAAGTATGATCTAAACTTGTCAATGACATAAACCACTGCAAGCAATTCTTTTTCTGTGGTTGTGTTAATTTTTCTGGGCATCATTTAAAACGCGGCTAGCATAATAATTGACGTGCAGAAGCTTGTCATGCCTCTACCCCAGCACTGCACCAATGGCGTGATCACTGGCATCACACATTAGCTCAAATGGTAATGTCCAGTCTAGTGCAGAAATAACTGGTGCTGTGACCAGCTTGGCTTTCAGCATTTCAAACGCCTGTAGACACTCTGTGTCAAACACAAATGGCATGTCAGCAGCTAGCAGATTGCTCAGAGGTTTTACAATTTTTGAAAAATCCTTTATAAACCTCCTATAGAATCCTGCATGCCCCAGAAAGCTTCTGATTGCCTTAACATTGGCAGGTGGTGGTAATTTTTCAATTACCTCTATTTTTGCTTGATCCACCTCTATTCCTTTGTTTGAAATTTTATGCCCAAGGACAATCCCTTCAATCACCATAAAGTGACATTTTTCCCAGTTTAAAACCAGGTTGGTCTCTTGGCATCTTTTCAGAACTAGTTTCAGGTGATCAAGACAGGAGCTGAATGAGTCTCCATATACTGAGAAGTCATCCATGAAGACTTCCAGAAATTTTTCCACCATATCAGAGAAAATAGAGAGCATGCATCTCTGGAAGGTTGCAGGCGCATTACATAGCCCAAATGGCATTCTTCTATAAGCAAACACTCCAGATGGACATGTGAATGCTGTTTTCTCTTGATCCTGGGGATCTACTGCAATCTGGTTATAGCCTGAGTAGCCATCCAAAAATCAGTAATAATCATGACCTGCCAGTCTTTCTAGCATTTGGTCTATGAATGGTAAAGGAAAATGATCTTTTCTGGTGGCTGTATTGAGCCTTCTGTAGTCAATACACATGCGCCACCCTGTAACTGTTCTTGTAGGAACCAGTTCATTCTTTTCATTATGAACCACTGTCATGCCTCCCTTTTTGGGAACAACTTGGACAGGGCTCACCCAGGGGCTGTCAGAAATAGGATAAATAATCCCAGCCTCCAGTAATCTGGTGACCTCTTTCTGCACCACTTCCTTCATGGCTGGATTTAGTCGCCTCTATGGTTGAACCACTGGTTTAGCATTATCCTCCAATAAGATTTTGTGCATGCATCGAGCTGGGCTTATGCCCTTAAGGTCACCTATGGACCACCCAAGAGCTATCTTGTGTGTCCTTAGCACTTGAATAAGTGCTTCCTCTTCCTGTGGATTTAAAGCAGAGCTTATGATCACTGGAAAAGTGTCACCTTCTCCCAGAAATGCATATTTTAGAGATGGTGGTAATGGTTTGAGCTCTTTCATTTTCTCTGAATCCTCCAAATCAGGCTGAACATCTTTAAAGATGTCTTCCAACTCTGATTCGAGACTCTCAGCCATGTTGATCTCTTCTACCAAAGAGTCAATAAGATCAACTTTCATGCAGTCTTTTGATGTGTCTGGATGCTACATGGCTTTGACAGCATTCAACTTAAACTCATCCTCATTGACTCTCAGGGTTATTTCCCCCTGTTGGACATCAATGAGAGTTCGTCCAGTTGCTAGGAAGGGTCTTCCTAGAATGAGAGTAGCACTCTTGTACTCCTCCATTTCCAGCACTACAAAGTCAGTGGGAAAGGCGAATGGCCCAACTCTGACAATCATGTCTTCAATCACGCCTGATGGGTATTTAATGGAGCCATCAGCAAGTTGGAGACATATCCGGGTTGGTTTAACTTCTTCAGTTAAACCAAGCTTTCTGATAGTGGATGCAGGTATTAGGTTGATGCTTGCCCCAAGATCACCTAAAGCTGTCTTGGTGCAATTACCTTCTAATGTGCATGGTATCAGAAAACTCCCAGGGTCTTTAAGCTTTTCAGGAAAGCTTTTTAGAATGACTGCACTGCATTCTTCAGTGAGGAGAACTCTTTCAGTTTCTCTCCAATCCTTCTTATGACTCAAGATCTCTTTCATGAACTTGGCATAAGAAGGTATTTGCTCAAGTGCCTTGGTGCACGAAATTGTGATGTCCAGGCTCGAACAATCCCTGGTAATGGCTCCAAAGCTTGGTGCTTTGATCTTAATTCATAATTGTCACAACTTCGATACAACTAACCAGCAAGTACACTGGGTCGTCCAAGTAATACCTTACGTGAGTAAGGGTCGAATCCCACGGAGATTGTTGGTATGAAGCAAGCTATGGTCACCTTGTAAATCTCAGTCAGGCAGATATAAAGTGATAATGGTGTTTTCGAATATTATATAATAAAATAGGGATAGAGATACTTATGTAAATTATTGGTAGAAATTTCAGATAAGCGAATGGAGATGCTTTTCGTTCCTCTGAACCTCTGCTTTCCTGCTATCTTCATCCAATTAGTCTTACTCCTTTCCATGGCTGGCTTTATGCAAGGGCATCACCGTTGTCAGTGGCTACATCCCCTCCTCTCAGTGAATAATATGCTCACTGGTGCACGAAATTGTGATGTCCAGGCTCGAACAATCCCTGGTAATGGCTCCAAAGCTTGGTGCTTTGATCTTAATTCATAATTGTCACAACTTCGATACAACTAACCAGCAAGTGTACTGGGTCGTCCAAGTAATACCTTACGTGAGTAAGGGTCGAATCCCACGGAGATTGTTGGTATGAAGCAAGCTATGGTCACCTTGTAAATCTCAGTCAGGCAGATATAAAGTGATAATGGTGTTTTCGAATACTATATAATAAAATAGGGATAGAGATACTTATGTAATTCATTGGTAGGAATTTCAGATAAGCGAATGGAGATGCTTTTCGTTCCTCTGAACCTTTGCTTTCCTGCCATCTTCATCCAATCTGTCTTACTCCTTTCCATGGCTGGCTTTATGCAAGGGCATCACCGTTGTTAGTGGCTACATCCCCTCCTCTCAGTGAATAATATGCTCACGCACCCTGTCACGGCACGGCTATTCATCTGTCGGTTCTCGATCATGCTGGAATAGGATTCACCCTCCTTTTGCATCTGTCACTAACGCCCAACAATCGCGAGTTTGAAGCTCGTCACAGTCATTCAATCATTGAATCCTACTCAGAATACCATAGACAAGGTTTAGACCTTCCGGATTCTCTTGAATGCCGCCATCATTCTAGCTTACGCCACGAAGATTCTGGTTAGGAGATCTAAGAGATACTCATTCTAGCTTATTTCATGTAGAACAGAAGTGTTTGTCAGGCACGCGTTCATAAGGGAGAAGGATGATGAGCGTCACACATAATCATCACCTTCATCACGTTCTTGGGTGCGAATGGATATCTTAGAAGCGAAATAAGAAGGATTGAATAGAAAACAGTAGTACTTTGCATTAATCTTTGAGGAACAGCAGAGCTCCACACCTTAATCTATGGAGTGTAGAAACTCTACCGTATGAAAATACATAAGTGAAGGTCCAGGCATGGCCGAGATGGCCAGCCCCCAAAACGTGATCAAAGGATCATAAGGTAATCCAAAGATACCTAATACAATAGTAAGAGGTCCTATTTATAATAAACTAGCTACTAGGGTTTACATGAGTAAGTATTTGATGCATAAATCCACTTCTGGGGCCCACTTGGTGTGTGTTTGGGCTGAGCCTGAGTGTTGCACGTGCAGAGGCCATTTGTGGAGTTGAACGCCAGTTTCTGTGCCAGTTTGGGCGTTCAACTCTGGTTTTGGATCCTTTTCTGGCGCTGGACGCCAGATTTGGGCAGAAGGCTGGCGTTGAATACCAGTTTACGTCGTCAATTCTTGGCCAAAGTATGGACTATTATATATTTCTGGAAAGCCCTGGATGTCTACTTTCCAACGCAATTGGAAGCGCGCCATTTCGAGTTCTGTAGCTCCAGAAAATTCACTTTGAGTGCAGGGAGGTTAGAATCCAACAGCATCAGCAGTCCTTCTTCAACCTCTGAATCTGATTTCTGCTCAAGTCCCTCAATTTCAGCCAGAAAATACCTGAAATCACAGAAAAACACACAAACTCATAGTAAAGTCCAGAAATGTGAATTTAACATAAAAACTAATGAAAACATCCCTAAAAGTAACTAGATCCTACTAAAAACATACTAAAAACAATGCCAAAAAGCGTATAAATTATCCGCTCATCACAACACCAAACTTAAATTGTTGCTTGTCCCCAAGCAACTGAAAATCAAATAGGATAAAAAGAAGAGAATATACTATAAATTCCAAACTATCAATGAAACATAGCTTCAATCAAATGAGCGGGACTTATAGCTTTTTGCCTCTTGAATAGTTTTGGCATCTCACTTTATCCATTGAGGTTCAGAATGATTGGCATCTATAGGAACTCAGAGTTCAGATAGTGTTATTGATTCTTGAACACAGCTTCTTTATGAGTCTTGGCCGTGGCCCTAAGCACTTTGTTTTCCAGTATTACTACCGGATACATAAATGCCACAGACACATAATTGGGTGAACCTTTTCAGATTGTGACTCAGCTTTGCTAAAGTCCCCAACTAGAGGTGTCCAAGGTTCTTAAGCACACTCTTTTTTTCGTTTTGGACCTTGACTTTAACCGCTCAGTCTCAAGTTTTCACTTGACACCTTCACACCACAAGCACATGGTTAGGGACAGCTTGGTTTAGCCGCTTAGACCAGGATTTTATTCCTTTAGGCCCTCCTATCCACTGATGCTCAAAGCCTTGGGATCCTTTTTATTTGCCCTTGCCTTTTGGTTTTAAGGGTTATTGGCTTTTTCTGCTTGCTTTTTCTTTTTCTTTCTATTTTTTTCTATTCTTTTTTTTTTCGCCCCTTTTTTTTTTCTGCAAGCTTTGTTCTTTGCTGCTTTTTCTTGCTTCAAGAATCATTTTTATGATTTTTCAGATTATCGAATAACATGTCTCCTAGTCATCATTCTTTCAAGAGCCAACATATTTAACATTCTTAAACAACAACTTCAAAAGACATATGCACTGTTCAAGCATACATTCAGAAAACAAGAAGCATTGTCACCACGTCAATATAATTAAACTAAGTTCAAGGATAAATTCGAAACTCATGTACTTCTTGTTCTTTTGAATTAAAACATTTTTTTTCATTTAAGAGAGGTGATGGATTCATAGGACATTCATATCTTTAAGACAAAGTTACTAACTACTAATGATCATGTAATGAAGGCACAAACATAGATAAGCACATAATATAGAAAACGAAAAACAGAGAAAATAAGAACAAGGAATGAATCCACCTTAGTGATGGTGGCGTTTCCTTCTTGAGGAACCAATGATGTCCTTGAGCTCTTCTATGTCTCTTCCTTGTCTTTGTTGCTCCTCCCTCATTGCTTTTTGATCTTCTCTTATTTCATGAAGCATGATGGAGTGCTCTTGATGTTCCACCCTTAGTTGTCCCATATTGGAACTCAATTCTTCTAGGGAGGTGTTGATGTGCTCCCAATAGTTTTGTGGAGGAAAGTGCATTTGAGGCATTTCCGGAATCTCATGGTGATGAGCTTCTTGCGCCTCTTGAGCTCCATGATTGGGCTCTCTTGCTTGCTCCATCTTTTTCTTAGTGATGGGCTTTTCCTCTTTAATGAGGATATCTCCCTCTATGCCAATCCCAGCTGAATTGCATAGGTGGCAAATGAGGTGAGGAAAGGCTAACCTTGCCATGGTGGAGGACTTGTCAGCCACCTTGTAGAGTTCTTGAGGTATAATCTCATGAACTTCCACCTCTTCTCCAATCATGATGCTATGGATCATGATGGCCCGGTCTATAGTAACTTCAGACCGGTTGCTCGTGGGAATGATTGAGCATTGAATAAACTCCAACCATCCTCTAGCTACAGGCTTGAGGTCCAATCTTCTTAGTTGAACCGGCTTGCCTTTGGAGTCAATCTTCCATTGAGATCCTTCTACACATATGTCCATAAGGACTTGGTCCAACCTTTGATCAAAGTTGACTCTCCTTGTGTAGGGGCGTGCGTTCTCTTCCATGTATGGCAAGTTGAACGCCAACCTCACATTCTCCGGACTAAAATCTAAGTATTTCCCCCGAACCATTGTAACATAGTTCTTTGGATCCGGGTTCTTACTTTGATCATGGTTCTTGTTGATCCATGCATTGGCATAGAACTCTTGAACCATTAGGATGCCGACTTGTTGGATGGGATTTGTTAGAACTTCCCAACCTCTTCTTTGAATTTCATGTCGGATCTCCGGATACTCATTTCTTTTGAGTTTAAAAGGGACCTCAGGGATCACCTTCTTCTTGGCCACAACATCATAGAAGTGGTCTTGATGGGCTTTGGAGATGAACCTTTCCATCTCCCATGACTCGGATGTGGAAGCTTTTATCTTCCCTTTCCCTCTTCTAGAGGATTCTCCGGTCTTAGATGCCATCAATGGTAATGAAAAAACAAAAAAAGCTATGCTTTTACCACACCAAACTTAGAATATTGCTCGCCCTCGAGCAATAAACAAAAGAATAGAAGAAGAAGAAGAAGAAATATGGAGAGGGAGAGGGAGATGTGGTTTCGGCTAAGGAGAGTGTAGAGGGGTGTGTTGTGTGAATTTGGTGAAGAATGGAGGTCTTTATATAGGGAATGGAGGGGGGTTAAGGTTCGGCCATATGGGTGGGTTTGGGTGGGAAATTGGTTTTGAATTTTGAAGGTAGGTGGAGTTTATGAGGTAGGTTTATTAGGAAGAGTGGGTGGATGTGAGTGGTGAAGAGGTTATGGGGAAGAGAGTTTGAGGTGATTGGTGAAGGGTTTTTGGGTAAGAGTGTTTATGGGGTTGTGTGGAAGAGAGTGGTGAGAAGAAGTGAGTGGAGGTAGGTGGGGATCCTGTGGGGTCCACAAATCCTGAGTGGATCCTGTGGGGTCCACAGATCCTGAGGTGTTCAAGGATTTACATCCCTGCACCCATTAGGCATGTAAAAATGCCTTTGTATCCAACTCTGGGCGTTCAGCGCCAGGTTGGTGGCCATTTTGGGCGTTCAACGCCCATCTGTGTGCCATTTCTGGCGTTGAACGCCAGAACCATGCCTGTTCTGGCGTTCAGCGCCCAGAAGCTGCCCATTTTGGGCGTTCAGCGCCAGAACCATGCTCTGTTCTGGCGCTGAACGCCAGACAGATGCTCCTCCAGGGTGTAATTTTTCTTCTGCTGTTTTTGATTCCGTTTTCAATTTTTATATTTATTTTGTGACTCCACATGATCATGAACCTAAGAAAACATGAAAAACAATAAAAATAAGAATTAGATAAACATTGGGTTGCCTCCCAACAAGCGCTTCTTTAATGTCAATAGCTTGACAGTGGGCTCTCATGGAGCCTCACAGATGTGCAGAGCTTTGTTGAGACTCTCCAACACCAAACTTAGAGTTTGGATATGGGAGTTCAACACCAAACTTAGAGTTTGGTTGTGGCCTCCCAACACCAAACTTAGAGTTTGACTGTGGGGGCTCTGGTTGACTCTGCCTTGAGAGAAGCTTTTTCTGCTTCCTCTCCATGGTTGCAGAGGGAGGTCCTTGAGTTTTAAACACAAGGGAGTCCTTATTCCATTGAAGGACTATTTCACCTCTGTCAACATCAATCACAGCTCTTGCTGTGGCCAGGAAAGGTCTTCCTAGGATGATGGATTCATCCTCTTCCTTTCCAGTATCCAGGACTATGAAATCAGTAGGTATGTAAAGGCCCTCAACCTTTACTAATACATCTTCTACTTGTCCATAAGCCTGTTTTCTTGAGCTGTATGCCATCTCCAGTGAGATTTTAGCAGCTTGCACCCCATAGATTCCCAGTTTCTCTATTACAGAGAGGGGCATGAGGTTTATCCCGGAACCAAGGTCACACAGAGCCTTAAAGATCATGGTGCCTATAGTACAAGGGATTATGAACTTTCCAGGATCCTGTCTCTTCTGAGGCAATGTCAGTTGATCCAGATCACTTAGTTCATTGATGAACAAGGGAGGTTCAACTTCCCAAGCATCAATGCCAAATAATTTGGCATTCAGCTTCATGATTGCACCAAGAAACTTGGCAGTTTGCTCTTCAGTAACATTCTCATTCTCTTCAGAAGAGGAATACTCATCAGAGTTCATGAAGGGTATAAGGAGGTTCAATGGAATCTCTATGGTCTCTAGATGAGCCTCAGAGTCCTTTGGTTCCTCAGAGGGAAGCTCCTTATTGATCACTGGACGTCCCAGGAGGTCTTCCTCCTTGGGATTCACGTCCTCTCCTCTCCTCACAGGTTCGGCCATGGCACTTATGTCAATGGCCTTGCACTCTCCTTTTGGGTTCTCTTCTGTATTACTTGGGAGAGTACTAGGAGGGATTTCAGTGATCCTTTTACTCAGCTGGCCCACTTGTGCTTCCAAATTTCTAATGGAAGACCTTGTTTCATTCATGAAACTTACAGTGGCCTTAGATAGATCAGAGACTAGATTTGCTAAATTAGAAGTATTTTGTTCAGAGTTCTCTGTCTGTTGCTGAGTTGATGATGGAAAAGGCTTGCTATTGCTAAACCTGTTTCTTCTACCATTATGAAAGCCTTGTTGAGGCTTCTGATCCTTCCATGAGAAATTTGGATGATTTCTCCATATTGAGTTATAGGTGTTTCCATAAGGTTCACCTAAGTAATTTACCTCTGCTATTGCAGGGTTCTCAGGATCATAGGCTTCTTCTTCAGAAGATGTCTCTTGAGTACTGTTGGATGCAGCTTGCATTCCATGCAGACTCTGAGAGATCATATTGACTTGCTGAGTCAATATTTATTCTGAGCCAATATGGCATTCAGAGTATCAACTTCAAGAACTCCCTTCTTCATAGGCGTCCCATTACTCACAGGATTCCTTTCAGAAGTGTACATGAACTGGTTATTAGCAACCATGTCAATGAGTTCTTGAGCTTCTGCAGGCGTTTTCTTTAGGTGAATGGATCCACCTGCAGAAGTGTCCAGTGACATCTTTGATAGCTCAGATAAACCATCATAGAATATATCCAGGATGGTCCATTCTGAAAGCATGTCAGAAGGACACTTTTTGGTCAACTGTTTGTATCTTTCCCAAGCTTCATAGAGAGATTCACCTTCTTTTTGTCTGAAGGTTTGAACATCAGCTCTAAGCTTGCTCAGCTTTTGAGGCGGAAAGTACTTGGCTAAGAAAGCCGTGACCAGCTTATCCAAGAGTTCAGGCTGTCTTTGGGTTGAGAATCCAACCATAATCTAGCTCTGTCTCTTACAGCAAAAGGGAAAAGCATGAGCCTGTAGACTTCAGGATCTACTCCATTAGTCTTAACAGTATCACATATCTGCAAGAATTCAGTTAAGAACTGAAAAGTATCTTCTGATGGAAGTCCATGAAACTTGCAGTTCTGCTGCATCAGAGAAACTAATTGAGGTTTCAGCTCAAAGTTGTTTGCTCCAATGGCAGGAATGGAGATGCTTCTTCCATGTAAATTGGAATTAGGTGCAGTAAAGTCACCAAGCATCTTCCTTACATTATTATTGTTTTCGGCTGCCATCTCTTCTGCCTGTTCGAAAATTTCTGAAAGGTTATCTCTGGATTGTTGTATTTTAGCTTCTCTTAATTTTCTCTTCAGAGTCCTTTCAGGTTCTGGATCTGCTTCCACAAGAATGTTCTTATCCTTGCTCCTGCTCATATGACAAAGAAGAAGGCACTGAAAAATAATAATAATAATAATAGAGATTCTCTTTACCACAGTATAGAGGTTCCCTTATGTGAGTAGAAGAAAAGAGGAAGAAATTCGAACACAGATAGAAGAGGGGGTGATAAAGAATGTGATGTAAAGGAAGAAACACAACTGTACGAATGGAAGAGATGTGAGATGAGATGTTAGGATATGAATGAATAAATAGAGTAAGATGGGGGAGGGAAAATTTTTGAAAATTATTTTGAAAAAGAGTTAGTGATTTTCGAAAATGGTTTTTGAAAAATGTTAGTAATTTTCGAAAATTTTTGAAATAAAAAATAGAAAATAAAAATAATTAGTTAATTAAAAAAGAAATTTTTGAAAAAGAGTGAAGATATTTTCGAAAATTAGAGAGAGAGTTAGTTAGGTAGTTTTGAAAAAGTTAAGAAACAAACAAAAAGTTAGTTAGTTAGTTGAAACAAATTTTGAAAAGATAAGAAGTTAGGAAGTTAGAAAAGATATTTTGAAATCAAATTTTTGAAAAAGATAAGATAAGAAGATATTTTGAAAAGATATGATAGAAATTAGTTTTTGAAAAAGATTTGATTTTTAAAAATCACAATTAATGACTTGATTCACAAGAAATCACAAGATATGATTCTAGAACTTAAAGTTTGAATCTTTCTTAACAAGCAAGTAACAAACTTCAAATTTTTGAATCAAAACATTAATTGATTATGTTATTTTCGAAAATTTGATATAAAAATAAGAAAAAGATTTTTGAAAAATATTTTTGGAATTTTCGAAAATAACTAAGAATTTTGAAAAAGATTTGATTTTTGAAAAAGATAAGATTTTCAAATTGAAAATTTGATTTGACTCATGAGAAACAACTTGATTTTAAAAATTTTTGAAAAAGTCAACTCAAATTTTCGAATTTGATGAGAGAAAAAGGGAAAGATATTTTTTTGATTTTTGAATTTTTATGATGAGAGAGAAAAGCACACAAAAAAATTGCAATGCATGAAATTTTTAGATCAAAACATGTGATGCATGCAAGAATGCTATGAATGTCAAGATGAACACCAAGAACACTTTGAATGTCATGATGAACATCAAGAACATATTTTTGAAAGAATTTTTAATGCAAAGAAAACATGCAAGACACCAAACTTAGAATTCTTTAATGCTTAGGCACTAAGAATTCAAGAATGCATATGATAAACATGAAAAGACACAAAACAAAAAATCATCAAGACCAAACAAGAAGACTTACCAAGAACAACTTGAAGATCATGAAGAACACTATGAATGCATGATATTTTCGAAAATGCTAGATGCATATGCAAGTGACACCAAACTTATGATATGACTCAAGACTCAAACAAGAAACAGAAAATATTTTTGATTTTTATGATTTTCTAATTTTTTTTTGGATTTATTTTTCGAAAATAATATGAAAAGAAAATAAGGATTCCAAAATTTTTAATTATGAATTCCAGGAATCTGCATTTTAGTCTAAAGCTTCAGTCCAGGAATTAGACATGGCTCACTAGCCAGCCAAGCTTTCAATGAAAGCTCCGGTCCAAAACACTAGACATGGCCAATGGCCAGCCAAGCTTTAGCATGTAATTCAGATATGACATGCCTGACATACTCATTCCCAAAGGAATAGACATGGCTTTACAGCCAGCCAGGCTTCAACATGCTTCATGAAACACTAGAATTCATTCTTAAAAATTTTGAATAAAATTTTTGAAAATATTTTTATAAATTTTTTTTTCGAAAACAAAAGAAGAGTTTTTTGAAAAATTTTTGAAAACTTTTTGAAAAGAAGACGAAAAGAAAGTTACCAATCTGAGCAACAAGATGAACCGTCAGTTGTCCAAACTCAAACAATCCCCGGCAACGGCGCCAAAAACTTGGTGCACGAAATTGTGATGTCCAGGCTGAACAATCCTGGTAATGGTCAAGCTTGGTGCTTTGATCTTAATTCATAATTGTCACAACTTCGTACAACTAACCAGCAAGTGCACTGGGTCGTCCAAGTAATACCTTACGTGAGTAAGGGTCGAATCCCACGGAGATTGTTGGTATGAAGCAAGCTATGGTCACCTTGTAAATCTCAGTCAGGCAGATATAAGTGATAATGGGTTTTCGAATACTATATAATAAAATAGGGATAGAGATACTTATGTAATTCATTGGTAGGAATTTCAGATAAGCGAATGGAGATGCTTTTCGTTCCTCTGAACCTCTGCTTTCCTGCCATCTTCATCCAATCCGTCTTACTCCTTTCCATGGCTGGCTTTATGCAAGGGCATCACCGTTGTCAGTGGCTACATCCCCTCCTCTCAGTGAATAATATGCTCACGCACCCTGTCACGGCACGGCTATTCATCTGTCGGTTCTCGATCATGCTGGAATAGGATTACCTCCTTTTGCGTCTGTCACTAACGCCCACAATCGCGAGTTTGAAGCTCGTCACAGTCATTCAATCATTGAATCCTACTCAGAATACCACAGACAAGGTTTAGACCTTCCGGATTCTCTTGAATGCCGCCATCATTCTAGCTTACGCCACGAAGATTCTGGTTAGGAGATCTAAGAGATACTCATTCTAGCTTATTTCATGTAGATAGAAGTGTTTGTCAGGCACGCGTTCATAAGGAGAAGGATGATGAGCGTCACACATAATCATCACCTTCATCAGTTCTTGGTGCGAATGGATATCTTAGAAGGAAATAAGAAGATTGAATAGAAAACAGTAGTACTTTGCATTAATCTTTGAGGAACAGCAGAGCTCCACACCTTAATCTATGGAGTGTAGAAACTCTACCGTTGAAAATACATAAGTGAAAGGTCCAGGCATGGCCGAGATGGCCAGCCCCCAAAACTGATCAAAGGATCATAAGTAATCAAAGATACCTAATACAATAGTAAAGGTCCTATTTATAATAAACTAGCTATTAGGGTTTACATGAGTAAGTATTGATGCATAAATCCACTTCCGGGCCCACTTGGTGTGTGTTTGGGCTGAGCCTGAGTGTTGCACGTCAGAGGCCATTTGTGGAGTTGAACGCCAGTTTCTGTGCCAGTTGGGCGTTCAACTCTGGTTTTGGATCCTTTTCTGGCGTTGGACGCCAGATTTGGGCAGAAGGCTGGCGTTGAACGCCAGTTTACGTCTCAATTCTTGCCAAAGTATGGACTATTATATATTGCTGGAAAGCCCTGGATGTCTACTTTCCAACGAATTGGAAGCGCGCCATTTCGAGTTTGTAGCTCCAGAAAATCCACTTTGAGTGCAGGGAGGTCAGAATCCAACAGCATCAGCAGTCCTTCTTCAACCTCTGAATCTGATTTCTGCTCAAGTCCCTCAATTTCAGCCAGAAAATACCTGAAATCACAGAAAAACACACAAAATCATAGTAAAGTCCAGAAATGTGAATTTAACATAAAAACTAATGAAAACATCCCTAAAAGTAACTAGATCTACTAAAAACATACTAAAAACAATGCCAAAAAGCGTATAAATTATCCGCTCATCAGTTACATTCTTCCATCGTCAGGGATGACGTAATAAGATAAATTCT